>NW_009258128.1:969718-1428178 GCF_000149755.1 Phytophthora sojae | reverse complement strand
CACCAATCCAGGAGCTTCTTCTTATTCCGTCCTGAGGAAGTATTAAACTATATGCTTCCACTTCACACCTGAGCTTTCTAAGAGCAATTAAATTCTATTGATATGTATATTGACCTTACAGAAACCATTATCCCTACCATTTCTAGATATGAAATATTCAGCATGACAGCCTCTACCCTGTTTGCTGAGCGATCGAATCGGGATGGGATCTGTCCGTTTAATACTTGCAGCTCCAGAACTTAAGGGATCCTAAAAAATCCCTCTCAACTGTACTAATTTTTCTAGGCCTAGTACCTTTTTGAGTGGACAAAATTCAAGTGGTGCAAGACTGCACCGCGTGTCTGAGCGCGTCTTCGGATGGGCCCTGCATCGTGTGGAACCTCGAGACCTTCGTGCGCACCCAGGCCATGTTCGCGTCTACCGTCTTCCGCCGCGTGCTCTACCACCCGGACGAGAGTCGCTGTAGAAGGTAAAAACTCGGTAACATCCCATGTTATCACTGTGGAACATTAGTATACGCAAAAACGATTTCAACCGTTAGCATTTTTTTGTGGCTAATGTCACAACAGTTGGGAGAAGTGATAATGCTGCTTGCTCCCCATAGACAAGAGCCCCTCTCTCCGTATGACAGACAACACCAGCAGTACCGCGAACATAGTTTCTGCCGCGCAAAAACCATGTTCCGGTTGGTTGCGCCAACCAAGGTAAAGGCTACGCTACAAAACAAACCCCTCTCCTCTCAAATGAACTGCGACGCTGTGGAACGTGAACATTCGGTAGCGTCCCACTTCGTCATAGTACATCGAAACTCGCACTGCTACACAAAGGTGAACATACCACCATCCCGCTCATCGTCCCCACTGGGATAGGTGAGTGAAATACAATTGCATCATAACCGCTTCCCTAACTCCCGCTATCAGCATTTGAGAGCCAATCAGAGGGGAGAATGTCACGGATTGGCTGTTTAAAGTTAACGCATTCGCCCAAATATAAACTCCATCTTGAAGCTTTTGAGTCTGCACTAGAAAGTAAGGGGCTTTGCTTGGGGCTGGGAAGTCCGTTAAAGTATTTATGATGCAACTGTGTACTTATCTTCACGAAGCTCAGCTATGTTGCGTATTTGGCGACCTGTGCTCACCTCCATTTGAGAAGGTTCCACTCTTTTAAGCTAATGTCCTGCGATAACCTTCACAATAGGCAAACAATAGATTAAAGGACAGTGTATTGTTTGCACTGTACCTCTATTCGAAAAGGGAGGTCGCCAGAATCGTGGTGGGCTACGGTGACGCAGCGAGAAGGGATTACTTCATCATGTCATCTAGTTCCCATGTCCTAAAACACACGACGGCATCATCGTCGCCATGGTCGTACAACTCTTGGTGGCTTGTCAAGCTAATCTGTCTGAACGTTATGCGTCACCGATGTGATGTTGTCTGAACGGTGCTTGTGGTACGAGCAACCATTTTTGAATGAACTAATGTATGGGAGGCTGTCCATACAGCGCTTCTAGCTGTCTTCGCAGAATAAAGTCCGGAATCTAATAAGGCAAGTGCGTTAGGAGTGAGTTAGTGCTTACGAGGATATAATTGTTAAAGAGAGCGAAGCCACGTTAGCGTGTTCCTAAAATGGATACGTCTACTATTTCTATCAGGTGTAGTCGGTTCAGCCCTTACCTAGTTTTACCAAGTTTCACTGGTTCCCCAGTCTTCCAGAACTGCCCTATCCGGACAGGCAAGACAACAGGGACCCCAGTCTAAGATTCACGCAGAAGAACATAAGCATATGTTGGTGGCTTTAGGCGTTCCAGCGCCTACGTCGGTCTTCTGTTTATAAATCCTTGCTAACCTATCGCTTCTTGCAGGAGAGAAGCGAGGAGGACATCAGAGCCTGAACGACGACGGTTTGCGGCGGAAGCTGGTCGAGTGTGGCCGGCTTGAGGAAGCTAAGGCGTGCGCAGGAACGCCGCGAGGGCGTGTGCTAGGACAAGTATTGGCGTGTGCGGTAGCGTTCGTGAAGGACAGACGATTGCAGGGGCTCGCCCGAACGTATGCGGCGTTCCTGCTCGTGCTCGTGCCCGACACGCGCGGTGCCGCGGAGCTCTGCTGTACCCCCGACTGACTGGGGGGAGCGGCACCTCCTGAGAAGATGATGCTGGTCGTGGGGCGGTGGCCGCGCTAAGGCCGGTGCGCTCCCCGGTGGTGTCCAAGTACTCGCGGCAAACCCCGGAGAGTGCCCCGGAGAGTGGTGAGAGCGACTCTGGGTGGACCACGTTTGGGCAAGCCAAGGTCGGCACACAGCCGAGGCAAGTATCGGCTCCCCGGTGATGTCCAACCCGTGCCAGCTTTCGGAAAGCGGCGAGGGAACATGCTGGGTGTGCACGGCGGATGCGGTGGCTCCCTGATGGTATCTGGTGTCTGATGGCTTGTGGCAGCTCCTAGCGAGCGGGAAACCGACGCTGGGGCTGGGGGTGCGCTACTTCGTCGACCGAGGGGCGAGGCGATCCCCAAGCGCGTCAAAGATAGCGGCCGCACATGGTGTTCCCATGTGAAGCTTGGGGGGGGGGGCAATGTAGGCCGGTTTCCTACCTATGTTGTCGGTAGTGAGCGGTTGTGATAAGCGTAACCAGCGTAAACCTAAACAGTATTTACGTCGCCAGGCTCTCTAATTAGAGACGACGGCAAACAAAATGTTACTTATCAACCTAAGTACGAATCGCGATTTAGGCGCATAATTGGAAAGAGGGATGTCTCCTCTTTCGTTTGAGCCCCTCCCGAGCTTCTGGTATGAAGAAACGACCGAGAACGAGACCGTCAAAAAATATATGTCCGACTTCAACCCCGAAAGGGAATTTTTTTTTATGAACTGGTGTAAAATTAGTCAGCGAATCCGACAATGTTGTCCGTTTTAGCTAATTCGAAGCCTAACAGTGTTAGAATCTCACTTTTGTGCCGTCACTTCAAATCACCAGGGGTATATTTTTGATTTTTTTTAGAAAATTTGATATCTGGATGTAAGTAACATTTTGAATGAACTGTGGACATAAGTATCATAATGATCGACTACAATCTTGGGCTGCCTCTTCTTGCTCAGCAGGCAGATCCGCAGTAGCTTTGTGTTTCTTGTTCTTTTGCGTCTTCTTTGCTGCAGTAGCCCTCTTCTTTGCTGGGTTCTTTTTCGTCGCAACAGCCTCCGTGATACCACGCTGGTCTTGGTTAGCCTTAGCCGCCACGGCCATTGCCGCGCGATGCTCACGTCGTGCTTGTTTCCGTGACTTGGCATCTTCTCCTTCCTGCTCGCTAGGCTTGGCGTAGAGGGGATCGCTCTGAAATTCAGCAGGAACGTAGGGCCTGATGTTGTGGTACATCTGCGCAATTTTCTCGGTGTTGCGGACAGGAGGGGACAGCGTCTCGATATGGCCCGTCATCATCCGCTGCACCTTCTCCTTCGTGGTGAAGATCCCGTCAATTTGACGGCTCAAACTAATCGCTACAGGTTCGCTCTCGGGGCCTTTCTTGCAGACAACGACGCCCGGCTGCGATGCGTCCTTCGTGAAAATCGGGAACTTCTGGATGCCGTCAAGTCGTTTGTATAATTCGGTGAGAATAGGTTTGTAGATCTTGAACGCTGAGCTTCCGCGAGGCAGATGCACCGTGATTGAGCTCTTGGACGCCGAACTAACAGCCTCTACGAGCTGCATGCGTGTTGAGCCGGTTACCATGCGCCTTGATCGACATGTTACCGTCTCGGATGCGCATCTTGTAGCGCTGCAAGGTAATGGGGACTACTCCATAGCAGAGCGCGAAAGTGGGTCGGCACACATGACCTACGTAGGGGAGGATGTACGGAAACTTCTCGCGGTCACCCCGTCCTCTCTTACGCTCAACCGTGGGGGTCTGCATCAACACAGTCAGGAGCGTGTACAAGCTCGTGGTGCGCTCTTGCTTCGTCATCTGGTCCAGCGAGCACAGCAAGAACTCCAACTCACGAGCCTTGCCCTTGACGCACTCGTTCTCACACGCGTCCGCATGAATCACCTCAGCCACACGGGCTCGAGGACTCGCGTCATTCAAAAAGATACTAATATCCTCTTCATCTTCGGCTTCACTGCTCGCGCTCTCTGCTGTGAGCGGTTCCTAGTCGTCGCTGGGCGACGCCTCCGAATCAGGCGTAAAGTCGTCGTCGCTGCTGTCCTCGTTCACCTCACTCTAACTGGTAGCAGTGGGATCGACACCACAGACAGAATCGTCGGCAGAATCAGGCTCTTCGTCTGCTTCGCGACGCCGAGCAGCAAGGGGTGCCGTGGCCGACAGAGTCAGCGCCGTGGAGGGGGACGTTGTGGCCGGCGGAGTCAGCGCCTGGGAGGACGATGTCGTGGCTGGCGGACCCGACGTCGCGGCTGGCGGACTCGGAGCCGTGGCTGGCGGGCTTGGTGCCGAGGTGGCCGGCCCGGCGGCGAGGCTGAGAGAGGCAGCGCTGGAGGTTGCGCAGGCTGCGCAGTTGGCGCAGCGGCGCGCGAGGTCGGTGCTGTCGGCGTCGTGGGTGGTGTCTGCATGGCTGTAGGTAGTGGTCCGAGTGGCTTTTCGAAATGGTATCCGTGCCGATACACCCCCTTCAAATTTTTGAAAATCAAAACTCTTCGTTTAGTTACGATTTTGAACCTGGCCTCTTTTAAGGCGATTATCTCGATAACTCTAAATGGTGGATAAGTAACATTTTTGTTGCCGTTGTCTCATTAGCATTTCAGATAACAGACCAGTTGCCCCGTCTCGATGCTAGTATGTAAAGTGGGGGCTGAAGCGCAACCCCACGACAAGGAATTACACAAGGTCACACGTCAACTCGGATTGGGAATCTCAAATTGCCTAACGAGAGAAGGCACCTTCGCCTAGAGCGTATCGGACACCGTTAATGCTGAATACCTAAGTTCTGGCCCAGGTAAAGGTTAATCAAAAACATGCTGCTTAATTCATCCTCGTTGGTGTTGGGCTCGCCGAAAACAACGACTTAACACTACATCTACACAGGACGTTAGAGATAGACACAATAGCCCCGCAAACCCGCATCATCTGATAGTGCGCATGCCGATGGACAACTCGCGGATGTACATAACCCTGCGCTGCAGTACCAGGAAAACATGAGCATCTACTGCGCCTGCTTCAATCTTGGAAACTGCTTGTACTTCCGTAGCTAGCTAAGCTATTGTGTCTCCATCGACGCAATCAAGTATATATCCACACAATGTTGACAGTCAACTCAACACCTACACTGTCCAGCTGCCTACCACGCGTTCGTGTAGCGGTAACCAAGCTAACAAGGAGCCAAACAAGTCCACAAGGAGCCACCAAGCTCCCAAGGAGCTACCGAGCTATATAGTTCTCCACCAAGAGCACTACCGCGTAACGGCAAGTCAACCGCTTACGCGGAGCCGTCAACCATCTTACCACTGGTAAGCGGGTACTGCACCAACCCCGCCAAAGCAAAGTTATAAATCGCTGAGAGAAGCATGCGTGCGAAGCGCGGCATAGTTCGCAGAGTCGGTTCGCCAAATTTGTGAATGTTTTTTATGAAAGAAACACTGGGTTTCACTATGGTCGCGATCGGAGCGCTTCATTTAGCTTCACTATGCTTTTCGCAATTTCAAACGTAAAAAACACCTGTGTGCAAGCACACCACATCGCGCTCGCTTGCCCCCGCTATTGTTGGCGACTCGCATGGGACAGCGAAAAAAAATCTGCGACAGAATTTATAAACGTAGACTCGTGTCAACATTTCCCAGGTTAGGTACTCGATACTTTTGCCTACTTGAACAGGCAACAACGGTACTCTCCCGCTCAAGTTCATGCGCTCCGCACTCAACATAGCGTCGCACCACCGAAATCAAACTTGAGCGGTAACGTGCGGTCGCGGAAACTTCCTTACTTAAGTTGCGTTGCCGACCCGTCAGCGGGCAATCAAAGGGCGCGCAAATATGGATTCCGGGCTCACTTGAGCTAACTATGGTTTAGAAAGGTGAACCCATCCAAATAGAAATAAAAGTCATGCGACTGCGCGGAAAGCGAGCAGGTTTCCCTACTTTTGTTACGGCGACCCCTCAGAGCTGTCACCGGGTGACAGTTTCAGGGCGCCCCTTCGAGTAAAAAACATCGGCAGCTTGGTTTTTGTATGCGCGGGTGGTGTTTTTTACTCGGTCAATCAAAACATGGGCAGATGCTTCGCGCGTGCCCGGTATCAGGAGCGAAAGAAGCTGCTTGTTAGTAAGACACGATAGAATAGTAGTGATGGGGGACGTAAACGACGTTAACGTTTACCTATCATATAGTATATGCTGTATGATAGGTTTGTGGCGAATTTTGCTGTTTTGCAATAGCTAGTGTAAACGTATACTAGTCATAACTATGCATCTGGCGTTAAAATTACGAAACTCGTACTAGAACTACATCAAAACTAGAGCTCAACTTTTGAACCTATGATATAGAGTACGCCGAATGATGGGTTTTCAGTTAACGTCGTTTACGTCCCCATCACTAAAAGAATAATATTCTAAGAACAGATTGGTCAAGCCAGTTTTCCCAAACTCGTTCGACTTTACTTTTGGCATGCCTTTCTAACCAATACTAGACTATTAGGCATAATGTAAAGTCTCCCGTATTACTGTGACTTGCATATTAGCGTGGCTTTATTATTGGTGTGGGTGCGTAATTACCGTAGCCCGCACTAATTACGTAGACTGAGCCAGATTTCGGGTGGCGCAAATGCACTATTGACACTTTTTACTGTAACAGCTTAGTTTTAGTTTAGGGGGTGGCGTTCCTCAGCTAGCTTGCATGCAAGCCAACTAGCTGGCCGACTTTAAGACCCACCACACCACTTCCGGGGTTGCCTCGCACGGATTCACTGCGAACCCGCTGCGAGGCATGCCTTCGGTGATCTAAGGACGTTGCCTTTTGCCCCAAACGTGTTCACGGAGAAGGTTGAAAAATAGTGCGTTCACAAGACCTTGTTCGCTTTTAGCGAGCTGAGAGATATCGTGCGCGAAAAGCCTCGTAGAGACTCGAGCAGCGCTACAGTTGTTTATAGGTTTGAAGTACTATCAGTAGAGTGACGTGGCTGGTAATAGCTATTCCAACGTCAGTGTACTATGAGTAGATGCATGTTTCAGGGTAAAACATTCTCTATTGTACGGTCCTGTGCTCCCGTCGCAACTATTTAACCTGAATTGCAAAGTACCGCACAGTACATATCTCACAATCTGCGTTTACTGTGATTATAGTAGAAATAAACATGAGCAATATGCCATGGTAGGGTAGATCGATCTGGTGTTGGTATCTTATGTGTGCTCACATAAGTCTATGTCTTACGTGTTGTTTATTCAGTATATCATCCCACCGTAGCTCTCTGTTTTTAGTTCGTAGGCTATAATACCTTCATTCTACATTGGACTATAAGCCCCAGCAACAATCAAAGTATGGGCTTCGCTCTTCCTGTACTTAGCATTACATTAAGTGTTTGTGATCTTATATAAATACCGAGTATACATCAGCGTTTTAGTATTTCGTGTGTTCCACCAAAACGTAGCTGCGGGCTGCGCTAACTACTGCGTGGTCTACTTCAAAACTCATTGTTTTAGACGTGGCTATGGTTTATTATTCTACTACGCGGCGAACATTACCATTTAGTGTACCACCTGCATTACGGTAGGTAAGGTATAGAGAGTTCGCACTCGTAACTATATAGTTATAAAGTCACGTTTGCCCTTTGTTATTCGGTTTCCTGCGTGTATATCCGCCCCATAATACGGTTAGAAAAGGAATCCCAGCGTAAACTATAATAAAAGGCTTCCACTCAGTGAATATTATATGCTACCCCACTAACGCATTCTCCTAACGCTACACATTGTACCTTAAAGATATACGAAACGCGTTTAAGCAAGTGTAGCTAAATATCCCCCCAAGATGAACGCAGAGCACCGCTGTAGCTATAATGTATCCATCCCTTAAGTATAACAGTAAAAATATGCTGCTCATGCTAGTAATAATTTTGTGCACACCTTCGCTACGTGTAGTCGCACTGTTATAGCTTTCTACGTGCTGCTATCGCTAACTATACGTTCATATCGCTTACTACGGTCTGCTAGCGCTTAAATAAGAGCTCCTATCGCTGACTACATGCTGCTATAACTAACTATGCGCGGCTATCGCTTCCTATGACTTCACATTTAACCAAGCTCGCTGCATTGCTGTTATACTAAGTAGTAGGTGTCGCGAGTCGCCCTGGAAGGGACGGCTGCCGCTGCGAGAACGAAGTAGGACGGTACGGACAGGTAAGGAACGGTATGAAATACAACAAAGTCAAATGCAAAGATTCAACTTGTTGTTTCCACGGCAAATTCACGACTGACCAACCTACCCGGCACGGAGCACTGCGCCCCGCTCTCTCTCTTGCTTCTCTTCAACTTGAGCGTCGACACACCGCCGCCCCCGAACTCATGGTCACCTCCTTTCACCCCTCCGCCCTTGGTTCACGTCAAGGCTCACGCCCCGAGCCACGCAGCGCTCGTGACCTCCATCCTGTCTCCTCACGTCACCGCCTACTCGCGGAACACGCCACTGCTTCCATGACGACACTTCGTCCATGCAACTGGCCCGCCGCCAGCTAATCCTCGCTAAATTCCGATGACTGCTCAGTCAGCTCATTCTCGAACAGCTGATCCTCGAGTAGTAGTCCACGCGCTGATTGACAGGCTGCCGGAGGACGGCCGCGACCGTACCCGAGACGGTGACTACCGTTCCCACTCGTGACATCCTCCTCGACTGAGACTCGACGTCCTCGTCGAGCGTCCTCTTCCTCCTTGTCCGCCTTCATCTTCGCGCGCAGGGCACGCTGCTCCGCCCTCAGCCCACTCAGGGTACACACAGGCTTCGGTTTCCCGACGCACCCATCCGCACGCCAAAAGGCTTCACTCAGACGCTCGGCTTGCTGCAATTCTTCGACGTCGCGGAGCCAGTCGGCGTAGCTCTCCTCCGCCATCTTCGCAGGCGAACGCACTCTCGACGCCGCCTCGTAGCACTTCAGCAAGTGGCTGGCGACCCCAGTCGTTGCCACCATGCATCTCCGCTGCATCACGACTGCATCAGGGCTCAACCCACCGTCGGCTGTCAGCCCACCGTCCGCCAACATGCAGTTCAGGGTCAGGAGTAGAACACCCACGCCCACCGCTCCTTGGCACGCTTTCTCGACCAAGGCATACACGTAGATGACAGTGTAGAACACTGCGTACGTTGCTAGCGTTAGGAACGCCCACAGTCCACGGCCTACGCAGCAGGCACGATCGACCGAGCGCCGACACTCGGCCCTCGATCCGCGCCAGTATTTCACGGTAGACTCACCACCCAGCTCGAGAACGTCGGGCAGGAACACACACCACAGGGCGTGGTAAGCATCCAGCCACTTGTACAGTAGCCGGCCTAAGCCATTCTTGTGTTCACCTCGGGCCTCGAGCACCACCATGGGCGTGGCCCAGATTGCCTCAAACGCCTTCCACCGACGCTCCGCGGACGGTCTGCCTTGTACGGACGGACCGTTCACGAAGCGACGGCACCGTCTCACGCATACCTTCAACAGAGTCAGCAACTTGAATGCAAAGCCAAACACGGCCCCGATCAATCGTCCTGCAATGCTCCACAAGGGCCTCGTGATCACGCCGCCCACAGCACCAATCAACACCAGCAATACGGCCGGCCAGTGGTTGCGCAGCACCCACCACACAATCTTCCACACGAACAGGGAGTGCCACAGGCACCACTCGACAGCATCCGTCACGGTTTCCATGTTCGTCATGGAGCGAAAGCGAAATGCCCTCGCCTCGGTTCGCTCCTCACGGTCGTCCACAGCACTCCACGTTCGCAACCATCCTCGTAAGTGTCCAACCGTAACGGGTAACCCACCGTCGCAAGTCTCGTCAATCAACTTAGTCAATCACTCGACCGTCTCACGCCAACCGTGCCTCTCCCATTTCCAGGAAGGGAAACCCGCAGCCAAACATCCCAACTGCCAGGTCGGAATGCATCAGCAGTGGCCGCGGCAACTCGCAGTCTCGCCCTCATTTCAGCTTTCGCCCAGAAGAGAACAAGACCCCCAAGAAGCCTCAGCCTCAACCTTCCGCCATGACCAAGTCGCGAGACGTCAACAAGGAGACCGTCATGCGACGGCTGCGCGCACGCCTCGATCGCCGGTCCCGGGGCGCGGACGCTGAAGCCGATGCCCGGCTCCGTGCCCAAGTGGACTTCTACGTCCGCCTGCGCGCTGCGCTCTTCGCCAACGGCGGCTCCACGAACGTGGGCGCCGTGGACGCCGTCGCCGTCGCCGTCTTGGCCGACGACACGTCGAGCTACTAGAGACCGTGACCCTGCTGTCGCTGCCCGACTCGCTGCACGTCGTCGCTGCACCCCCGCATGACCTGTTCATCGTACCCGCGCCGCAGGCACGCTCGTCTGGCAAGCGACCGACCACCAGGGGCGCCTCCAAGCCCCCTCCGTCCAAGAAGCAGCGCAAGTCCAGGGCCCAGGACCAAGACGAAGACGACGCAGACGACGAGGAGGGCGCCCCCGAGGACGACGGCGCGGAGGAGTACGAGTTTCCGCTACCCGCCAAGTGTCCGGCCACCATCCGTCGCGACATCTCCAAGATCATCAAGCAGGCGGGCACCCAGGGCAAGACTCCTCCGCGCATGGCGTACCCGTGGACCGGTCCGCGTGCCTGGTATGACCATCAGGAGCACGCGGCGCTGCACGTGGTGCACTGGCGCTTCTGGATGCACTGGCACGACGTCTTCTTCGCCTGCGCGCTGTACGCGCCTTCTGATGAGTGCACGGCCCGCCGCAAGAAGAAGTCGAACGCCGGTCAGGCACGGCTCGCCTTCCTCAGCCTGAACATCGTCCAGCTCGGCTTCTACGACTTCCTGGACGTCTTCGAGAGCGCCACCCATGACAACCTCATGTGGCTTGGCGGCAAGGCTGCTCGGCGCTCGGTGGCCGCGAAGGCGAACGCGAGGGGTAACTCGGACGCGACGGTGGCGACGGACCTCGCCACGCTGGTCCGCAACGACCGTGGCCGCTACGACGCCATCATCGCCCGAGCCCTTGATCCGTACCGTGTGGACGAGGACGGATACCAGTCCATCTCCGATCTCCTCGAACAGACGGACGCGCTGAACCCGACCAAGCCAGCGCACCTTCGCCTCAGCGACGAAGCCATCGATGTCACCGGCAGCAGTCCGCCCAACCCGTCGTGGGTCGGCAACAAAAGCGCCGACACCTGGAAGGTTCTGCTAGGGGACGCTCGCATCCGAGCCCTCGCCAAGAAGCTCAAGCCGCTCGTGAAGATGGGCAAGCAACCGTTCCCTGCCCAGAAGGCGTACGACGAGGACAAGGAGCAGCACGACGACTACTCGGACTTCGAGGACGACGAAGACATGTTCACGGTGCTGCCCCCGACGCCAGATCTCGACGAGGAGGACGACGGCGAACCCGACGAGTTGGACGAGCATCTGCCCGAGACCGAGGCCGACCAAGATCAGGAAGACGACGAAGAGCTGGACGACCACGAGGCCGACGAAGACCGCGGTTCGGGCGCCAACGACCCGACAGACGACGGTAAGAAGAGCAGCGCCGGCGACGAGGGCGGCGACACTCCGTCCAAGAAGAGTGCCGCCCCTCCGGCTTCTCCCAAGCCCAAGTAAGTCGCAGCCGTCATTCGGGACGCGACACTAGTCGTTCATTTTTCTTTCTCCAAATCGGCTAGCGTCCCTTCAACAATTCAAATTCAAAACACGTAATTCCCTTTCCACCGATCCGTTACTGAGTTCCAAGTGACCGTACCATCGCCGTACACGACCGCCCCTTGGAACACGAACAACACCCTTTTCGACGCTGCTAAGCCATGAGCAGGTCTTCGTCTTCCACTTCAGCGTTAGCCTCTTCCAAACGGAAACTCCTCCGTAGCTCAGGCAGGCGCTGCTTCCTCATTTCGGCTTGCTCAAAAGCCGTCACTAAGTCGCTGTACTCGGGCATTAACTCGGCCCGAGGAATCCAGTGACTCTCAAAATTAGCCGTAAGCACCAGGTACTTTACAGCACGGTCGGCCACTTGTTTTGCAACAACCTCCAGCAGCGGCGAAGTAACCCCCTGAGGGCCGTATCCCCGCGACCTATGGTCACCCGTTCCGTGAAACTGGATGCCGGCAAATCGGCTTCCTCTAGCGGACCGTCTTCAACTTCTTCACCGTCCTCCACAATACCTTCCGGCACTTCGTCCATGTAGGGCCGAGTCCACCGGCCACGGAACTTCTTCAACCGGTTGACGTTCACCGTGACGATCTTGTCTGGGTGCGACGGTATGTCGATCCGATAGGCGTTCTCGCCCACTCGACCAACGACACGATACGGACCATGCCAAGCAAAGGCCAACTTCTTCGTCCTCGCCTCGCCCCTCTTGTTCCTGAAGAGCTGATAGAACCAAACAGGATCACCGATCTCGTACTGCACAGCCACGCGTTCGCCCAGTCGACGCTCATGTCGGTCCTGTGCCTTCAGAAGCTACCTCTCGACTAGGTGACGCGAGTCGCGCAACGTACGGTAGAGTTCGCAACGGTACGCTGCTACCTCATTGCTCTTCCACTTCTTGCCCAGGTTCAGGAATGCGACGTCCAGCGGCAACACGGGATCGCGCCCGTAGAAAGAAAAGAAGGGCGAGTCGCCCAACGCTTCATGGTAGGTTGTCCTGTAGGCGAATAACACCCTCGACAAATATAGATCCCAATCCGTCTGGGCCTCACTCACGTGCATTTTCAGCATGCCCATGAGCGTCCCATTGAAGCGCTCAACCAGTCCTAGAGTCTGCGGATGGTACGCCGAACCGTACTGCTTTTTAATCCCCAGCGTCCGGTAGAAGGACTTCGCAATCTCCGACGTGAAGTTTCGTCCATTGTCACTCAGCAACCGTGATGGCACACCGTGCCGCGCCACCACTCCATTCACCATTACTTCCACGAAGGTCACCGAATCCAGGCGAATCACAGCAAAGGCCTCGGCCCATCTCGTAATGTAGTCGACAAATACAAGGATATACTTGTTCCCTCTCTCCGTCACGGGTAACGGTCCCACGGCGTCCACCACCAGCATCGAGAACGGACCCGAGAGATCCGCCACCGGCATTCGCTGCATCTGGCCGGCCTGCCACGGTTTCGACCCCTTCCCCCTGCCACACCGTGCACACGCGCGGACATACTCCGTGACGTCCTTCCTCCAGCCAGGCCAGAAAGCGTGCCTCCTCACTATCTCGAGCGTCTTTGTCAGACCCAAGTGCGAGGATAGTACGTCAGCGTGACAGTAGTGTAGAACGGTTTCCACGTACGGCACAGGCACTACCGGGACGGTCAAGGACCGAGCAGGTCCGACCCGAGCTGGCAAGTGCACCTTCCTCATCAGTAAACCGTTCTGCACCACGTATCGGGACCGCATCTTCACAATTGTAGACCGGAGGAACGGATCCAAGGGCAGGGCTCCGTCCAGCAGAAACGCCACCAGCGCCTTCACCCACGGAACCTCTTGCTGCGCTTGTACGAACTGGTCGAAGTCGAGACCGAACCGGTCCACAGGAGTCAGAGGGGCACTTCCCGCAGGATCGCCACTCACGGCTTCATTGGGCTGGTCAGGACACTCGTCGTCGACATGACCATCGGCACGCTCGCCACCTATACCAGGACCGTCGCCGGCCCTCGCTTGCTCCCCGACTGAAGTCGGAGGCACGTCCTCGACCGTGCCTTCCGGGTTCAGCAAGTCACGCATCGAGAGAGCCGCCACCGTGTCCGTAGGTAGTCTAGATAGGCCGTCCACGTGCCCCATGGATGCACCAGGCTTGTGATGCACCTTAAACTGCAAATTAGAAAGTTCCATTGTCCACCGAGCCAGCTTAGCGTTTGTAGTACGGTTGCCAGGACTAAACACCCACGTCAGCGCTTGGTGATCCGTGTACAAGTCGAACTCCCGCTTGTCGAGATAACATCGGAACTTCCTGGTCGCCCAGACGGCCCCCCAACACTCGATCTCGGAGATGCCGTCCTGCAGTTCTTCTGAGACCCGGTCCACAACTTGCTCAAATACGCCTCCACATGGTTACGACCGCCCACTTCCTGCATGAGGCACGCTCCAACCGCGTACCGTGACGAGTCAACGTACAACTTGAACCGCTTCTTACCGTCCGGATCGACTAGGATAGGAGGCTTCATGAGGGCCCTCTTCAGTTGGCGAAAAGCACCTTCACAGTCCTCGCTCCATTCGAACGGAGCGTCCTTGGCCTTCAAGCGTTCCAGGGGTGCTGAAATAGAAGCGTACCCCGGAATGTAGCGACGGAAATAGCTGGTCAATCCAAGGAACGACCGTATGCCGTGCACGTCCACAGGCCTCTTCCCGTTCAGGACCACTTTACCTTCCCTGGATTAGGTAGGATACCCGTAGACGTGACAATATGACCCAAAAAGGCAACTTGACTTCTTCCCCAATGACACTTTTTCATCTTGAGCTTGAAGCCCGCTTGCTGGATGCGAGTCAGCACTTGACGAACACGCACCAGATGCGTAGGGAAGTCCTTGCTGAAAATCACGCAGTCGTCGAGATAGACCAGGCAGATACGCCACTTTAGATCCACTAGCACGGTCTCCATCAACCGCTTGAACGCTGGGACAGCGTTACAGAGTCCAAATGGCATCACTAGCCACTCGTACAGACCGTACTTGCATGTGAACGCCGTCTTGGACACGCTGTCCGGGTGCATGGGCACGTTCAAGTAGCCCGAGGCGATATCGATCGTCGAGAACAGCTGAGCGTCCCCCAGCACATCCAAGATGTCATCAATTAGCGGCATGGGATAGCAGCCCTTCACCGTGACCGAATTTAACTTACGGTAATCGATACAGAACCGTATCCCACCGTCCGGCTTCCGAATCATCAGGACCGGGCTCGCCCATGGATTGTTCGATGGACGGACCAAATTCAACTCCAGATACGGTTGGATCTCTGCCTCCATAATCTCTCCTTCAGCCAACGAGACACGGTACGGTGCCTGCTTGATCGGCGCGCTGTTGCCGGTGTAAATCTCGAACTGTAGCAGGTCCGTACGTCCCGGCTTCTTCGAGGACTCCACGAACATCGAGTGTAAGCCGTTCAGCTCAGTCTGGAAGAGCTCCTTCTGCTCGGAGGACAACTTGGACTCGGAGAAGTCAGACTTCATGCCGTCCGACTTGTCGGGCGGAATGTCGGGCTTCGAGGCCTTCACCTTCTCGCCGACGCCTTCCTCACGCTTTTCCGACACGGACATCGCACTCACCCCGCCCGACTTATCGCATTCAGCGGGCACCGTTCCACCAGGCGCCGTCGTTGCCGGCTCGAGAGCAGACTCGGGGATCACGGACGTGCTCGCAACGACCGTCCCCTTCCGAATCCAGTATTCGTCCGTGGAAGCATTGCACACCTCAACGATCACTCGGCCGTCGTCCACCGTACACAGTGTTCGCGCTACGCACAGCGTAGGCGGCAGGCCCAGCGAGCCTTCGACCAGCACAATGGCCTTATCGGCCACGTCCCCCACCACTCGAGCCCTCACAAGAGCTTGTTCTCGTGGAGGGAGCCGTACCGACGTCGCCATCGTCGCCATGTAGGACTCTTGCACCATCGTAAAGCCCAGAGGCAGCACCTTGCCGGAGCTCGTCAGCGTCAGGGAGCGCTCCGCCACGTCAATCACGGCGCCGAACGCGCCCAAAGCGTCCACTCCCAGAATCGCGTCGACATGCAGCTTGTCGGCGACCCAAGCCGGAACGACAAGCTGATCCAGCCACGGATCCGAAGCGTGTGTCCCGACGAGCTCCTGACCAGACCTTCGTAAGGCTCCAGCGACTCCGAAGGCCGTCCCAGTCGCTTCAGCACGCAACGGTCGACGAGACTTAGGGTAGCGCCAGTGTCGGCCAACATTTGAGACGGTAAACAGTCAATATAACCACTTGAAAGTGCCTCAAAGTTGCCATCCGCGCACACCACCCTTCGCCCGTCTTCCACGACACGGTGCACACAGTCTTCGGCGTCATCATCATCATAGACTCCGAAACCATTCGGTAGGTTCACCGTGACAACGTCCACCAGGCCAGTCTTAGGCAGAGGCGTCCGAGCGGGACGTTCTCACCTCACCACCGCGACGTAGTGCGAAGCGTCCTCGTCACGCTCAGGGAAAAGTCCAAGTCGTCGATCACCTCGGCATACGGCTTGTAAAGCGACGAAAAATCAAACGTGACCGCCTTGCCAGGGCGACGGCGACGTCTAGCACTCGGCGTCTTAGACCGCCCCGTACGGATCCACAGCTCCAACCAAATCCTTCGAGAGTTGTAGTCGTAGTAGGTCTTCATCCAGGAACATAAGCGCTCACCAGATCGAGCCGTCACGCTCATCAACTCCTTGACACGGTCGACGTGCTTCAGGAGCAACTCCTTATCGCGCTCAGGAACTTTGTCACGCAGCGGAGGAACTTCCACCGTCCCCTCTTCACCGTCGGGCGGTTTCCACACCTCACGCTCCCGGCCTCCATATTTTCTAGCCTCCTCCAAGAAGCTTGCCTTGCCACCGCACGCGCGACCTTCGGGTCCACGCCTCGTACTTCACTCAAGATAGGCACCGCTTTGTTCACCGCAAAGGTCCCACCGGGATCGTCCGGCGGACGCACGACGTTCACAGCCACGACAGACTCGACGGCCACCTGCATCTCCGCCGAGACGCTCGCGATGTCACTTGGCGGCACGGTCTACAAACCTCTCGCAACGCCGGCAGTCGGAGGCGCCCCCTTCGGGTCGGCGACGGCTTCGGAAGGCGAGCCGTAGACCAGGGGCTCCGGAAGTCGCGGTTCGCACGCTTGGCCTCCTCTGACTTGTCGAGCATGTCCTCGAACCAGCCCTGCCAGTACTCGGGCGAACCGTGCAAGTCAGAGGACGCCTGACGCGTCCGTTTCACCACCTCCAGCGAGATCCCGAGGATGCGAGCCAACTCCTCCGACGACGGCTCAGCTTAAGCCTCAGCATTCCGAGCGACACGTTTCAGGAGCTCCACCTCGTCCAGCGGGTACAGTCGGTCCTCGAGCTCCTTGTCATACTCTTCGGGCTCGGGGACGACGTCCGTACCGGCGAGGACGGAAGCCTCCTGACCCGGTTCACCGTTCTCCATCGCCGTGAGCTCATCATCCGAGAACAGACGGTCATTAACAGAGACGGTTGTCGCCTCCGGCGGGGCCGCACCGTCCTCAGCGGCAGTCTCTGCAAGTACGTCTTCTCCCTCCGTCCAGGTCGAGATCAAGCAGTCCGATAAGTCGTATCCTTCGTCATCTAGGGCATACGGCGGCGGCGCGTCTGCGATCAGCGACGGCACCTCTTCCGCACTCACGTCCTCGTGCTCCATTAGCGACGCGACCTTCGGCAATTCGTCCGGGTCCTTCTTCTCGCTCGGCAACTCGGGCGCGTTCTCCTCAGTCGGTTCGGCCTTCAACTCGGCCGGCTCGGCCTCCTCTACTCCACCGGTCTTCACGTCGGCCGCCAAGGCGACCGACTCTCCCACCGCGACGGTCGTGTCGGCGGCGGCCGCCGAGATGGCCAAGTCCTCGTAGATCGTCTCGTGTTCCAAGTCGCCGACCTTCACCGCGAGATCCTCTCCTTCATCAGCCGTACTAACCACAATAAATTCAGCTTTCTTTTTCTCGTTTTTGTCCTTGTTTTCTCCATACGAAACTTCATCCAGGGCTGATACCGTTCCGTTCCGGCTCTGCCAATACACTCAAGCATGCATCCACCTTCGAGACCGTCTCCTCCACTTCGTCACGGTCACGATCCTCACCCTCCGAGTCATCCAATAGACAAGAGGAAGGAGTGACTCTCTCCTTCCCTTCCTCCCGCCCTCGTCATTGAGGCGGAGACGTCTGCGCAGCTTCTCGCAGACTCACGGCCAGACCTCGGAGTGCCTCCACTTCGAGATACCCAGCGAACGAGTGACCGTCCTCCTTGCAAAACCCGCACTTCACTGGCCCTCGGCCACCGTTCCTGGCCACGGGAGCTGGACCAACAGCCCGGCCGCGACTGGGTCCGTCCTCGCACTCCACGGCGATGTGTCCAAGTTCTCCACACTGGTTGCATATCATCACCTGTCATCGACAAGTCTCGCGTGAGTGGCCCACGTAGCCGCACCGTCCGCACACGGGCGCTCCTTCTTGCGTCCGTGAGTTAGCACCCATACGAATCCCTCGTGGTCGACCGTTCCCAGGTGGAGTGTTCCGCCCGGCCCGGGGGTGGAAGTCGTAGCTGATACATTCGGCATGCGATTCCTTGGCGAGCGCGGCGGCTGCCACTGGTTCCGCACCATCTGCTGCTGCTGCTGCTGCTGGGTCATGAACGTGGTAATCGTCTCTGCGAGCTTGTCCAGCTTCGTCGAGGTCGCGGAAGCGGCCGCCGTGGCCGTCGCCAGGCTCGAGGCCGAGTCTGTCACCTTCTTGTCTTCGAGGAACTCGTCGTCTTCTTCTATGGGACGGGACATTGCCTTGGCCAGCAGCCACTCACAAGCCTCGGGAATGTCTCGTGCCGGGCCCGAGTCGAGCGTGGCGAGCATACGCTTGTTGCGCAGCCCGCGTCGGAACAACTGGTACCTCATCTGCAGTCCAGCGAGTCGCAGAGGTCGGAGACGCGATCGCCCCACTCCTCCACGGACTCACCGCGTTCACGCTTCGTAGTCTGTAGCCGCTCCCACAGCTCATCAGCCGTTCTGCTCAGGAATTGGTTGTGGAACCGTACGTTTAGTGTAGCGAAAGTCTTAATGGTAGAATTGTTCCACCATCGTTCCGCAGGCCTCCCTTTGAGCTTCTGGCGAAACACCAGCAACCGTGACTGATCAGGCAGGTGGGCTGTGTGAGCTTCGAACAGCTCCCAGAAGTCACGAGCCTTCTCCATCGTCGCCGTGTCCGAGTAGAACACCGGCAATACCTTCATCACGTTGGACACCATTGACGACATGTCGTACGCGCTGCGAGCCGGGGACCACATAGTCGATGCGCGGTTCGGTCCACCGTGGTTCACAGGGGTCGACTGTTTCTTGGCCGCAGGCGCCGCGCCCGGGGTCGGAGTTTTGGCACGAGTCACCGTCTTGCTCGGCTCCGCCTTGACTAGCTGTTTGACTTTCGGCTCAGTCTTCACGACCGTGCCCCACCCACCGTAGGCGTCAGGCTGCGCCCCAACACTCCAACCGTACATGGGCGGGTTCGGCAACCGCCTCTCCGTCCCAGTGTACACCGGAATGAACCCGCTCGGGCTACGAGAGGGCACTTCCTCAGGTTCTTCCTTCACGTAGGACCTGTAGAACGGCCGCGAATGCGCCGTCTCGACCGGCACAGGGTCGTCGTAGCCGAAACCACTCGACCAGTAGTGCACGGGCCTCGAGAACGCGCCCCTCGACTCTTCTGCGTCATCGTCCCGTAGCTCCCCGGGGCCGGGCACCACCTCCTTCTCCTCGGGCTCTAGCTCCGCGGGAGCACCGTCTCCTTCACGCTCCTCATCAGCGTCCTTGAACTCATCTTCTTCTTCATCAGCCCAGAAATCTCCCATCATCTCTTGGCGCACCAATCTTCCCCGCCTTGCGAAGCCGTTCAGCCTCCAGGCGCGCCACTTCTTCTTGTACGGTCCGCTGCTCCGCGGACCCTTCTCCTTCTCCAACTCCAGACATCTTCTTCAAACTGTAAACTCCAAACTTCAAACTTCAGGGGCTCCGAGCGAGCCAGCGACCAATTCCAGGGGCTCCGAGCGAGCCGTAGACCAACTTCAGGGGCACCGAGCGTGCCGTAGACCAATTCCAGAGGCACTGAGCGTGCCGTTCTTCACTTCACTTCCAGACAAGACTGTTTCACAAGTCTTACGCGGATGCCGAGACTCCTTGAAGACCCCAGGGACGAGCTCTTGATCGCGATTCCAACGCGCTGCAGTCACCTCGCCACCGACTCGACCAGACTGTCCGACGCCCACTTCACAGCGAAGTCAGTACCCTACTTCTCCACCACGTGTCGCGAGTCGCCCTGGAAGGGACGGCTGCCGCTGCGAGAACGAAGTAGGACGGTACGGACAGGTAAGGAACGGTATGAAATACAACAAAGTCAAATGCAAAGATTCAACTTGTTGTTTCCACGGCAAATTCACGACTGACCAACCTACCCCGCACGGAGCACTGCGCCCCGCTCTCTCTCTTGCTTCTCTTCAACTTGAGCGTCGACACACCGCCGCCCCCGAACTCATGGTCACCTCCTTTCACCCCTCCGCCCTTGGTTCACGTCAAGGCTCACGCCCCGAGCCACGCAGCGCTCGTGACCTCCATCCTGTCTCCTCACGTCACCGCCTACTCGCGGAACACGCCACTGCTTCCATGACGACACTTCGTCTATGCAACTGGCCCGCCGCCAGCTAATCCTCGCTAAATTCCGATGACTGCTCAGTCAGCTCATCCTCGAACAGCTGATTCTCGAGTAGTAGTCCACGCGCTGATTGACAGGCTGCCGGAGGACGGCCGCGACCGTACCCGAGACGGTGACCACCGTTCCCACTCGGGACATAAGGCAAGCCCAGCTACCGCTGCCACTATGCACTACTCGCAGTGCTATTATATAGTTGGGCGGGCTCTGCTATCGCTGCTACTACGCGGTGGGCCAAATAATATCGTAGAGATAATATGTTGCCAAGCGTCGCAGGAGGGGTGACGTAAGCGCCCCCGTTTCGCTCGCCTCGTCGGCTCGCTACACTACTTGCAGTATTATTAGTAATTAAGTAATGGGCGGGCCCTGCGGCCCGCTATAACGCACGGGGTGCCGCCTTCGCTGCGCTCGGCAGCTTGGGGTGGGGCGGCTGCGGCGTCCACGGCTGTCTATGTACGATTATGTGGACCACCTTTAAAGTGGACAACGGGCTTCACACGGACTTTCACACGGACAGATCTCTCTATTAGTTGTTGTAGACTAGCCGAGCGCCGCCGCTACGCGGCGGTAGTTTTGTGCTTCGCTCCGGTGGGCTTTTATTTAGTTTAAAGGTTATTAAATTTTGCTTGTGTGTATGTAAAAATATGTTTATTTACGTTGAGGTACTATCAGTAGTGTGACGTGACTGAAATCAGCTTAATACATATCCCTAAGTCAGAGTAGATGAATGTAGTAAGGTAAAACATTCGAGCTATCGTACGGTACCCTGTTGTAAACCGGGTCCAAACAGGTGCAACTACTTAATCCGATTACAAAGTCCCCGCGGAGTACATACCTGAAGTAATCTGTGTGTTGTATTTAGACATGTCGTAGAATTAAACTTTGGCAGGAGCTACATGTCGTGGTGGGGTAGAGCAATACGGTGTTGCTATCTACAGTGTGCTCACTTTGAAGTCTGTATACCTATTTTTTTTATCATGTTATCGCATAACTATAGTTTGTTTCTCTATACGGTTGGTAGGCTATAACATTTACATTCTGTGATCAGGCGATAAGCCCAAAGTGACGGCTTCGCTATTCATGTTCTCAGCATTAGGTTTCGAGATCCGCACCGTGGAGGCATATAAGGCTGCCTACTACGGTGCGGATCATGGGGTCAACTGGATTGCGGTCGAGCAGTACTTTGCCTCGGCCTTCGAACTCGAAGGCACAGAGGCAGCACTTCAGTACTAAGGGCATTTCCCAGGTGACACGAGTGGGGCAGCAGCAAATCGCTGCAGCCACGGATCTGTACGGGGATTACTACCAGCTCAGGAATATGTTTGATACTGTGAAGGAAGACCACCGCAGACTCAGTGAGGGCAGTCAACTCAGACTCGAAACGCAAAATCTGCGGGGTTTCAAGGAAGGAGATAGGGACAAATGGATGGCAGCCTGGCGTCGATCGCCGCAGCATGATCGCTCTATGGTATGGTTAGTGCAAGAAACTCATGTGGAGAGTAGAGCGGAAGCGGTGGGGCTGCAGGCGGATTAGAGAAGACAGTGGGGGAAAACACACAGGGATGTCAGCACATCGCTCTCCTAGTGGAGTCATGGAAATGGGCGCTCCGATGGGGTGGCTATACTTCTGCACCCAGACGTTGCTAGGAGGGCTGCTCCGTGGCATCCGGAACTGTGGTCGGAATGTGCAATGGCCGTGCAACTGGACGAGTTGGTACTGGTCAATGTGTATGCACCGAATGATGCAACCGAACGAGAGGCGTTTTTCACTGGTCTACAGAGCTGGTCATGGGGCGGCAGCAACGTTGTTCTCGCTGGGGGTTTTAACAGCGTGCAAAACCCTCATCTCGACAGACTCGGCGAACGAAAGACGGGAAGACCGGAAAGTGCAGCGCTACAGGAACTGCAACGTCAGCTAGCACTTGAAGACGCGCAAATTCTAACCGGGCATGTTGATGACGAAGAACCACCGCAACCAATCGAGTTTTACACATTCTGGAGCTATCACGCGGCCAGTCGAACCGACCGATTCTACGTGCCTAGGACCTGGACGGCTGCAGTTCAATAGCTATCGGTAGCAGAGCCGCCGCTTCACTCCGATCATCAGACCGTGCGATTACAAATGGCTCACGATAAAACACCGTCTCCATGCCGGACTAGTCGACCGGTAACGTACCCAATACGTTCGTCCCAGTCCGACCGGGTCCTAGATGAGCTTATGAACGAGCTTATTATGGAGGAAGTCGGCAAAAGCACTACCGCAGCGACGTGGGATGCTGAGGCACGCAAATGTGTCCATTGCATCCAGAAGGTGCGGAAACGGGTGAATCAAAGACAAAAGCGCTACGGAGCAAAGATTCGCTCACAAGCGAGACAGCACCTCAGCAGCCGGCGAGATCTGATTGCAGCCAGTGTGGAGGAACTCAGGGAGGAGAGGATGGTGCGAATCGGTCAACAGCTAGAACGAACCACGGAATGACTTCGATGGCAATTCAAACGGGTTTCAGACTGGGAGTGTGATCAGCATGTGACGGGAATCAATAGGATCAACGGCGAGGAGTTCGGGCGCAACATGACTGTAGCGGACAAATTTGCATTAGAGTGGAAGCCAATTCTCAGCAAGTGTCATGGAACGGTACCAGGCATAACACTGGATTAGGAATTAGACGACTTCGTTTCGATTCCACCTGAACGGAAATTGACAGACGACGACAACACGATGCTCATGAGTGATATTTCTCTTGATGAATCCATAGCAGCGATATCAGCACTTAATCGACACAAGGCGGCCGGAGCCGACGGACTCAACAACGACTTTTTCAAAGATGCACAACCACGGCCCCGGCGATGGTGACAATTGGCAACGAGCTGCTTCGTGGTAGGTACCCACCGGCTTCTTTTCTCGAGGGTGTGATCATTCCCCTGAGAAAGAAAGGTGATTCGGGAGACGCAATGGACTACCGACCAATTTCGCTGTTGCAAACCGGGTACAAAATATTTGCAAAAGTGATGAGAGTGCAGCGAATCTTGGGGAAAGTAATTGGAGAGACGCAACAAGGGTTTGTCCACGGACGCCAGATGATGAAAACAGTTATGATGATGATGGCGATTGCAGCGAATGCGAAGGGTGAACCGGACTTGGCAGCAGAGCTGAGTAGAGCAATTCTGTTACTTGACTTCCGAAAAGCCTATGACACAGTTGTGCGAGAGTTTCTATTCCTTGTATTGCTGCGGTTTGGATTTTCGCCTGCATTGTACTATGGAAACTGCATCAGGATACAACGGCGCAATTCCTTGTCAATGGGGAACTATCAGATCCAACGACAGTGCGTTCTGGCATCCGGCAAGGGTGTCCACTCGCACCTTTGTTATTTCTACTGGTTGCAGAAATCTTGGCGCTAGCGATAGCCCAAGATACGACCGTCCAGGGCTTACAAGTACCCGGTACAGCCGGCGCAGTGCATAAGTTTTCGGCATTCGTCGACGATTCGACCGTATTCGTCAACCAGGCTCGATACATCCCCAGAGTGATGCAGATCGTCAAACGATTCGGGGACCTCTCTGGCCTTCATGTCCAGCCCGCAAAGAGCAGGCTTATATTTCTAAACACGGCCATTTGCCTCGAGGAATTCTACAGCATACCGGTACTCCAACATGGTGATGCAGTACGATATTTGGGATATTATATCGGGACGGGCCCAATGACGGATTACGATTGGGCTGTTCGCATCAGGAATATACGGCGCAGGTTGGCGACGGCAGCGCAACTGGCAACG
Organism: Phytophthora sojae; assembly: GCF_000149755.1. NCBI lineage: Eukaryota > Oomycota > Peronosporomycetes > Peronosporales > Peronosporaceae > Phytophthora > Phytophthora sojae. The sequence continues at coordinate 1,403,874 of NW_009258128.1, read as the reverse complement.
AGCGTTGAAATGCGGGTGACGCTGTTGAACGTTATCATGATGCCGGCAATTCTATTTACAGCAGGAGTGTATGACCTGCCACACTGGGCGGATCGCGAAATTCGGAATCTTCAGAAACAGTTTCTCTGGAGACACTCCACTAGTTCAGACCCCAGCCGACACAAAGTCAGCCCAGCCTTACTTTATACGCCAAAGCGAGCGGGGGGTATTGGGCTGGTCTCGGTGGGTGTGGCTATCAAAACTCAGCGGATGAAACTTGCACTTTTGTGGCTCACCCAACGGCTGGATAATTACTATGGGGCGTGGCGATCATGGGCATTCCGAGGGGATGACACTCAAGTGGGGTCAATCTCTCCACAGCTTCTGCTGCAGCAGCACAACAGAGGATTGGTCCTTCCAGGGAGGAGGCTGCGGTCGGTGATAGGTGGAGGGCTCGCACCCGACTCGGACATCGAACTGAAAATGCAGGTTTATCGCGAAAGCCACATGGCCACGCTGTTGAGTGAAATGGCGTGTTGGCGGGATGGCAACACACTCGAATTCAGTTTGAATTCACCCATACCCGAGCAGACGTGGACTTGGCGGGAGGTAGACAAGAGGTTTTGGCCTACCTTCTTGTGGAGTGACAATCCTTGGCTACGGGAAGTAGGGGGAGCTGTGCTTACAAGAAAGAAATATCATCGGATCCGAGTGTGCGCGTTAGCCGAGCTACACATTCAGCGAACTGGGGTAGCATCATACTCTATCGCTATCCCGTCTCCATTAGGGGAAACCAAGCACCACACCAGACCAAAGCTGGGCCGATGGGGTTTGGCAGTTCTTCTTGGATCGCCACCACTGGGGATTGCGGAGGAGATGCGGGTAAAGCGGGAGCTGGATCTACGGCATCAACCGGAGTTACAACATCAATATTTGTGGACAGTGAATGCACAAGGGGCAGTTAGTGGAGTCGTCCTCGATGACCAGCGACGGAAAGTCGCTTCCCTTTGGCTGCACCAGCACGAAGATGGTATACTTTGGGAACTCAGAGACCACCATTCCCTACCACAAAGCTTAGCTGCTGACATCACGAAGCTCGAGAATACACAGCGGAGAGGTGGGTTGGTCATGCAGGCACACCCGTGGATACACAGATACCCGTGGGAGGTTTCAGACACGATTGCGAACAGACATATCGTCCAGGCGCTGAAGCAACAACCATACCGCCGGTGCAAAGGGGGAGAAGACAAAGCAGCCTTAGGCCGAGTCATTCACCGCCTCGACGAACGGGCAACACGAAATCGATGGCAAAATCACGTTATGCGACAGACACCGAAAGAACTCTGGTCACATGGCAATATGCTGTCGGAGTATCAGGTATGGGTTGCATACAGGCTGGCAACATGCCAGTTAAACCTATATTTTGATGGACGACAGCAGAACAATAGCTGTCGCAAACTCGATCGATGCCAAGGACAAAAGTAGACGTTAGAGCACATATTCTGGCAATGTCCATGTGCCCAAGCGTGCTGGCAGGAAGTAGCACAGCGATGGACAGGTCAGGTGCAGAGTCCGGAGCAGGTGCGGACGTTCGAGCGCTATTGTGCGTCAAGATTGGCACCTCCGATTTTTCAACGAATTCGAACCAGGTTCGCCACCGTCTTCGAAGATGAATCGGAAGCATACGAAGGGGAGTGGAAGCGTATGTGGCGGATCCTGTGCACGATCTGCGTAACGTCACTTTGGATACAGCGAAACTGAGTAGTTCGCCAAGGTGGTCGAGTTTCACAAGAAAGCAGCGTGAGAGAATTCAGGCAAGCAGCAGGGCAACACTTACGTGCACTGGCTAAACGAAAGCGGAGCAAACCGCACACAATGGTCCAGGGCACACGGCTACTGCTCTGCCTAGATATGTATGACTGCCCCCTACATGAGACACCACAGCAAGTGGTGGGCCACGTAAGGCCACCGGGCTCTTTGCAGACACCGGCGCTGATATCCTGGCTTAGGACTTACCAGACATCTTGTACTTAAGTAACAGTTAATAGAATAGTCTGATCCTCTCTCGCATTAGGTTTCGAGCTAGTTTTCTTTAAAAAAAAAAAACGTGTATATATCGTGCTGCATCGTTTCAGTATTTTGTACGGCCCTAAGAATGTAATGAGCTGTGGGCTGCGTTAATTTCGACGTATCCCGCTTCAAATCTCATTTTTAACGAGCTAAGACATGCGTATCAGTAAATTATTCTACTACGTAATGCACATTAACACTTTTGCGTACTACCTATAGTTGAATAGCGAAAGTATCGCCGTCGCGTTCAAAATTCATATAGCGTGCAATGCTAATTCGTTGATATGCAGGTATTGTACGGCTCATCAGTAGTGTTAGAGTGTGGGGAAACGCGTCAATGGAATGTCAGTATGAACTACAATAAAACCTCCACTCCAATGCATGTCTAGGCATCTACTATCCCCAGAACCCATTATCTTACCGCTAAATACTATAAGTTACAGATACATGCCACACGTTGAAGCCAATGCAGCTATATGTCTTTATAGATGAGCACTCAGCACCGCTGCAGCTATAATATATCCGTCCCTAAAGTACTTAAGTATTACACAAAAACTAACCTGAAACTATTAATCAATCGTCTTCAGCTACTGTACCTCTCGCTTCATGTACTCGCACTGCTATCGCTTATTACGTCGGTGCGATCGCCCTCTATGCGCTTCTATCGCTTACTATACGCTGCTATCATTTACTATCATTTACTATGCGCTGCTATCGCTTTGCAATCGTTTTCTGCGTGCTGCTATCGCTAACTATACGTTCATATCGCTGACTACGCGCTGCTATAGCTAACTATGCGCTGCTATGGCTTACAATGTGCTTATATTTAACCAATTCGCTGAATTAAAATTATACTATGTAGTAGGGCAAGCCCAGCTATCGCTGCCACTATGCATGATATTATATGTTTAAGCGGACTGCGCTATCGCTGCTACTACGCGGTGGGCCCATTTTAATTAATAGCAGGTGTTCCGAAAAGTATTATATTAGGCCAGGCGTCACGGCGGGGGGGTGACGTAATCGCCTCGCCTCGTCGGCTCACTGCACTACTCGCCGTGTTATTAGTACATAGTTGTAGGGCGGGCCCTGCGCGCTAGAAACGCACGCGGGTGCCGCCTTCGCTGCGCTCGGCGACCAAGACACATTATGTACGATATGTGGACCACCCTAATTTTGACGCCATGGGACGGTCTCTCTCGTAGATGGTTAGGAAGGATAACTTTTTTTATGGGTCAACCGCTGCGCAGGTCAAATTTGGGTCAACGCTTTTTAACGCTTTTTTGGGTCAAAAATGGAACAACGGAGGTCAACACGCTTTTTTGGTCAACTTTGGGTCAACAATTATCACCCCAAGAGGTTACACGATTAATCATAAATGCAAGAGATTGAAAAAAAAAAATTTAAATTTTAAATATTGTTGGGGATGTGGTGTAAAATTTAGTGTTGTGTAATTGCATGAGTGCTGTGTACTTGCTAGATATTTGTATTCGGTTGTCGTCGTGTGCGGTTGAAGTTTGAAGTTGTTGTATTTTTGTTGGAAAATATTGTGTGTGGTTGAAGCTCTGGCGTTGTTACATATTTGTTGGTCAATTGTGTTTTTATTGAAGTTTTCATATTGTATTTGTTAGTATGTGGCGTGTGTGTTAGGCTGTTGGCATGTGTATGATACACTGTTGTTAGGTTGTTAATTTGTAAGACCGTAGTGTCGAGCATCGCTATCTCGTCAGTGACACAATTAGCCGCAGAGTTTGCTGTCTCATCGCGGGTGCTATGTTGTCAATAGTAGTGGTTGCTCCAACCAGATCGTAACAGTCATTTTGATTCTTTCAAGTTCTAAGCACCAAGCCCCCCCCCCTTCCCGTCCCCACGACACCCACGCACCATGGCCTCAGGCTACATCTCCGACGAATCGATGTCCAACTCGCTCCTGTATAATCACGGAAGATGAAGTGGACTTGGCCATGCGGGAGGGCTGCATTGACCGCTTGACAATTATCCGACGTATGGATATTACCCTTCGAGGCGTCCATGATGTCCAATCCATGATTAAGCGCGACTGTGAAGCCAGGGGTATTGGTTACTCCAGGCCCAACTGGAAGAAGTTCTGGAAGTACTTCAAGAAAACTTGGATCAACAAGTTCAAGCCGGAGTGGTGGAACATTAACAGCGTGAGCGAAGACATCGTAAATCGGACCAACAACCCGCTTGAACGCTATAACCGCACTCTAATTTCGGTGTTCAATGGTGGGCACCCAGACATCACGCGCTTCATCAGTGTCATCGAGGAGCAAAGTCGCGAGAACGTGCGCCTGTTGGATGACATCTCCAACCGCAGAGCCCGTGCCCCCAATCATGCCGCCCCCCAACGCGCTCCAGGCTTCGAGTCTGACTCAGATTGTGATTCAATTAGGTCTATGTCACCCGAATATTAGGAGCCACAGATTCTGCATATTTGAATTTAGTGTAATCAACAGATTCTGCAACCTCTAAATTCAGATAATACACCTGCCTAAAAATTTAGGACTACATTTTGTACTATTATAAAATTTGGCTTGGTCTCAGTAAACTACAATATTGGCCCAAATTTTAATAAAGTAGATCGCTCTAGCCAACCGAGAACGTTTGTGGCCAGGGAATGATCCCATTTACCGTCCGCCAAACGACTTAATGACCAAATTATCACGGTGGGTTATTACTCGAGAGAATCCAGTCAGCCTGATCCATAGGAGACTCACTCTCACTTAGTGAGAGTGAGTGAGAGTGTGACGGACGACCCAAATCCTTGGTTATGTCTCAGATCTGACGGAGGATTTCCACATGACACTTACCTCAAGAATGGCTCCTTAGGAAGGAATCGCTCCTGAGGAAGGAGCGATTCTTTATGGGTCAACCGCTGCGCAGGTCAAATTTGGGTCAACGCCTTTTTTGGGTTAAAATTGTTCCATTTTTGACCATGTTTGACCCATAGCCGCTGGACATGTTAATATAGTACTTGTACCTCCCATAATCTATATATATTAAAAAATAATACTATTTGTTTATACAGATATGTGTATAAGTATCAACTGTTTTGCAGTAAAATTTTAGTATGCCCATAGGGCGTGCACCTAGATACATGTAGGCAGGTGTCTATCAGATGGCGTTGGTTCAAATCCCACCCCTGTAGAGGAGCTCGATGCTTGAGGTAAGTGTCATGTGGAAATCCTCCGTCAGATCTGAGACATAACCAAGGATTTGGGTCGTCCGTCACACTCTCACTCACTCTCACTAAGTGAGAGTGAGTCTCCTATGGATCAGGCTGACTGGATTCTCTCGAGTAATAACCCACCGTGATAATTTGGTCATTAAGTCGTTTGGCGGACGGTAAATGGGATCATTCCCTGGCCACAAACGTTCTCGGTTGGCTAGAGCGATCTACTTTATTAAAATTTGGGCCAATATTGTAGTTTACTGAGACCAAGCCAAATTTTATAATAGTACAAAATGTAGTCCTAAATTTTTAGGCAGGTGTATTATCTGAATTTAGAGGTTGCAGAATCTGTTGATTACACTAAATTCAAATATGCAGAATCTGTGGCTCCTAATATTCGGGTGACATAGACCTAATTGAATCACAATCTGAGTCAGACTCGAAGCCTGGAGCGCGTTGGGGGGCGGCATGATTGGGGGCACGGGCTCTGCGGTTGGAGATGTCATCCAACAGGCGCACGTTCTCGCGACTTTGCTCCTCGATGACACTGATGAAGCGCGTGATGTCTGGGTGCCCACCATTGAACACCGAAATTAGAGTGCGGTTATAGCGTTCAAGCGGGTTGTTGGTCCGATTTACGATGTCTTCGCTCACGCTGTTAATGTTCCACCACTCCGGCTTGAACTTGTTGATCCAAGTTTTCTTGAAGTACTTCCAGAACTTCTTCCAGTTGGGCCTGGAGTAACCAATACCCCTGGCTTCACAGTCGCGCTTAATCATGGATTGGACATCATGGACGCCTCGAAGGGTAATATCCATACGTCGGATAATTGTCAAGCGGTCAATGCAGCCCTCCCGCATGGCCAAGTCCACTTCATCTTCCGTGATCATCAACTTCAACATCTCTCGGCGCAGCGCTTGCTTGAAGTGGAACAGGCATCCCACAATTCTGGATTCTGGAAACTGGTTCTGGACAGATTTGATTTTGAACTCAAAGTCGCACACAACATGCGCCGGAAAAATTTTCTGCTTGGCCCCGACGTAAATGTTGTGAAACAGGCGGTCGTACACTTGAGCCGTTTTCCCGGTGGTGAGGACGTACCAAATTGGCAAGTAGAGCTCCGAAATTGAATCGTAGAGCATCACAATCACCAATTGGTAGAATGGAGCAGGCACACAACGATAAGTTGCGTCGGTGAAGACTGAACTTTGCCGCTGCTTCATACGATCCACCAGCCGCGGATGGGCCCAGCCAATCAGTCGGTGCTGCACTTCGTCTTCGTAGTAGGTCACATGGAACTGGAAAAACTTCAATCCAGCGCTCTCCTTGACGTCGCATAGGGGCTCGCGCTCCAGACGTTTAAAAATCTCTCGCCCAAAAAGCTTCGATCGCGTGCGATAGAGTCGACCCAAAACTTGCTTTTTGGTCGCGCCCCGGACTATTTCGTTGACGTTGTCGTAAAAATGGTCCCGGATCGTTCGCCACGCCTCCGATGGAGTCAGCGTGACATATCAAATACGGGTTGTGTCCGTCATCAGCACCATCTCCTCTTTTCGGTCGGTAACACCAAGGGCCGGTCCAATCGGGGTTCGACGGAAACCACGTACATAAGCGGGCTCGTGCTCTCCATCTTCCACAGCGCCACGGTCACTCACGTAGAGTTTCGCCTTGCAATTTGTCCGGTGGTAGGCGCTGCATCGATAGTGCCTGGTGTCGGTTCGAGGGTTGAAGTGGTATTGGGCGTACGAGTAGCCACCATAATGGATAGTCCCTGATCCAGAATTGGCGACGGCGAGGCCAGTAGAGTGGGCATCTTCGGTTGGCGGCGCGACTTCAAGTTGGGTACCATCACTCTCTTCGTGTTCCGAGCCCGAGCATTGGCTGAGCAGTAGGACCGTCTCGGTGTCGCTGAGCTCGGATCCATCGGACAGGAGCGAGTTGGACATCGATTCGTCGGAGATGTAGCCTGAGGCCATGGTGCGTGGGTGTCGTGGGGACGGGAAGGGGGGGGGGCTTGGTGCTTAGAACTTGAAAGAATCAAAATGACTGTTACGATCTGGTTGGAGCAACCACTACTATTGACAACATAGCACCCGCGATGAGACAACAAACTCTGCGGCTAATTGTGTCACTGACGAGATAGCGATGCTCGACACTACGGTCTTACAAATTAACAACCTAACAACAGTGTATCATACACATGCCAACAGCCTAACACGCACGCCACATACTAACAAATACAATATGAAAACTTCAATAAAAACACAATTGACCAACAAATATGTAACAACGCCAGAGCTTCAACCACACACAATATTTTCCAACAAAAATACAACAACTTCAAACTTCAACCGCACACGACGACAACCGAATACAAATATCTAGCAAGAACACAGCACTCATGCAATTACACAACACTAAATTTTACACCACATCCCCAACAATATTTAAAATTTAAATTTTTTTTTTTCAATCTCTTGCATTTATGATTAATCGTGTAACCTCTTGGGGTGATAATTGTTGACCCAAAGTTGACCAAAAAAGCGTGTTGACCTCCGTTGTTCCATTTTTGACCCAAAAAAGCGTTAAAAAGCGTTGACCCAAATTTGACCTGCGCAGCGGTTGACCCATAAAAAAGGTTATCCTTTAATCTACTTCATATGTTTTTAGTTTCGATTGTGACATGTTTTTTGGTTGAAGGTACTATCAGTAGAGCGACGTTTCTGGTATCAGGTTCGTAAAATACTCCACCATTTAGACCTACTTCAGAGTACCAATAAGTAGTTGCATGATGCAAGGTGAAACATTCTTTTTGCACGGTACTCTGTTGTAAACCGGGTCCACATACACACAACTAGTTACTACGACTACAAAGTCGCCATTGTAGTAAACGTAGTTGAAATAAGCATTGACATGAGCTACTACTTGCTGTGGCGGCGTAGATGTTGCTATCGACGGTGTGGTCAGTAAAGTCTGTATACGTGTTGTTTTATCACATTATCGCACTACCATAGTTTCTGTTATTTGGTTCGTAGGCTATGCCTTTTAGTAAGTACAGCCTGTAATCAGGCTATAAACCCAGATAACAATCAAAGTATGGGCTTCGCTGTTCCTGTACTCAGCATTATATAAAGTGCTAATCGTCTTTAACAGGCGTCGCCTCGAACAGGGAACATTTTTCCGTGCACATCATAAATTCTTTTTTATTAATATGGCTCGGATCGACCTGAAACTTTGGCAACAAGCTCTGGTTGGTCATGGATAGGTAATTAGAAAGTTTGGGAAGAAGTGTGCTTGTGCTCCAGGTGCAATGAAAAAACACAAGATCAGCACGCCATACTGGAATGTAGTCAGAGGTTTATTGCAAGTTTATCATAACTGAACGGTCGCCGCTGCTTTCAGCTCCCTCATCTGGGCATCTGCACAATGGCGACCGATAAAGAAGAAGATGGTTTGCTGTTAGTGCGCACCAGAAAGCGCAAGCAGTCTCTAGGGCAAGGTGTAATATGTAACAAGGAAAATGAGAGCTTGCAGGCTGATGCTGCTGCGGCTGCAGCTGGATCAAAGCATCTCCGAAGCTGCAATAACCCCGACTATCCGGTACGCTAAAAGATCTCAATCACTAATAGCTTACTGAATTATACTTTTTGAGGTCTAACCTTGAGCTAATGAACACACTCTTTACTTCTCTCTCTTTGTAATTACCAGAGCAAAGGCGTCAACGTGGCAATTGCAATTGCTAATGCCGCCAAAGCTGGTGCGGAAGCTCGTGCACGGCGAGCATCCCAAGCACAGATCCAGGAACGCCGCAAAAATGGTCCAGATCACTATTCTTACCTGATAGCGGATTCAATCAAGGCTGCTGTACTCGCTGGCTACAGATCGCGCGTTCAGAGGGCTGCCCGCGCGAATGATTTTGGCGCTAACCGCACGGAACGCAATGCTGGGGGTGGAGGAAGCTTTGCTGCAGCATGTACCGACAGCAGGAAGCAGTCAGCACGCGAGAATTCGGACCTCTTTCAAGCTGACCAAGATGTTCAAAAGGGGTGCTCGTCGGAGAAAGCGGTGAAGAGCAGCGTCGATCACATGGGAGGAGACGTGTGTGATAACCTTGTAGCAGACATCAAATGCTATGCAGGACGTCCTATCGACTTTGCTGTGGTTTGTAGTGCTGGCAATGCACAATCTCGGAAGCCTCAGCACCAGAAGGATGCTGCATGCGGCGCACGAAAAGAAGGTAAAGCTGAAGAGTGGTCTTCGCTGCAGGTTTCGCACCAGATTTTACGGGATATGGGTAATGATACTGGTAGTGAGCTGTGTTGTGTGGCGTATGAACGTGGGGAATCCGATAATACTGGTTTGAAGTGGAGTAGATGTGATGGCTCGGTGATCGAGCACGACCTGCCACACGCATGCAGCCCCCGTGTCGAGCGTGGAAAATCTGTCGCAATAGAGCCTCGAATTGGGGTTAGTACTCCAGTAGCAATTGAAGCGTTCGTGGCGACAGCGGAACGGAAATCACAGGCGTCACGCTCACTAAGCTTTGGTATGCAGACGGAAAATGCCGATAGAGACTTGCTTATCGATGTCGCTGGTAATAACGAAGCCGAGAGTGTCCCAAAGTCGTACGGCGAGGTGATACATGCTGCTGAAATCGATGCCACCGCTGATAACAGTTGCGAGCAAGGTCAAAGTTATAATAATTCGAGCCCCTTCAAATCCCCGCGTTTGCGACGTTCGAATCGGATTCAAGTCGAACGAATGTTTGTGAGTCCGCCGACATTAACGCCAACCCCTGTCCGCCGGACACTTCCAACAATTCGAGCACTCCTCAAGTTTTTTCTCTTCCGTAAAGTGAAATGAAATCCTTTCTAAAGCATCTACCGTCAAAGAAAACAAGATCAACAGCGGAATTCTGGACGGATTCGGACTCCAGCACGACTGATGCAGCATATCAGCGCACAGTGGCGTCCAATCTCGTGTTTCGATTACTGCAATGTATTTCAGAAACGTTGTGCGGCACCAGTGCATCTAGTGCGTTTTTGGAGATCTTTGCGACCTGGTTAAACCCGGTGACGTGTGCTAACGATACATTGGTGACGACGTCTGCGAACGTATTAGCGAAAACGCGGAAGGGCTCTCTCGAATACCGAAGTGTGCGCGCGCTACTGTGCAGTTCATATTCGTTGAAGAGCCTCCAAGATATTTGCATCGATGTTAATGGAGTTTGCTTGGACGGAAAGCTCACTTAGCGGGTTGCAGAGATTTTCAGATCCTTTTAGATGAAGGTGCGCTGGAAGTGAGTAAAGTCACAAGGCAAAGATTCGACCCAGCAGTTGTGTCTGAAGCTGTCCGCCACATCCTCTCCATGGAAAACGTTGCCTTTCTGTCTTGGGGGACGAAATCGGTCAAGTTGGACGGGGAGCGGGTATCTGTTCCTGCCATACAGAGGCGCAAACCGATAAATGTAATGTTTGACCAGTATGGGCATCAACGAACCCCTGGAAATATGGTGTCCGCACGAACATATTATCGACTAGCCGCCATCTTGACGCATGGTACGTCACAACCTCGGAAGGCAGTAAATTACGTCACTGGGTTTCTGATCAACGATAATTTTCAATTACTGGATCGTATTGTCCGTGATCTGCTTCCCACAACCAGCACGAGTGTGCTCGAACGTCTTGCTATTTTGCGTGAGTGGCTTAAGTATGGTGGAGAACAAACGTTCGAGAATGGTCAACGTCTGGGTCCCCGGCACTTAATTCAATTTGGGCTTGCGACCCCTCCTGTGTCGACGGGAGACACGACCAACCCGAAGAAACCCAAGAAGAAGGCACCAAAACATTCGCGTGTGAAAGCAGCTCAATCTGAAACGAAGTCGTCTCATAAAATGATAGTTAGGTCTACATACGCAACGATTAAGGTGCAGTAAAAGCCATAATGGGCAATCAACATCTTTAGAAACCAATATGTACGCAAGTCAGAACATCAATGACGTCCAGATGTAGTGAATCCCGCCGAACACATCACATCAGGGGACGGCAGCGGATGGCAATCCACTAGGGACTTGAGCTTTATGTTTTGATATAGTGTGTACGCCTTTTGAGGCAATTGTAGGAGAAAAAACGAAGTGGGTCCGCGAAGCAGCTGATCATACAAAATGCTTAGTCTGTAACCTCATATCAGGTGCACACACTATGAAGTGTGTCTGTGTGGTCATGATGCGGTGAACCCATTACCTGTGGCTGGCATGGGTCACCGCCGCGACATGCTATCGATCCCTTAACTGCGGTGATACCAAGGTGAAACCCTGGAATCTACTACACCAGATTAACGATATATAGCAAGATCCAGATATATGTATTACTACCGGTAGGTTGTTTAAGCATCCACCATGCAAAGTTTTCTAAAGCAACACCCAAAAAAGTGTTTCTAAACGACTCTGTAATCATATGACGCACAGAAAGTGGTTTATTTCTTCTGTAGAAATGCCTCAAATTGAAGAGCAGTATATTTATATTGCGGCAATTTTTATTATTTCTCCTTGCTGAATTGTAATTTTTATTACGGTCTGATCTCGTACTCAATTCAATATAGTACTGTATTTTCGGACGTCTGTGGGAAACTCGCCGCTGTAGATTGCCATTTTTCCACGTGGTACCTTGCATCGAGCCTACTCTGGGTGTATCATCTCCATCTTCTGGATTCGCCAGTCCACGTCGTCGGGGCGCGTCGCAAGCGACTCAAAGCACAGGACAAACGTGCTCTCACCTTCGTCCACAGTCTCCTCGCCGTCATCCTCAACGCACTTCACTGAGAGAGCAACGTTGAACGTAACGCTCAGTCGTAGACGTTCAACCATCGTCGTAGCTTCCTCGGGGGTCATCTCCATCGCCTTTTCAATGCGTTGCTCCAATGACTTCGGGTCGACGAACTCAGGGAGTTGGTCCGCACCCATGCGCTTCAATCGCTTGTGCCTCTGCAACTTGGCAAATTCCGGTGCCGCCAGTTCATCGCGTGTTTGATCGATCGTGTAATCGATCTGCATGAGCTGGCCCGATTCCACGTCACTCAAGTGAACTTCACCTTTGAGCCTGAGATCCGAGCGCCTACGCTCTGCACGGCTCGGTCAGCAGCCCACACCAGGTCCATGAAGTCACGCTGGAAGGTCATCGGCATGAAGACGGCCTCCATCTCGTCAGCGATTGCCGGCCTAGCTCTCTGCGACGTAGTCTATTCGAGACCAAAGAGGTCTCGGCCGAGACGGTTGAACTCTTTGGTAAGGCCAAGCTACCTGCCGACACGGAGATCGACCTCGTGGACTTTATCGAAGGGGCGAAGGGTGCATGCGAGCGCGTCATGAGCGGCATATACTCGCAGGAAATGATGCGCCACGGTCCAGACAGCGGCGGTACTCGTCCCGGCGGCTGTCCAGGCGACTTTTGAAACCCTTCATGTCCTTGGGGAGCTGCAAGAGCTGGGAGAGCTGGCGCGCGCGAACCCCTTCATGTCCTTGGGGAGCTGCAAGAGCTGGGAGAGCTGGCGCGCAGTACACTTCGTCGGGGTGGGCCACCAGGGACTTAAAGCGCACCACATTGGAATGCGTGCTTCCTCCACGTGCCTCCTCCGAGCTGTCACCATCAACGGAGAGTAAGAAGTTGAACGCCACGCTCAGTCGTAGGCGCTCAACCTTCGTCGCCTTGTCCTCGGCGGTAATTGCCGACATCTCCTTTTCAACGAATTCCGCCATGGTCTCGCCGTCGAACTCCTTCATGAGTTCCTCCGGCTTATAGTTCTCCAGCGGCCCCACCTTTTGCAACTTCGCCAAATCCATCCCTAGCGCTCTCTGTTGTAGGTCAGAGATCTTGTAGGACGCCAGCGTAATCCGCTTCATGCTCACTCCAGTCAAATGGACCCCCGTGAATGTCTTTATCTTGGATCCTCGAATGCGAGTGCCTTTGTTGGTCCACAGCTTCGGTAAGAGCCATGTCTGGTAGGCCCCCGGCGTGAACATGGCCTCCATCTCGTCGGCTATTGCCGGCTTGACACTCTTCTTCCCAGAGAGGGGACCCATCAACTCCGACGAGAACATCCCATTGAAGACGCGCTCGACCGCGACTTGGGCTCCTTGAAGGAATTCCGCCGCGTCGACCTTCGTGTTGCTGGGGCGCTGCAGCAGGCAGAAGAGCGTGTAGTTCTTGGCCGTTGAGTTGGCAGGATGGAACACGCCACTGCTCTCGTACAGTGTTGTTAAAAAACCACCTTTTTCGACAAAGTTGGGCGGGTGATTGAATCTATCTGGGGGATTGGGTGAAAGTAGGTGGGTTTTCTATTTTTCATAAAATTCGACAATATAGGCTGCTGATTGGCTCGTTTGGTCTCAAAATCATAAAATAATTTATCCTTGGCCAACTATTGGACTGTTTGTCCTAATATTTATACTGTAACTCTACATTATAGGCAAAAATAAAACCTGTAAAACCCAAATATGCTGGCGTAGGGTGCCAATATTCCATTGTTTCATTAAGCATAAACCCAACTTTTACAACCCTGCTCTCGAAGCGCTGGAAATCGTCCTGCCGATCGAGCACACGCTTGCCATAGTCCCATAAGCTGCTGGGCGCGGCTTGAGGGGTTGAAGAGGACGAGAAGGGATGGCGCCGTAGCGCAGGGGGAGATGGCACGCGGGTGTGAAGAGCTACGCGGCCCGCAGCAGGGGGTGAGGAGTTTTGACCAATAGATGGCGAGGGGCACAACTTGCCTTTGCCTTGCTCAGAGACCCTCCGTGGAGATTCTCCGCTACAGTAGAGGGCGTAGCATGCATGAATTACATGTATGATGACACTGGTCCCCCGCCTAGCAATTGCGACTGCCGCCTCCGCCCCCTATGCAGTCGACTCGACTGTTCATCCTCGAGGTGTTTGCAAATCGATGGAGCACGGCATGCCGACTTCAAAGGCTAACTATGTCAAGCCTCACTTGTGCAGTGATCGAGCTGACAAGCCAACGTGGAGATGAAGGGGACGACGTCCATCGGCCGAGGACAGTAAGTTGAAGTCCTCTAATCAGCGCCTCTAATCGCTCCGGACTTTCAGCCAATGAGCGCGTCGTAGCTCTTCGGCCTCACAATCGCTGCGTGTCTCGCCACTCTCGATACGAAGCAGAAGAAGATGGCGAGTCGAGCGATGCTGGCGACGAAGGCGCTGCGGCGCGGCCCCGCGGCAGGCGTGCAGACTGCGCGCCGCATGTTCTCGGACGCTCCCGTGCCGGGCACGCGGGCCAACAACTTCGGGGTGCGTGGCAGCTCTGCGCCCTCTAAACCGGAATAACTTGCGTTTTTCGTCTAGAAATTGATTGACACATAATTTGTATTGCAGCCGGTGACTTGGAGCGGCCTTGCACTCGCGGGTGTCGTGGGCAGCGGTGTCGTGTACTATTACTACTCGGAGAAGGACCGGCTGCAGACCCAGTGTGCGTCTCAAAGTTGCTGATCTTCTGCTACTGCCAATAGTGGTCACTAACGTCATGTGCTTGCTCTGTTGGCAGCCACGTCCAAGGTGACGTCGGTGGGCAAGCCACTGCTGGGTGGACCATGGACGCTCGTGGACTGTGACACCAGACGTGCTGTGACGGACGCGTCGTTCCGCGGCAAGTACTCGCTGCTGTACTTCGGCTTCACGCACTGCCCCGACATCTGCCCCAATGAGCTGGTGCGCATCGGCGACGTGCTGGACAAGCTCGAGGTGGAGAAGTGTTCTGAGGTGGTGCCGCTGTTCGTGACGGTGGACCCCAGACGCGACACGGTCGAGCAGATGCAGGCCTACAAGGCCGACTTCCACCCCAAGTTCAAGATGCTCACGGGCACGCGCGACCAAGTGGCCGACATCACCAAGGCCTACCGCGTGTACTTCTCCAAGGCTGATGAGAACGAGGACGACGACGACGACTACCTGGTGGATCACTCTATTGTGATGTATCTTGTCGGCCCGGATGGCGAGTTCCTCGACTTCTTCACGCAGAATGCACGCGTTGACGACATTGCCGCCAAGGTCAAGACGTATTTTTGAGACGGTAGCTTCAACGAAGCGAGAGTTAATGGAATTGGCAGGCTACTTATACTGAGTAAAATGGCTTCAGTTTGTGGGCTAAGCTTAGCTTACAAACCGTGTGAGTTAAATGGCGTGCACAACCCCGACACCGATCAAGACTTCGTGCATTTGACTATTAGTGCGTTGGCTTCACGCATGGCGAACAACGTTGGGGTGTTGCTGCTAGCAACACCTTGCTAGTCTCGACGGTGCTCGTTTCTTTTGGCGGCACATTACCATCGCAGCTGATTCCAAGCACCTCTCAATTGACTTGTACCGTTGTCAACCCTATCGAGTCTTTGAGCATTCACAGTTTATTCTTTTTGTCTGTTATTGTGCGAGCGTTGAAGGTCCTTCGTTCGTTGCAGAGCCCAGCAAGATCCGCCAAAATACATGGATGCGTCCACCTGTCGGTCGGTCGTGAGTGCTACGTCGAAGGGCAACACCCGCTCCCTGCCCTGTTAATTATCCCAGAGCCACGCCGCTACGTGCCTAGTACAGCATGGCGTCCTTGATGTCCTTGGGGTTAACCTTGGGCTTAAGCTCGTCGTCCGGGCGCATCCGGAAGCCCGGGCCGGGCGTCTTCTCCCACGTAAGCGTGGTCTTGCCCTGCGGGCCCTCGCACGACAGCTGACCGTTCATGGGCAAGCTGCCCCACTTGTTCATCGGAGGCGGGGCATCCTTTTGGCAGGCGTCCAGCAGCTCGCGCGTCGTCTCGGGGGTCAAGTTTTCCTGAAGAAGAAAAAAATATACAACCACGTCAGCGAAATTATTCCGCCCCTCAACCACAACTGCAATAATTGAAGGTAACTCACGTAGAAATCGTCGTTAATCTGCACCATAGGGGCGTTAGAGCACGCGCCGAGGCACTCCACCTCCCGCAGCGTGAACTGGCCGTCCTTCGTCGTCTCTGTACCGCCGCAATAAAAAATAAAAAAATTGTCAGTCTGATAATCACTGCAACTTGCAATTGCAATTGCAGCTGCATCACGAACCTCCTTCCTTGATGCCGAGGTGGTTCTCGATGGTCTTCTTGATCTCCTCCGAGCCGCAGATCATGCAGGGCGTGGTGCCGCAGAGCTGGATGAAGTACTTGCCCACCTTCTCGCGGTTGAACATGGTGTAGAACGTGGCCACCTCGTACACCTGGATGGGCTTGGCGTCCACAATGCGCGCCACCTTGTTCATGGCGGCGAGTGGCAGCCAGCCGCCGTGCTGGCGCTGCGCCAGGTCCAGCAGCGGGATGATGGCCGACGTCTTGTAGTTCTCCGGGTAGCGGTCCAGGATGGCGTGCACGCGCTCGTAGTTCTCCGGCGTGAAGTCGAAGGGCGTGTCGGCATTGTTGTCCTCCGTGTCGCGGTGCTGCAGGTTCGCGCAATTAGCGGCAACGCACAACGAATTAAGCGTCAGAATTAGCGGCCAAGGAATGACACAAATAATGATTGATGTATCTCGGCTCCCAGTACCTGCACGAAGCTGCTTCCGGCGGCGCGCGAGGAGTGGAAGCCCGCGGTGGTCGAGGCGGCAGCCGGACGCGCGCTGAGCTGCGCGGCACCAGCGCGGAGAGCGCGCACACTGCGAGAGAGCATGGCCACAGGCACGACAGGAGAGACGCGAGAGCTTTTGAGGCCACGAGGCCCCCGCGGCCGCACGTTCGGGTGGTCCAACAGTGAAGTAACTCTACCGACCGACTTTCTGCCAATCAGATGCGATTTCAGCGGCGATTGGCCTAATTTGACGCCGTTCGGGTGGTGCACCCCACGTGAAGTAGCAGGAAGCGCCTCAACAAAAACCTGCGGCGCACAGGAATACTGCCCAATGGCATACCCAGCTGTACTTATTGAGGATGAATGCAGCAATCGTGGTTGTTCTTGCTTTTCCATAAGCCTTTGCTAGCGCATACCGAGGGCACTTCCACTCCCGCCTGCGCTTACTTCAGCCGAGCGGGCCCCCCGGACCGCACACGCAGCCGTTCATTTCCTCGCATCACGTCGCTTGCATTAGAGACCCGAAGCCGCTGAAAATGGTGCGTGCTGTGTGTGTGTGTGCAAGCGTCCGCCGCCGTCGACAACAATGATGGTCTGACCAATGTGTTCGTTCGTGGTGTTTGCAGTCTGACGAGGAGCCTGTCGACGTGATGCCCGCGATCCGCAAGGCCTGCGAGCCCAAGTGCGAGCAGTCCTACAGCGCCTACCGCGCCTGCCTGGATCGCGTCAAGGCCAAGGGCGTCGGCTCGTGCGACGGCCAGTACTTCGACTTCCTGCACTGCATCGACCAATGCGTACGTAGCGGAGCCATGCTCACTCTCATGGCTATCATCAGCTTTGTCTGTAGTGGAGGTGGTGAGTAGCGTGCTGACGGTTCTATTATTTGTGCTGCTATTGCTGCAGTCCGTGCCGCAGATCATGAAGCACCTGAAGTAAACATGTCCATCTGCAAGCGAGGTCGGCCGAGCATCGGCAGCGATTCTAAGCACAGGGCGCCAGTGCGCGCGCACTCGGTGAAGAAGGCGCTGCCGCGGTCGACGCGCTACGTCTCAGCACGACTATACTTGCCAGCCTCAGAGAAAAAAATAACATGTATTGATGGGTTTGCAGTGCAGACGCAGACATACCACCAGCCTTTAGACCTTTTCATCTTGCGTCCATAGCGTTCTCATTGCGTGCATCACTGGCAGCAGGCAGACAGGCAGGCAGGCATGCAAGCCCACCATGTCATACTCGTAAACTTAGCGTTCAGAATGGCCACCCTGAGAGTTTGTCATTGGCTCCCTCGTTTCAATGCCACATGTCACTAGAGCCCGGCGACCTGCTTCCCGATCTGATTCGTCGAAAAGGGGCCAATCAGCTGTGTTTGCAAGTTGGTGGCGGCCAGCGCTTCGTGGTCGGGCGGCTCAATCCCGCTGAGCCCGCGCTAGTGAGCAGTCAATTTGGAGAAAAGAACGGAGGAAACATGACTGTGAAGCGCCGCAACCACGGACGTAACAAGAAGGGCCGCGGCCACGTGAAGCGCGTGCACTGCGTGTCCACGGCCAAGCTCATCCCCAAGGACAAGGCCATCAAGCGCTTCGTCGTGCGGTACGTCGCAGCTCAGCAGCAGCAACAGCCACAAGCAGCAGACAAGACCCATGACGCACTCTTCGGGCGTATTATAATACGCTTGAAGTGCTGTATTGGGCAACAGACCAGAGCAATCGGACACTGACCCTGCTGTTGTATCTCCCCCTGTTCTCATACCACTACAGCAACATCGTGGACCAGTCGGCCATCCGTGATCTGAAGGAGGCTTCGGTGTACGAGTCGTACGCTCTGCCCAAGATCTACATCAAGAACTACTACTGCGTGGAAGCCGCCATCCACCAGCGCATTGTGCGTGGTCGCTCGGTGGAGGCCCGTAAAAGCCGTGCCCCGCCCCCGCGTCGCTTCGCCCCCAAGCGCTCGTAAGCTGCTGCGCCGCTAAGCTCACTGCAGCCTGCGCGCAGCTACGGTAGTAGCTGATGCTCTGTTCAGGACTGGGAGCACGCTGCGTCCCTTCGAGAGCCTCTTTCTAGCGGATTCGCGGGAGGGAGACAGGAATTCTTCTATTTGACGGCACGGCATGGTGCCGTCGGACAGGACAGGGGACGCGAGCGACTTCCTACGCCATAATATACGAGGCATTCTTTCTCCAATGTGTCGGCAGCGTCAGCTTGGGATGCGATTTTGTTGATGCGTGGGCAAGCTGCAGGTTTACAGGACGCAGCAGGATGGATACAGAGAAGCAGGTATTCAAGAAGACATTAAAGAACGCAAAGCTCCAGGGTCCCAGCAGCTTGTCAAGTGAGTAGGTTTGACTTGCCAATCTAACAAGGCGATAGATCAGTGCTAAGTGGCTACATCTGAGGAGACACCGACAACTGAAAAGCATTTGAACGTGTTGTAGTAATCTGTTATCAAGTTGTCAAAGAACTAAAAAAAGCAAACGAACAAGCGAATGTAAGATATGTCGGTCGCTGCGCTCAGGGCCCGCCGTTATCTGCGCTTGTCTCTGCTACAGGTGCTCGTGATACTCGTGTGTCCGGTAATGTCAAGCCTCAGAATGCGGAAGTACACACCTGCGTTCATCTGCCTGGCTATTAGCAGCAGCTCGTCCACAGTTGGGATCGCGGCGACAAGCCCAGCGGTTGCACTTCTAGGTGAGATCAGGAACCCGAGCTTGTCAAGAGAATCGGTGCAGCTCCAAGTTGTCGTTCCGAAAGAAGTTCGCGGGGGTCTGCGATTCACGCGACAGCGAGGCGATTTGACAGACTTCAACACCAACTGAAGGCACAAATTGGTTGCGATTTATATTTTCATGGCTTGCAGCTCTAATACAATGGTTCCCCGAAGTCAACTCCAGCAATGCGCTTGCCTCGTTGTTGTAGTAGATGCTTGTTTGCTTCCGGTGACCATTCGACTTTTGAATCTACAAGGCTCGTGCCCATTTGCAGCCGTCTTATAATACCTAGGCCGACTTTGGTGGCGCCCCCGATATCACCGAACCTGTGACGCGCCAGTATGCCCACACATATCCGAAACCACTATCAGCGTTGACGGAGGCAACATCCAGGCAGAGCTTCACAATGAATATCAGCGAGGCGAGGACTACATGTACTGTACCAGGCCCCGCGCCCGACAATCATGGTGATGGATTCATGTATTTCGGTTAAGTATCCACAAGGTACGCATGAATTTTTGTAAATACACATAGCAAATGTACTGAAAATACGCAATACAATTACCAACGTGTTTTGTAAAATTGAAATGCAGGGTACATCAGAGTAGGTACATGCATACAGTACCATTGCGGGAATCTTGATGAGTACTGTACTTAACTAGCCGAGCGCCGCCGCTACGCGGCGGAGATTTTTAGTTAGTTGGCGCTTCACTCGCTATGCTCGCTCCGCTATTCGAGCAGGCTGCCTACGCTTCGCTGCGGCAGTGGCGGACCCGTTCCGCTCGCCTCGTCGGCTCGCTGCACTACTCTCAATGTCAGGTTAGTATTACAGAGGCCGGGGCGGGTCCTGCGGCCCCGCAATATCGTATGAGGGGCGACTGCGCTCGGGGCTGTCTATTGCTACGGCGGCCGTGGGGGCAGCAAAAGGTACAGTGTGCCGCCTTCGCTGCGCTCAGCAGCAATTTCAGCCAATAGGAATTCACGTGATCTACACACGGACAGCGCGTCGTTCTGATTGATTCTTAGGGTTCTGGGAACCCCGGAGGGAGTGCTGTGGCCAGCCCAACACAGATTAATTAGGCGGCACTCGGTAACTGAAGGCGGTAATACTGAAGCCGGAAAACTGAACTGAAGTTAACTGATTGTCTATGCTCTCCATCTCAAATCCGAGACAAGCTCGAGATGGATGGAAAACAGCTCGAAAGCGACGGACCAGTCCACACATCGGTGATCAGCGGTGCCGCGAGGCCGTAAGTGATGCAAATTCAACTACATGTATTAATATTACTTGACAGGTGAGGAAGTACAACGCGCGTTTTCATTGGTGCACCTCCAGCCGAACACACGCACCAAGTACGCCCCGAACGATCCGTCACCTCTTTAACCCCCTCGCACTCAAGTGCATCTAGTACTACGTTGCTGAGGTGGCTACTAAAAGAATAAAGCAATAAAGGTTTGCGTCTGCTGAAGATGATAATGGTCGACGGGCGAAAAGCTCATAAATATAAAAAATCCTGATAGGGTCTAAGTCAATGTTGCAGATGCTACGGCTGCGAAGCAGGCGCAGGAGATGCGTTGTAATGGAAACGCAGATTTACATGCCACAAATACTGTAGGTAACAGGTAAGTCGTAGAGCTTCTTCGTGACTTTGTTCCTCGTTGAATTTTTGCTGTGGCGATAGCGATAGTGACGGCGCGGCGAAGATGCTCACACTAAGTTCTTTAGCTATCCCAGCCTATGCATAGCTCTCGTTAAGTACATGGCATCCTGACTCCACTTCACTTACCGGTTCTGCATGGACGCACATACTCACTGGGGCGCTTTGAACTGACTGATAGGTGTGTGACAGGAGTGCATACAGAAGCCAAACAGGGAAAGCGGCAGTTTCTTCTGCGTTTGCGCTCGCCTTGCCTGCCTCTTGAGATGTGGGCCACATTCGCCCCCCCCCCCGTCGGGCTGGTGTTGCTACCACCGAATTTAGGCTCGTCTGCCGAGGACGGGTGTCATGGCACTCAAATCCTGAAACTGAAGCGTGTCAAAAGGCCTAAAACCTCTAATTTCTCCAAAACTAGGCCGATTCTGGCGTATGAGGGCTGATCGGAATGCTCTTGGAAGGCCGAGCGCGGTCATGGAGCTGAAAGCACGCGCATTGGGCGTGATCTAGAGGATCGAAGCGATCATTTGGGGGGATTTTACGGATCGGATTTCACCCCCTCCCTAAACCCCTACCCCTGTCTAAGCATTGAGGCCAGATTTGGTAAAATTACTGTAAGTTTGACAAAAATCACATCGATTTGGCCCTCAAGATTCAGTGGTAGCAGCGTATTCCCCCGTGGTTGGCGAAAAAAAACACGGAAATTGGCGAAGAAAACTCAGCTTGGGGAATGTTCCCAGAAAAACCAGCGCGACGATGACGATCAAAATACGGTGAGGTAGCTCCAAAACAAGGTGAGCTCGAAATTCTCACCGCGTTTTGAAAATGGCTACATTTTCCACGCGGGCTTTGAAAATTGAAGGTCCGCTAAAGTTCTGTAGTAAATCTACAGTCAACACTTCGTGCCACTCTTGGCTTGAGCCGGTGAATTGGCAAGTGAGCAGAGTAAGTCTGCGCGAGATCGCAACTCGGAGTCGTCGCCGAGAATGCACTCGAGGTGTGGGCGTTCTCACGTGCCACGGGCCTGGAGGTGCCTGGGGGGCCGCCGAACCCCCCGTCGATACTACTACCTCTATGTGTCGCTGGCGCAGGCGATACACATCCCGCATCTGCGCGCCATCCTAGTGCGCGCGAGGGAGTGAGCCATACGCCGTGCTCCACGCGCGACGTTCATCCCGAGACTGCCGCCGCTGCCGGAGCCGCTGCTGGCGGAGTTGCAAGCGGATCCAGGCGTGTACTTCTGCATAATTGCAGTCCGTGAGCGCTTCCTGCCGGATAGCCGCCCCGGGTTCTGGATCTGCAATTACTGTGAGAGCAGCAATGTCCACGCGCGCATGGCGGAGCTGAGCTAACACTATCGGAACCGCGCCGGGCGCGGCGGTGTCGTTTTCCGTTTCTTCATCCCCGTGTCGGGAGGTCTCCACGCACTTGGAGAGGCTCGTCGGCCAGTACCTGGAGCGCCTCGACCTTCGCTTCCCGTTCACGGACGCGGGACAGCGTCACCTCGAGCTGGCCAGCTTGCGCCCGGTCAGCGAGGGCCTGGTCATCAACGCCTACGTGGCGGCCTACTGGCTGTGGCGCAGCGAGCAAGTCTTCGAGCTCAACTGAGCTGGAAGGCAAAACGGCAAAGTGACTACGTTGAGTATTACGCTTTCCTTTTGACAAACTGCTACACCGATAGTATTGCATTTAGTAGTCACAGTGAAGTATGGTCAGTAAAGAAATTACCTTTGTCACCAAAATTACCCTTTTTCAAAATTACGCAATTTTGGGGAAGAAAGGGCTCGGGCTTGGGCTCACCACAGGAGGCTCGCGGTGGATTGCCGCTCAACATTGGCCACAGTTTTGCTTAGGGTGAGTGCTGACAAAGCGCTGGGCCTGGCTTTGGATTGCCGCGCACCATCCACTTGATGAAATCTTGATATAAATGTCCTATCGAGACCACGACCAGTAAAGTATTAGCTGAAAGACCTCGTGAGCGCAGCAAGCTATGGATACACTGTGCTGTTTGACTTGACGTTTCTGTGCGGGTTTGAGCAAGGAAGTTTTGTCGCCTGGATGTGTGGTTTGTTTATAATTTTTTAAACGTGGAGCACTCACTGTTTTCATAAGCAAGTAGTTCGTCTACATGCACTGCAATTGTACAGGTGCTGAAACAAAAGACATCAACGACGCCATGCGAAAGCCCATGTCCCCAGAGGAAAGATACCGCTCCGATTGATGCATACCAGCAAATGGACGCTCCATCTAAGCTTATGATTCAGAACACGACCTCCGATTGGTAGCCGTCTCCAACAGCAAAGTTTGCAGCTCTACGAGCAGTGCTGCGGAGTATGAAGACGAGTTCAACAGGAAATGGTGGACGTTCAGTTGCATGGGAATAGCCGGCAGATACGAAATCAGTTTGCTCACGAAGGAACTACGTGGGCTCCGAAGCAGCAACTAGAACAACTAGCAGTGGCTAGTCGTGGACGAAATTGTGCACACACACACACGGACGTTCGGGAGTGGAGCTTCATTTTTGAGAACATGAAGGTGGAACTGGGTCAAGAGATTCCGCTACCCCAAGCGAGCTGGCAAACAAACCGGAGCTGTTAACGCAGTTCAAACCTTACGAAGAGACTAACAACCAAAGCCAAATAGGCTTCTTTCCTCCACTCATTCGACGTTATCATCTCCGTTCGTGGCGTGATCAGCCTGACCTTTGCTACAGTATTGGCGAGGGAGTCGCCGCGCTAAGCACCTCAAACCGCTCGCCAGCACGTATTCCCGTGTCGAATTCAGGAGCGTGTCCATGATAAGATAATCGCTGGGATACCGTACATACATAATGCACTACAGTTCGTACCAGTCCCAAAGGGGGTAGCAATGACAATTTCGACAGCGATGATAATTTCGAGCAGCGCGCACTTCTTTGGGTGACTCAAGTGGTACAGTCTTGATGGGATGGCTACACAGCTTACGACGATGGGCGGGGCTCCATAAAGGAGCATGTCCTGCTGAAGTAAAGCAGCCACTCCCCCCTGCGGACCCACAAGTGCTGCCGCACGATGCAAGACGCAGACTGCGTGGGGCCCACGCAAGCACCGGAGACCTTGCACTGCAGGACGGCCGTGCCAATGTGTCGCAGAGCCCGCCATGCGTTCGTTGAGCGCAGCGCTCGTCTAGCGAGCGAATTTTGGCTCATCTGCTACCTTCAGTCTTGTGCAATGGCAATGACAGTGTTTGATGCGGTGCCATTGGCACCGCACTGGGTGCAGCGCGCCGGAATTCTCCGATCGACAAGGAGCTTTTCATCGCGACCGGCGGAATCCATCAGCTGGCGGCAGCCGCGGCGTGTGCAATGCGGCGCTGTCAACTCCACAGTCCCAAATGCCTGGCCGTCCGCTGCAACACGGCGGCAAGCGCTACCGGCGCCAACGACAGCCGAGCGGCGATCGACGACGCGATCCGAAAATAGTCAGCGGCGTGCAACGCTTCAAGCTCCGAGAGTCAGACTGGGGGCTTCGCATAGGAAAATAATAATGTCGCTTTCGAGCTGACCCCTTCGGCTAAGTCCGCGCTCAACTCCACACAGTTGCTGCAGTGCGGCTCTGATCGAGCGTCCACGGTACGGTGCGCACCCCATCCTCGTGAGAACGTTCCCCGCCGAGTCAATCGTCGCGGCCGTTACGCGCGAAACGACACCAAATTATTGTCACGACGACGACGAGCTAACATTTGCGCCACCAAGAAAACCAAACTGTGGCGGCTCGCTGCATCACCCCGAGGTGCTCGCTCCCCTGGCCCGGAGCCAGATGTCGCGGCCTTCGGAGCCCGAGGGCGCTCCGCCAATCAGCCAGATTGGGCTCCCCGTGCGCAGCCAAGTGCCGCGCGCGTCACGGTAAAAAGCCCGACCAGCCACGGGGCCAGCTGGCGCCACCTCCCCTACCCTCGCTTGTCAAAACACGGTGACATGCTCCCGTCTGATTTCTCCCTTCCAAACAGCAGCTGTATCAGGGCGCTGCACCCGCTTTTGCGACCACGGCGGTCATGACCTTCCCGCAGCCTCACCGCCTTTTGCCTGTGCACACCGCGCTTGTCAACGACTGAGTTGGTCCCTTTCTTCGCCAAAATTGCCCACGGGGCGAATCTGGCCCACATCTCAAGAGGCAGGCAAAGGCGACGGCGGGCCGAGACCACAGCAAAGCAAAGCGAAGGCAGACCCCCGCACAGGAGCTCGACTGGCAAAGCGAAGCGGCCGGCCGCTTTCCCTCTGTGACTTCTGTAAACTCCCACCCCCGGGCCACTACTTGTCCCTCACGTCCTGTCAACCCCCACCGGTAAGTGAGTGAAGAGGAGGCCGGAGCACGATGTCGCAGCAGGCCAAGGACATCTACTCGGGCATCAAGAAGATCTTCCCCGGCTCGCGCCGCAGCGGCAGCTTCTCGTTCACGGGCCGCATGAGCGCGGCCGGGCTGGACGCCGAGCTGTCGGCCGAGGCGCAGGCGGCCGCGCGCGAGAAGCCCTCCAAGAAGAAGGAGGGCCGCCACTCGAGCTTCTCCCTGTCGGGCTGGCGCGAGAAGCACCGCGCGTCGTCCGAGCCCACGCAGCCCGTGGTCATGTCGCTGCCCTACGGCGCGCAGGCCGCCACGCCCAAGGCCAAGAAGGCGCCGGCCGACGAGAACCGCCCGTCGCTCACGCAGACGCTCAACAACGCCTTCCACACGGCCCCGAGCCGCGGCAGCCTCTTCGGCGGCAGCAAGAGCAGTAGCAAGGTGGCCAGCAAGGAACAGGCCCCAAGCAGCAGCCGCAGCAGTCGCAGCAGCCGGGCCAGCCGCAACTCGAGCAGCAGCAACAATGGCCCGCAGTCGGGCTTCTCCACGGCCTCGTTCGAGCCGCCCAAGCTCGGCGCCCGGAGCGTCAGCGCCGGCGGAGACACGCCCTGCATGGGCAACCGCACGCTGCGCAACAGCGGCGTGCACGGCAACATGGCGCTGCAGCTGCAGCCGGGCGCCACGCTGGCGGCCCCTGGCAGCGGCTCCAACTCGAGACATGGACACAAGACCAAGGTGCGCGCGGCCAGCCAGAGTCTGACGGGCTTCGGCGCGGTCAAGAACGCGCCCAGCTCGTACCAGTCCAGCTCGAGCGCCTTCTCCGACCTTACCAACGGCCCGGGCCGGAGCAGCTTCCAGGGACCGACCAGCTCGGGCGTCTACACGCCGGAGAAGGCGAAGGAAGGCAAGAAGATCAAGAAGGAGCGCGGCATGTCGCTCACCTTCTCGTCCTCGGCCAGGAAGGAGAGGAAGCGCGAGAAGGCCGAGGAGCGCGAGCGCGCCTTGCGCGCGTCCTACTCGAAGAAGGAACAGGCGGTGGTCAAGCCCCACGCGTCCACCTGGGACTCGGACAGCGACGACGACTACGAGGACACAAAGCGCCCCACGCGCGGCCTCGACCGCCGCTCGCAGAGCATGGACTTCATGGAGCAGGCGCCCGAGCACCTCATCTCGAAGATCTGGCGCAAGATCCCCATCCAGGCCCGCCTGATCGGCGGACGCGGCAACATCGATCTCGACTTGCAGAAGGACCGCACGAGCTTCTCACGCAGCTCGGAGGCGCGCAAATTCGCCATGGCCGCTGAGAAGGCCAAGGCTGCGGAGCTGCTGCGTCGCTCCATCTCGGGCCGCAAGGAGCCGAGCCCTGTCCCTGCTGAGGAGGTGCTGTCCCCCGGTGTCGCCAAGCGCACGCGATTCAGCACGAAGCCTATTGTTGTTGCCTTCGATGCGAACGACGGGGCATCGGGCGCCTACACTGCGCTGGAGAGCTATGACGATGTGCTGGTGCGCGTGTGCAAGTTTGCTTCCCACGACCAGCGACCCACGACCACGAAGGTGCAGGAGTTCCTCGAACGCTCTATGGCATTCCTTCACGGCACGCGGACCAAGCACGGCAACGTAGTGAACATCTCGAACGAGGAGATCCGCATGTGGCGTCGGCTCGCGCTGCACGACTGGATCCTCGAGGAGGTGACGACGACCCAGGCCGCCGCCGCTCTGGGCGTCAAGGGCAAGGACGTCGAGGCGCCGTCGTCGCGCACCAGTTCCTCCGTGACGGAGGGCACTGATAGTGATAGTGACAGCCAGCACTCGAGAGCTCCGCGCCGGAGACTCAAGAGCACGTCGTTCCACCGATCTCTGAGCGAGAGCGTGGTCGAGGAGGAGCCCGAGGTGGAGGAGGACGAGGACGAGCTGGAGGTGCCCTCCAACGTCAAGCTCGAGAAGCTCTGCGACGTGGTCAACTGCTGCGTGAACTTCGGCGAGGTGCTGTTCACGCCCGACGAGGTAAACGACCTGGTGCGCCTCGAGTTCATCGTGGAGGAGGACGGCTGGATCTAAGTAGGGCGCGACTGGGAACAGATTTTTTATTCGGTTAAGGTCAATAATGTGAAGGAACAAACTATGAAACCCAACGGCGGGTCCAACGAATGAGTTGAAGTGAACTAGCACTGTCAATACCTCGATGAACGACACGCTAGTCAAGCGGGACGAGCTGCAGCCTTACAACGTCTTGTCCTGTTTGTGCTGCGTCCGAACGGAGAAACGCTTGATGCAATGCGGACACCACCTCGATGCAATAGGGACAATACACACTGTATTCGACTACCAGGCGTCACGCATGGACTGCTAAAGCACACTAAAAAGTCTGGGTGCAGCGCGCGCTCTTCCTGTCTTCCTCCAACAGGAGAGCGCTGCGCAGCGCAATAAAACGGGGGGAATCTAAATCCTGACATTGCAGAGACGCACGATGTCGCGCTTCCTGAACTGGAACTGGCCGCAGTAGACGCACGAGTTGATAATGTCCACGAGCAGACTCAGGTCTCGAGACGACGAGATGGGCGGCGGGTTGAGCCACGACACGGGCTTGCGCTTGTGTCGCTTCTTCTTCTCTTCGCTCTGGTCGTCGCTCTCGGGCTCTGGTTGGCGCTGGGGCTCTTCCACTGTGTTGCTCTCCTTGCTGTGGTTGCGGCGCTGCTTGCGGATCCAGCCCGACACGGCCGAGCGGAACTTGGTCTTGCCCTTACCTGAGACGTGGCTCTCCTGGCTGCGCATGCTGGACGTGGACTCGGCCGAGTCGACGCTCACGCTGCTGTCGTGCCGGCGCATGTGGAAGCTGGCGCCCAGCGTCGTCTTGACGGACGTGTGGCCGTTGGACTCGACCGACGCCGTGCGGCCGAGCGTGGGCGGCGGCGGCGCGCGGTGGCACCGCTGGAACTCCTTCTCCTCCGTCTCCCAGTCGAAGTGCGCGAGGCGGCGCCAGCGCTTGACGTCGTTGCCCGAGAACTTCTTGTCCTCGCGGAAGCCGGGCAGCCACGGCGTGTCCCCCTGCGGGTAGCCCAGGAACACGGCGGAGCGGTAGAGGAACTCGGCGATCATGAGCGGCACGGAACGCTCGAGCGGCGGCTCCGGGTCGTAGTACTCGTCCTCGGACGACATGCTGCCCGACGTGGGGTCCTCGCCCCAGTCCTCGGGGTCGTGCAGGAACGACGTCGTGTGGAACAGCCCGGCCACGTTGAACACGAGCTCGTCGTAGCTCTCGACCTTGGGGGGCGGCACCACGTCGGGCGCGTACATGTTCTTGAACGTCACCTTGCGCCGGCGGCGACGCTCGCCCTTGCCCACGGACATGGCCGGCACGGACTGGTGGCGGGCCAGCGAGAAGCCTCGGCGCCTATTGGGCGGCGGGTTGGAATTGGAGTCGGCCTGCGCGGCGTCTGCTGCGTCTGCTGCGTCTGCGTAGGGCGCGCTCGTGCCGCGCGCGCGCTGCTGCTGCTCGTCGGCAGTGGGCAGACTGGCACTGCGGCTTCGGGCCAACACCTTGCGCTGGACCTGGCTGTACCAGTCCAGCGTGTCGTCGGCCGCCTGCTGCTGCTGCTTGTCCATCGTGGCCTGCATCTTGTGCTGCTGGCCAGCCTGTTCGACGGAAGTCTGGCAAGCGTCAATGGCACTGGCCGAGCCGGGCAGGGCCGGGCAGGTGGCGGCAGTGCAGGGTGGTCGACGCCGCGACGGAGAGATGCGTCTGCTCTGTCGAGCCTTTTCCCCCGGTCGCGTGGCGGAATGATAGTCGCACTTGCAGAGAGCATAGTGAAATCAAGTGCTTTCGGCCGTTGCCCGGAACCCGCCAGATGGCCCGATGCTGCCTATCATCGAGGCGGACAAATCCCGCAGCATGCTGCGCGACGCTGGCAAACCTCGACTCTCTCTCCGTCCGTCACGCGATGGAGCATTGCGCAGACTTTTTCGTTCGCATTGAGCGGCTCTAGGATAGAGTCGGGATCGACGAAGACTTTCGCCATGCGGCGTCACTTTCCCTGCAGCTGCACGCACGCGCCGAGTCTGTAGGAGGTGATCACCACCGCCATGCTACGATAAGGCCGCTGTGAGCTTCCGCGATCAAGAAGCGATGGCGCGTGCCGCGTGGTACCGGTACGCCGAACAGTGCATACAGAAAAGCGATTTAGCAGGAGTCAGCGCGATTTAGCTGGCCATAACAGGTAGCAGCTCTCGTTCGTTGTCGGTGCTATTATACAAGCCGCACGGTCTCCGTTAGTACGCTCCTTCCTTCCTACCTATCTATTCCTATTTGCCCTATGGGCAGCTTCAACTTAAACTTTCAGGATCAGTGGCACCACCGCTGAGCCCTTCCTTCACACGGCCAGGTCCGTGAGGCTCAGTTGGCTGCGCGTCGAGTTGGTGGTGATCAGTCGCTGGTTGAACGGCAGCAGGATCGGCTGCGGGTTGCGGCCGGCCTGCTCCAGATCGCTTTCGTCCGCTGCGCTGGAAGACATCCCTGACGAGTCCGTGTCGGTCGAGTCGCCGCGGGCGCGGGCCAGCTCGCGACGGGCCTCCTTGGCGGCGGCAGCGCTCTCGAACGCGGCTGCGGCTTGCAGCACGGGGCTCAAACGCTGCACCGACTCGAACATGTTGCCCGCGTTCTTGGCCGGCCGGTTGCGGCGCTGGCGGTGGTTGTACTGCTTCGGAAGCGCGATGATCTCGCGCAGCTTGGTCTCGAACCGACGCTGGTACCGCGCCGGGTCAATCGCCGAGAGACCGTCGCCGTCCTTCTGCTGGATGTTGACCTTCCAGAACCGCTCGAGCTTCTTCTGCAGCGTCCACGTCTGGAGGATGTCGATGATGCCGACGTAGTAGTAACCAGGGCCGAACACGCGCTGACTTTTACGCATAGAGCGCTTAGGACGTGGCTCTCCGCCAGTGGACGGATACCGCGATTGATTCAGAGGGTCTTCTCGCTGCTGGAAAAGTGAGTGCACGCTCGGCGCCACGCTCATACCCAGCTTCTTGGGGGCCGCATCGTCTTCGTGGTGGTGAATGTGCTTGTTCACGGAGGAACCGCTCGCTGAACTGCCGGTGGACGCCGACCAATTCGACGACGATGCGGACATGAAGCTGTCGTTGCTCCGAGTGTTGGCTGTGGAGTTGGACGCCGAATTGGTAGCCGTATTTGCAGCCGTGCGCTCGCTCACGACGGTGCTGTTGCCAAAGGGCTGAGAAGGCTGGTCCACGATAAATTCGATATCCATCACGCCGAGGAGCAGGCTGTAGTCCATGATACCGAGCTCGCAGAGGAAAATCGAGTCATCACGCAGCTGCTCATACAACTCGATACCTTCGTCGGCGCCGATCCGCATCCGCGTGCGCAGATCGTTGTCCTTCAGCACGACGTTGGGCTCGTGCAGTCCCACAACGTTGGGGCACTGCAGCTGACTTTTCTTGGCGCCGTACTTGAACATCATGGAGCAGTGGCGGCATTTCACCTTGGCCCCATGGCGCGGGCGCTTGTAGCTGCGGTTCACCCACGACCCCTTGATGTCGAACCGGTGGTGGATCTGCACCCCCTCCTCCATGACGTCGAACAAGTTCTCCATGACGATGAAGTAGAAGCGCTTGTCGTACATGGTGATCTTGAAACAACCGTAGAACTTGGTGATGAGCGAGCACGGGTTCAGCGTCAGGTACTCGGCGTACTGCTCTGCGATCTCGCACAGGAAGCGCGCCTCCTCCTCGGCCATGGACTTGACGATGTACTTCTTGTCGCCGCTGAAGAACATGAAGGCACCGCTCGCACCCTCGCTGATGTTGGGCTTGGTACTCGTCTGGAAAGACTTCATGAAGTCGGCAGCCTTGATCCCGAACGCTTGGCGCAGCTCCGCGAAGGCCTGCGGCTTGTAAGGCGTAAACCGAATGGATGCTGTTGTAGAGCCCACCGTCGAAGCTGGTGGCTGTGAATCAGCCAACGTTGCAGCCGTCGACGCGGATGAGGGGTTGTTGTCACGATGAGCCGGCTTCGGCGGCTGGTGTAGCGAGCGCTGGTCTTGAGGGATGTCGAAGCTGAAGTCGGGCTCCTTGCTGTTCTTTTTCCTCGCGCGTCGATCCACACTGCTAGTGCGGTGGAGCCCCGTGCTGATAACTTCCTGAATGCTGTTGAGCATCCGATTCTTCTGGATACTTTGCAGCAAGTTGCCGCTACTGCCCATTCCAAGCGGACCCGTTGCTCTGGTTGCAGCCTCACTGGGATCCTCAGTGGAACGTCGATATTCTTCGTCGTCGCTAGCATCCAACACGAGCTCTTGTGTGGGAGACCGGTTGCGAATGCGGATGAGGTCGTCCTCAGCGATCTGCACTGCCCGCGTCATGCCTTCAATGGTAAAGTAGATCAATTCTTCCTGGAGGGCCGTATTAAGTTGCGCGCTGAACTGCTTGTCCGCCGAATCCGACGAAAACTTGAGCCAATTCTCACGAACCAGCGCGGGACTGTTGATCATGAACCACACAAAGTAGTCAATAGCTCCGCGGGCTGAGAGCGCGAACGTGAACGCGCGGAAGATGTGGCTCGGCGGTAAGTTCCCATCCTCGTCATACGTCGTGCGCGTCTGGAATGACAGCGCGTACCAGACGAATACAATAGTCCAGTAGATGGTGTAGCTGGTAATTGATAGCGCACCGTTGCGCAGCATCTCACGCCGACTCGCCAGCGTATCCCGCAGTCCCGATCGAAGTCGCTTGACTCCGAAGATCAGCACGGCGATGCCCGAGAGATAGAAGAAGATCATCCACATGTAGAACAGCAGCCAGCTCCCGCGGTTGAGGTGGAAGAAGTCCCTCTCCACAGGGTCTTCGGTCGTCTTCCTCTTGGTCCAGCAGTAGTTTCCGTCTGCAAAGCCGTGGATACCCGGAACAAACGCAGCAAGAAGACCCGTGAACGCTCCGGCCGAGTACACCATCATCTTGTACGTCCTGCGGTTGGCCTTGACGCTCATAAAGGGGTTCGTGAGCGACCAGTAGAGATCCAAAATCTGCGCGAAGTACCAGCAGTCGCTGGACAGATACAGAAACTGCGTGATGCCCGACAGGTACGCGCAGGAGGCCTCGTCTCCCTCTCTGTAGATGCCCATTTCCAGCAGCAACGGGTCAAGCAGAAACCTCAGCGCCAGCAAAATGTCGATCACGCACTTGTAGTAGATGAGCGGGTTCGGGTGCCTCTGGTAGCTCTGCACGCCGTGGAACGTCACGAACACGCACACGCACAGCATGAGCGTGAGCAGCGAGCCGAACACGAGGCCCGGGTCGATGCTGTACCCGTTGAGCGCGTTGACCATCTCGGCCAGCACGACCATGATCAGCAGCAGCGCGACCCCCACGCCCAGCACGACGTAGCCCTCCCTGGACCAGTTGCTGAAGTCCAGCTGGGGCTTGAGGATCTGGCCGATGTTCTCGTCCAGGCCGCCGCTCTCGTCGATCACGTCCAGGTCGAACTCCTGGTTGGGGGACAGCTCCAGCGGGTCGTTCACGGTCGTGCCGCGCCCGATGACGCCGAAGAAGCTCTCGCGGAGCCCCGCGCCCACGGCGGACGATGCGCGCGACAGCTTGGACTCGCGCAGCGCGAAGGAGCCGCGCGCGGACGTCTTGCTGTTGGGCGGCGAGCGGCGGAAGCGCAGGCTCACGCCGGAGTCGCCCAGCCCCGTCGAGTCCGTGGACTGCTGCGAGGAGCTCAGGCGGTCGCGCTGCTGCCTGGAGCTGCTCTCGATGGACACGCGGCGCGCCATCTTGCTGCTGGTGCTGGGCTGCTGCGGGCTGTTGGGCTTGCGCAGCGCCGACCGGAGCGGGGACTGCGCGTCTGCGGGGCTGGCGGACGCGGCTGTGGCTGCTGCGGTGGACACGTTGACGGGGGGCCGCAGCACGGGCGACTGCAGCGGCGACGGCGACACGGACAAGTCGGACGCGCCTGTGTCCATGGCTGAGGCCTCAGCGTCCAAGGCGTCCGCGCTCAGGCGCCGCACGCCAGCGGAACCGGCGGCCGCCTCCATCGTGCAGGTGCAATAAAGCGGAATGCGGCGGTGGGTCCACTGTCGGGTCTGAGTTGATGCACAACACGCAAAGAAGTGGATATTCAGCGGTCGCATACAAAGATCAAGTGCTTTTGGCGACCCGTCTAAGTCGATCGGTAGCAATAGTCAATAGTCGCTCTACCAGACCAGGATGTGTGACGATTGAGGAAGAGGCAAAACCCCGTCGTAACACTTTCAACCCACACGCCGACGCCCGAGGCAATTGCTAGAGCAGAGTTAGCTAGGTTGCATGAAGAGCGCAACCCAGGTCTATCGGAGCGGGGCGGCGATCTTCCAGCGTGTCATATTTCCGCCAATTTGTGCACGAAAAAAGTCAGATGGGTACATTTTGGTGTCGAACACAAACGCGTAAAAACCTTCTTACGCGCCGTCTACGTTGCTCGTAAAAACCGAAAGTTGCGCGTAAGAACCTCTTCAGCCACTGGTTGGCTGCGCGCTGAGCTCATGGACGCCCCAGTGGCAACAGCGCGCCAGTCCGCATAAATTCCTTCCAAAATGGTGCGTGAATTCGTACGCTTCGGCTGCGTGCAGGGCGAGGAGCAGGCTGCGCGTGATGGCGCCGCCAGCAGGACCGTGTGCGCCGACGAGCGGCGCGTCGCGCGCACTGCTTTTTAGCCCCAGCAGCCGCCTCAATACAGAGAAACCCACAAGGGTTAATACCGATACATCGACCATCAATCAGCAGCAGCTCTCTAACCTGTCCTTGCCGTGTTAATTGATGCCCGCAGCCGTCGCACAAGACCTTCCGTACCAAGCGCATCCTCGCCAAGAAGGCCAAGCAGAACCGCCCGATCCCGCAGTGGATCCGTCTGCGCACAAACAACACCATCAAGTACAACGCCAAGCGCCGCCACTGGCGCCGCACCAAGCTCGGCCTGTAAGCAGCTGGGCTGGACGTGGCAGTTTTACGATCGTCGCGGGAGGCAGATGGACGCGGTCTCTCTGGGCGCCGCTGGCTGGGCTCGGCTTCAGTCGGTACTGCCCTGGTGCGCGGTTTCGTGCTGGCTCCCTGGAGTTGGTGGACTGTAACAGGACCCTCCTTTTGGTAGCAGCGGATAACCAGAACGAATTCTCTTGAGAAGGACGCTCCGACCTGTACTCACCATCTCTCTTCGACTACTGGATCGCCTTCAGCCTCTCAGTGTTGTCTATTGATTCGCAGGGGGTGATGGCCCAAGGGTATCTGGCATACAGGTTAAGCAACAGCGGTGGATACGGCCGTGACAGGTTAAGGGACGAGGTGTGCTGAGCATTGGCTATTAGGCTGTGGTGATATGCAGACTGGCGCTATACTGTATCGTCAGCTAGTCGTCGTCCTCGTCGGCGTTCTTGGTCTCGCCGTCGTCTTCGGCGTAGTCGGGCTCGTAGCGCTGCAGGCGGCGGCGCAGGTCCTGCAGCTGCTGGTTCTTGGTCGTCACCATGCGCTTCATGGACTGGAACTGCGACGTCTGCGCGATGTGCTGCCGGCCGTCCTCCACCTGCTTCTCGAGCTCCTCCACCCGCTCGGCGGCCTGCTCGAGCTTGCGCTGCAACTTGCGCAGCTCCTTGGCGTGTGCCGCCTCGAGCACGTCCACCTCCTGCTTGGATGTGAGTTTGGCTGCGCGGATCTCCTCCTCGTGCTGCTCCTGCTCCTGTTGAAGCCGCTTCTCCAACTTGTCCTTGGCCTCGGCGTCGGCGTTCACCTTGGCGTTATTCTTTGGCATCGCTCCGATCTGTGCCCCGCCGCTTGAGTCCCCGCTCATCCACTCGGACACGCTGAGCTGCTCCACTCGCTCCAGCAGCTCCTTGTCTTCAACCATGGCGATGTCCAGGTCGAGCGCCAGATCCTATAGCATTCCCAAGCTGAAAAAGTTAGCCATATTATTCTCAATATCCGGGTTGTCATGCAGGACGTACACTGTCCTCGGCCTCCACGAAGATCTGGCGCAGCAGCAACGCCATCATATTGATGGTATCTTGCAGCTCGCTGCGAATGTTGGCCTAGCAACGCAACGAATAACATTCAAAATGTCAGGGTAAGGCTACGTCAGACAAGTTAAGGATCGCAGGTATCGGCACCTTGACGGCGAAGCATAGCGACTTGATGGCCTCCTGGATGTCCTTCTGGCTGTAGACCTCTTCGGACGACAAGCGATCCGAGCGCGTGTCCTCAAAGTCGGCCTCGACGTTCTCCAGGTGCGTCTTGAGGCGCGAGCGGAAGAACTTGAGGAACTTGCCCAACTGTCAGCAGCGTCACGTGAGACTCTCAGTACATTGAACCAAACGATGCATATAGTCACTGGGTCGGTCATACCTCCTCCTGGTGGTGTTGGCTCACGCGCCCAGGCATGCTGCGTCTCGGTGGTTATCTCTCCGCTCGCCAGGTATATTGAGCTCAAAGCGCCCAATGATGTTGAGTAGGCGCGAGTGCGCGTCGTTTCATTTACTAAGATCGCCTCCATTAGAACGAAGCAGTTTCTTGCCGCACATCGCATGGCAGCAGGCCGTGACGAGCTGCATTGACCGCTGCCGGCGCAGTGACGATGGACCGGATGCTGAGGCGACGGCTGCGCTCCTGCTCGAGCGAGTCGTAGAGCTTGGTACACTGGCGCATGAAGTCGTGCTCCGACTCGGTTCGATGGTTCTGCGACTGCTGCGTGCAGTGGATCTGCCTCGCTACCCACCGAGGTCTGTCCGACGACACCACGGAGCGAGGCCGCGGCACCACAGCCTTCTTTTCCCAGAGCAGCAGAGCGTCGCCCTGGTTGGGGTTGCTGTTGATCTGTGACGAAGTATACTGCTCTTCGTTGCGTTCGTATTCTGCTGCATCTGTGGCAGCGCCAAGAGCTTTCACTGGAGGCAGATTTCGTCGCTGCTGGGCCTCCAGGCGTTGCCGACGACGGCGAGCTTTACGCTTTGCGCCGTCTCGGGCCAGTTGCTCGCGGTAGACAAGTTGATCCTCAAGACGCTGAGCCTCGTTGGCGGCTTCGACCAGGCGAGCCCGACGCTCCGCCTCTCGGTCAATGTATTGCTGCAGCGTTGACTGCAGCACGGCAGCGTTCTTGTCATCAACTGCCTCTTCACCTTCGTTAAGTTGGTCTGCTAGCTCAGGGAACTGTCACACCCGATCAGCAGTGAGTTAGTGATACCGAGTAAGAAGGACAAGTCATACAGTCTACCTTGACATGGCTGAATCTGGCTGGCGGGCGGATAACGACCGCTCCTTTCTCCAGAAGCAGCGTGGCCAGCGCCATGTTCTGGTTCTGGTAGGCGCACATGAGCGGCGAGACACCAGTCTACAGGGTTCGGCATCGGTCAATCCACGTTAATGAATACTAAGCTGACGTTCAAACGAAGATACTAGTAGCTCGATGGAGGGCAGGTTGAGTTGCGAGGCCAAACCTTGCAGTTGATATTGACGTCGGCGCCGTGCTCAAGGAGCCACATCGCGACTCGCATCACGTTGCGCTCGCACGCGATGTACAGGGGCGTCTGATTCAGCTGCATAGCGCCATACAGAACTTAGTACCGATTTCAGACCAAACAACAAGTTGGACGCACTAAAGCCCTGTACCAGGTTGGGCTGGTTGACCTTGCCACCGAAATGCAGCAGCAACTCGAGCGTCTTGACGTGTCGCGGTTGGTCTTTGTTGCCCAGCACCCCTCTTTACACAGACACAACTCTCTCTTTAGTACTCTGTGCTGCCGTGCAAGAGATCTAAACCAACCTGGCTGCACATATCATGGGCGAGTCGCCTCGCTCGTCGTCATCCGCCCCGAAGGCGCCTTCCAGTCTCCGAGCGTTTGGGTCCATGCCCTTGCGCAGCAGCTTCCGCACTGCGCGGTGTCTGCCCTGCGCCGCCAACGCGTGCAAGTTGTCGAAGCCCAGCTCCCTGTCCAGGAAGCCGTACTGGATGTCGGCGTACGGCCAGATCATGGCGCTCGCGCCAGCCCCCATGTCTCTGTAAGTAGAGCAGGAACAATATTACCGACCACCAAAATGCAAGAAGTGTACGTACCATGCAGGAAGTGTAGCTATTTCTGCATCGCGGGGAGGCTTGTGATTGGCCGATTCAAATTTAAATTGATACGGCAGCCTGCAACGACTTCAACTTGTTCACACTGATAAATAGGTATCACCTTCAAGGCCTCCTTCCTCCCTGCTCACCATCATATACGGCGCGCATTATACACTACACTCATTCTTCCTCTCGTGGGCTCCCGATCGGTAGGCTGGGCATCGATCACCACAGGGTTGGAGCCGAATTTCTTACTACCGGCGGGGGGATGGCGTCGCGCAGTTGAGCTGCAGCTCGCCATCGCCCGCCTCACTGCATCGTGCGCCGCAGTTTGTTGCGGAACTCCTTCTTGAGTGCCGACAGCACGTGGATGTCGTCGTGCAGGTCGGCGATGAGGTGGTCGGGCGCCTTGTTGTCCTTGCGCAGCGTCGCCAGGAGCACCTTCTTGTTGTGCAGCGACTCGAAGATGACCTCGAAGTTCTGCAGCAGCAGACCGAAGTACTTCTGCTCCGCGAGCGCAGCGCGCATCGACACGTCTTGAGAGCTGTTGCTCGCGTTCGAGTTGGCCGTTGTGCTGTTGCTGCCTTCTTCGCCCGTTGTCTCCGAGTTCTCCGTGCTGTTTTCTTCCGGCGAGTGGCCACGCGAGTCGCCACTGCCTTGGCCTGAACCGTTGTCACCACTGTTCCCTCCGTTGGCTGTTCCTGCCCCATCAACCACTGCAGCGCCATCGCGGTAGGCTGCGATTGCACGTGCGCTGTTAAACGCGGCCGACGCAGGCCCAGCTCCTGCCAGGGGTGTAGACCGTTTGTAGCGCTTGTGGCCGCGCAGCATAGGAGACCCAGTGCCCATCAACGGCCCCTGCCGTTGTTGTTGCTGAGCCCGCTGCTGCTCTTGGGCGATGGACTCGGACGCCTCGCTCGTGCACTTCTCGTCAATGTACTCGTTCGATTTGATCAGGTGCAACAGATCGGGGCGGGAGTGCAACCGCTGGTGCAGGTAGTACACATCCGGCCTGCCGTCGCAGAAGTTGATGTACTCCCGGTCGTCTACTCCTGTAAGCAAAAAGGAACACACACACACAAAGCGTCAGTATAGGCTGCTTTAGGGGCACAAGATATCGCTCCACTCAAGTCGCGGGTAAGTCTGTCGCATCTCATCGTGGGGTTTCCACTCTCGCTGCCCGTTGTCGGCCATGAAGCCATAAACACGGGACCAGCAAAGAGAGCTTCGACCCCCAGCAGGCAGAAGCGATATATAGGTTGTGCTCACTCTTGTTCATACCAGCAGCAGTGAATTCGAAACAGGTCTTGGTGTACGCGAACGAAAGCTCCTTCCAGATCTCCCAAAGCTGCATGCTGCTCCACTTGAAATTGCGCGAGTTCGTGGCACTGCCTCCCGTGCCTACAGGTCCACCCTCACTACCAGCGCCTGCCGATCCAGGCGGGTGCTGACGGTTGAGCAGCGCGATGTACATTTCGCGGACGTCCACCCAAAACTGCCATCGAGATAATTCAGCTGCCAGCCGATCGACGAACTCGGGGGACAGCACGACATCCACCAGACGGATCACGTCTTCCGAAGTTACCGGCACTTCCTTGTACCGCGACTCACCCTTCGACTCCTCGTCCAGATAGTAACCACTGTTGGTCGACGATGCGCCTGGGCGCTGCGGGTGCGAGCTCCCGCTGTCCCCTCCGCTCGATGGGGGCGAGGTGCTTTGGCTGCCGTAGTTGACGTAGCTCCGGGCGCGAGACGCGTGCGAACCGTACTGCGACTGTGATGGCGGACCGGTACTGCGCTGGTCATACCGCGAGCGGTACTGGAGATCAGCACGCGATCCCGAGCTGCCGGCGATGCTAGACGGCCGCCGCACATCCATCCGTCGCTGCTGTTGCTGCTGCTGTTGCTGCTGCTGTTGCTGCTGCTGTTGCTGCGGCGACGCAATTTGAGGCTGCGAGGCCGCGTTGTTGCCACTGCCGCTGTTCTCAGCGCTGGCGGCGTCTGCCATGTCTTTCAGGCGCTGATTGCGGTAATACCGGTACAAAGCCTCCACCATCACATGCTTCTTGACGTTCTTGAGACCGCGCAGCTTGAGGTACGAGCACTTTTTGCGAAGCTGCTTGGAGGTCCAGGTCTCGTAGCGCGTGCTGTCGCGCGGGTGGCGCGCCTCCCCCGACGGCTCGTACTGCATCGGATCTTCGTTGGGCGGCAGGCCATACATCTGCTGCTGCAGCTGCGCTGATCGGATACGGCCTGCCCCGCCCATGCTAGCACCGCTGCTGGAAGGCACGCCCTGCTGGGCCCCAGGTTGCGCCATCCGCATGGCCATTCCCGATGCTCCAGGGCCTCCTCCTCCGCTGGATCCCGCGCGCATTCCGTAGGCATCGTACATAGGCGCGTCGTAGGGCTGCTGCAGGTGGCGCTTGACACCGCGACTGGCCATATTGGCGCCTGCAGCGGCACTCTGCGCCCAGGAATCGCCTGCCATGGCCGGCGACGACACCGGGGAGAGATGACGGTTGTGGTTGTACGACGACGACCCCGTCGTGAGACGACCGCCGGGCTCCGACCCATGGTACTGGTGCGGCTGCTGCATCTGCATTTGCATCGCCGGCGGAGACGCTGCGCCGTTGCCGCCTCCGGGGCTGGCGCCGTAGGCACCTGCCATCGCCTGGGCTGTGTACAGGTGTCGCCGGTTTATACCGGTAAGATCGCGGTTTTCCGCCGCGGAGGCGGGGCCCTGCTGTCCTTGTTGTTGTTGCTGCTGCGTCTGCGATCTGGTGGCCACGGTGTTCGAGTTGGCCTGCGTGGTGCTGGTGGAGGTGCTGCTACCGGCCGCGGTGCTCGAAGATCCAGCGGGTGCCCGCATCACCGCCGGGAGGCGGCGCATGGGGCTGCTGCTACCGTCGCTGCTAGAGCTTTGCTGCTGCTGCTGGTGCTGCTGCTGCTGCTGCTGCTGCTGCTGCTGCTGGTGCTGCTGCTGCTGCTGCTGCTGCTGCTGCTGCGCCGCCGAGGCGTTGCTGGGGCCCTTGCGTCCGCCTCGCGCGTTGCCGTTCCCGTCTTCGGGACTGCCCGGACTGCTCCCGCTCGGGCTGCTGCTGCTGTTGTTGTTACTGTTGTTGTTGCTCTTGTTACCGCCGCCTGTTGGGGCTGTGGATGTCGTCGTTGTCGACGTCGACGTCGTTCCCGACGTGGCCGCGGCGCTGGTGGCCGCAGACGTCGACGGCGCGTCGCGCGCGAAGCTGCTCATGGCTCGACGGCCCAATGCTGCTGGTTGGGTTCCTTTGATCTCTTTCTCTCTCTTTTGGTCGCTGCTGCTTCCTTCGTTGGCTGCAGGCAGACACGACGGACGGACGCGCCTGGTTAGCTCAGCTGGGGAAGGTGGTGGTGGTGGGTGTATTGGCGCCGTCGTGGGCGAGACACGGCGGGGCTGTTTGTTGCCTGTTCCGCCCTAATTATAGCGCCAACATGAGCCGCACTTACCCTGCGCGAGCGCGTGGGGGCCAGACGGCAAAATCGCTTGTGCGGCGCCAGTGAACGCTGCCGAGCCGTGTCTCGACCGAAGCGCCTCGAATTCCGGGCCGCCCGGCCCCGCCCAAACCGATCGGTAACCCTAGTCCCAGAGAAACGTGGGCGGGTGGATGCGCGACCACATCCGACGACCAAAAGGTGAGTACATGTACAGCTTGAAGCTGGGCGCTTGCCGAAAAAGCGCGAGACAGCGAGGCGCCGCGCCGAACGGCCAGGAGCAGCCGGCGCTGAGCTGGCTGCAAGTCCAGCGCGAACGCTCGCTCGTGCGCACGGGGTCGCCTTCACATTATTGGTGCTGTACACTGTAGCGCGAGGTGAAGCCGCGGCCCACCACGTGGTGTGCACCACACTATATCTTCGGTGGCGGTAGTCATCGTTGTCCACACATCCGCACTGTTGTCCGAGACCAAACAATGGTCGTCAGCAACCGAGCGAGACCTGTCCGGCAAAGCGCCAACTGCCGGAGACGCAGTCTTTTGCAACGTCTATCACTGGCCGGGACGAGGCAGGCATGCCAGCACACGTTGGACGAGCGCCATAGTATCCGCGATCTAACGGAGCAAGCGTCGTGGGTGGTGACTTCCAGCGGAAGCGGTCGCCTAAAGAAGAACAAAGTTTTTCTGCTCGATGAAAGCTCTGCGTGCTGTGAGCGAGCCCTCCCCCCAGCTACGCAAGTATTGTAATGCAATGAACCATGCAGACGCAGGATATAGGCACTCGGGACTCCGTGTCGGGAGGGAGGGCGAAGTGCTGCCGTTGCCGCGCACGAGTTTCCGCCACCACTGGCCACGTTCTGTTGGCTCCCCCACCGTTCTGTTGTTTGGTGCGCAGAAAAAGGGATCCAGGGGGGCACGGGCGGGGCGATATCTAACGATGCGAACTGATCCCGCGGGCTGTTGCGAGCAGACCGGAGCGGACGTTGCCCCGCGAAAAGCGCGAGCGGAGCGGGGTGCCGCACGCGCAGCACTAATAGCACAGGAAGGCTGCCACTAAGTCAACCGAGGGCTGTGGTGGAAGAAGGGGGGGCTGGGGCGACAGGGGCGCCGCGCCAGAGAAACGGAGACAACCGACCAAAGTCGGGTACGCCGGTGATCGGTTCTGGCAGGGCCTGGACCGAAAGGGGGTCCCGCGATTGGCTGGCGCCGAAGTCTAAAATTCAGCTCGAGTGACTGGACGTGCCCACTTTTGCACATGCACTGCCAAAACCGGCACCCGAAAAGGACGGACTCACGCAGATATGTCCGAGACGATCTCGGGCGAATTGGAGCGCACCCCGTGCCTCGTGCATGCATCCGAGCTCCAGCTGCTCCAACCCATTGCGGAAGATTAAAAGCTAAGCACCGAGCGCAGCGTTGGCGCAGTGCGTCTCGCAGTGTTGAGGGCGGCTGGTCGGTTGTCGCCGTTTCTCTGTCAACCCCTCTCCAAATCGATGGTCGTCGTTAAACAGGTGGCACGACCGCGCTGCAACAGGGACGGACTCCGCGGAACTCCTGGTGGCGGGTGCTGAGGGTGCTGAGATAGCGGTGCGATGCTGCAGCCAGGGAAGCCGCCTTTGTGCTTGCTCCGGCGAATGAACACAATCGAATTCCGGATATCTTGCAGTGTGCTCGGGAGCAGCGGCTACATTTTTTCTGGCGGTGTCTGCAACGGTGGTGTCCACACTCCACCGCAACAGTGCAAGCAACTCGCCTGCAGTGCCGCTCGTTGAATAAATTACCCTACAGGAACCGTTGGTGCAGGGTATGGCAGCTGCAACAATACCGGTCGTCCTGGTGCTCACTGCACCGTGGGCGGCGAAGGGAGAGGGGCGCACCAGCGATGAACACCACCGTGACAGCGCTATCCCATTGCTGTGGACGTCAAAGCGTTCGGTCCGGTGTTTAGGCGCATGGAACCGAATCGTCACTCCGGGCATTAGAACGGTGGAGAGAAGATATCGGTGAGTAGTTGCATTGCCGTGTTTAATCCGGAGCCGCCCGACTTCCACTTGTCTGTAGATGCTCAGAGCGGGAGGAGGAAATTGCTCTAAAACGTACTATATCGCCCAGTTGCGATCAAAAGCAGGCCCGAGCCCAGAGCTCATCGGGCGGAGCTCGCGCTTACATCACCGTCACTTTCTGCCACAACGTCGAACACGAAGTGGCAGACGCATCGAATGAAAGATCCGGCTTGGGGCTGCTGCAAGACTCTTAGCGGAAGAAAAGCAAATAGCTCAAGGCAAAAAGCTCAATACACAAGTCAACTTAACAACAACACAACATGGCTACAGTGTCTCCTCCCCAAGTCGATATCACTTTGTACAACTCCATACAACGCTACGCGTCTCCTTCCGCAGTGTAAAACGTTACAGTATGCAGCCTCGGATGCAGCCGCCGCCGCCCGCCATGGGGCTCGCGGGCCGCCAGACGC
This sequence comes from Phytophthora sojae, assembly GCF_000149755.1. Lineage (NCBI taxonomy): Eukaryota > Oomycota > Peronosporomycetes > Peronosporales > Peronosporaceae > Phytophthora > Phytophthora sojae. The sequence goes on along the minus strand of NW_009258128.1, from coordinate 1,360,353 downwards.
TGGACTCGCTGTACCCGCAGGCGCGCAAGCTGCAGTTCGAGCTCAAGATGCAGATGAGCTACCTGGACTCGGGGCGCACGGGCGGCCGCACGGACGCGGAGCTGCAGGCCGAGGCGCGCGCCAACCTGAGTACGCTGGAGCAGCTGCTGTGGCAGCTCGACTCGCTCGTGCAGACGAGCGCCAAGCCCGCGGAGCGCGACACGTGGGCCAAGAAGCTGCAGCAGCTGCGCAGCGAGACGCACGCACTCGGCAGCACGCTGGAGCAGCACATCTACAGCGTCAACCGCCGCGCCGTGGAGGCGCGCGAGCGCGAGAGCCTCATGAGCAGGCGCAACGCCGGCTTCGACAGCGGCAACGGGGCCATATACGCGGCGCAGGAGTCGGAGAGTCTGCAGCGCTCGTCGCAGATGGTCTCGGACCTCACGAGTCTGTCGCAGTCGATCCTTGGCGACCTGGGCGAGCAGCGCAACCGGATGAAGGTGCGGCCGGGCGGGCGGACGAACTGAGAGGGAGGGAGGACTTTAGAGCTGACTGTTTTGCGTTGCTCTTTTTGTTGTTCTTGTTGTTGCGGTAGAATGTGCGCACGAAGCTGCTGGACATCGCCAATAGATTAGGGCTGTCGAGCTCGTTGCTGCGGGTGATCGAGCGGCGAGACACGGTGGACTTTTGGATTGTGATAGGCGGCATGCTCTTCACGCTCATCTTCTTCTACGTGTGCTACTCGTACGCGACTCGGAGCTAGAGGGGGATGCAGAAGAAGGGTATGGTAATTAAATGACTCTTATGCAGGAACTTTTTCAAGGCGTTTGAGTGGAGATCGTTCACCGCGATGAACTGCGTGGTTGGAGGGAGACATTAGACATTTGTACTTTGCAGAGTGCGGCAGTCATTTTGGGAGCCAGCCCTGTTTCGCCCTGAAGCTGCCGGAACAGCTCCGGATCTTGCATTTACAGGTCAAGTACGTGCACAGTGAATATTTGTGCTTCGTTCAGGATGCGGATGTGTGGTGAAGTACTCATGCAGCAGTAGGCCAGCGCACTATCCCAAATGCGGAAGCACTAACACAAAGTGTCGGTAAGCTCGTTAGCTTCTCAATTTTATTGAAGCAAGGCTCTGTTTGAACTTTGCAACCTTCTCCATCTTTTGCTGATTGCACCAGAAATGGTATTCGCGGTCAGTCGTTGGTTCTTTCACGCGATTGCCACTAGTGGCGATGCTCGGGTTTAAGTGAGGCGATACTTTGGGTCGTTGGTCCTCCTGTAGCAGAAAAGTCGTGTGCAGCGCTCGCCTTCGCTTGTTCCCTTGATCGGCCGCTCTGTAGAACGGGTTTTTGGATAAACTGAGCGTGGGAAAACGAATAGAATCTCGACTGTTGCGTCAGCTCTTCGCAAAACTATCGCCCAGAGCTTTAATTTGAAGCGAGCGAGCGAATCAAGTTGCTGCTAACAAAGTACTTAGTATTTCGTGACCGATGGAAACGCGAGCCTAATGTTTCAGGCAACCATAGAAGAAGCAATCGAAGTGCTAGGCCAAGCAATAATCGAGGCACCAAACCTGGACATGCACCTCCGGGGCTACTGTGGAGATCCGTCACCAACAGCATAAAATCTTGACTGCGTTTGCTTGGATGGCCCAATGTGGTGGACGAGATCCAAAAAGGATAAATAGGCATTTCAAAGTGGTAATGTAAAGTGGCTCTGCTGATCAACACGGCCTACTGTTTTATCAAGTCCGATGTTACCGAATGTGAAAAAGGGGACAAACTAATTGCCACGGCAAAGTACTTGAAGCCCCTGCGTGCCTGGGGTCGTTCCACAACCTTAGGTCGTTGTAAGCCTTAGTGCCTTCAAGACCCTCATACCAAATTCACTCGCGAACGCCTAGGTAAAACCATCTACCACACTACAGACATTATATCTAGCGCATTTTTTCCATGCATATTTTTATTGCTCCGGCCAAGCAAGATGCAGCGAGGCTAGTTCCGAGGACCAACCAACGTTTACAGCAGATCCTGCTCAGAACTGCCGCTGCTGAGCGGCTCGGGATCCCAGAAAATTTTTGCTCGGCAGTCCAACTGACGGCGTCGAAAGCTGCTGCTACATGTACTGCAGTGGTGGCGGTGGCAACGGCTGAGAAGGGACCAGCCAGAGGTGTAGTGGGCGGATATTGACTCCAAAGTGCAGCCATGTCGTCGACGCTGCGCTTGCCGTAATCGATTGCACCGAGGGGCAGTCTCACAGATTACTGCCAGCAATTCACTGGTCCCTCCCGATCCTGCAGGCATTGCAGTGCAGTGCATCGAGGCGAGGCGATCGCCGCGCACTTGCCGCCGCTTACCAGCGCTGTTGCTCGTGCTGCTGGCAGCCTGCTGATGCGGGGGGATCCATGGCCGACCGAGCCTTTCGTTGCCTTGCTCGGATACGGCGAGGATCAGCAAGTGACTCGCGCCCAGTATAGCGCCTCATCTGCGCTGCTGGCTCCAAAAAACGATTGATTGACAGAAGGTATACAGGCGAATGATTGTGTGCCACCGCACCCGGAGGGGCGGCATGAGCGCCGGCGTGAGCAAATGGCCCCTGGAATGATTCAACGATTCAACTGTTCCAAGCTCTGCGCAGGTGCCCGCGCTCTACTAATGTATTGATAGCCATGGATGTGACCAAACCAATTTAGTCAAAACGCGCAACGAAAGCTCGGTGTCCGAGCAGACGAGGGAGTTGTTGTAGGTTTTCTCGTGGCGATATCTGCACTTGACGCCAAGATATTTGCACGCACGAGCAGTCTTTGCCTGACTTTAACTCGCGTGTTGGTGGAAACTGCAGCTGGACAGCCGGCCGCCGCCTGCCGACTGCAACGCCTTCCGGCCCGTTCCCGACCACCATAAGTACTCACGTTTTGGCAGGGGGTAATCTTGCAAAGCAATCGTCTTTGGTGTAATCATCGTGAAAGTTTAGGAGATAAACATGGATCAGCGATTTAGCGGCCCCTTAAGGTCGTTTTAGCCCAATCAACCGTTTTCGCACTCGTAATTAAGGGTTCATTTTTCCAATGAAAAACGCAAGTCCCACGTCCAGCTCGTCGCGCCATACAAAAGCCAAGTGTGTGCAATCGTTCAAGTACCGCATCGACAGTACCGCGCCTCGCAACTTTTCGCCCAGGTAGCGCTCGACGCTCGCTTTCTCCCTCTCCGCGCCGCCGCTCGCTGCCTCCTACCGAAGCAAAGCTCAGTATTTACCCTCCGCCCAGACGACGCATGGTATCCTCGCACGCGCGTCGAGAAACCGCGCGTGGTTTTAGCGTGCACGCCAGCCTGGATTTAGTCGCCTCCAGCTGGTCCCTTTCCCTACCCACGGCCGTGTAACGGAAACTCTGTGTCGAACGGATAGAGAGCGAGCGACGGCGACAGCGACGGCAAGCGCCATCACAATCGGAAACGCTGGCTGCGACGCCAACAGGAGGAGGAGACAGGGTACAGTAGCAGCCATGAGTCCGGCCTACAGCCGCGGCCCGCAGACCGTGCCCGAGGACGCGCTGTCCATGACGCCCCGCGGCGGCGGCGGCTCGTCCTTCCTGGACGGCCTCTCGACGCCCCCCAGCTCGCACGGCAAACCCAGCTCCGTGCGCGCCAGCGACGTGGAGCTCACGACCCCCAAGACGCCCGAGGAGCTGCTGGAGGCGAGCGGCAGCCAGAACGGCGCGGGCGGCTTCGCGCTGCCCGCGCTGGCGCAGGACGAGCGCGGGCGCGGCCTCCAGCAGTACGCGCAACGCCAGCTGCAGCTGCCGACGCTGTCCCCGCACGCGCGCAGCGCCGGCAAGAGCAGCAGTCGCTGCCCGCCCCACAAGCGCAGCCAGACGTACGTGCAGCAGCTGTCGCGCGAGTCGGCGCGGGAGCTGGCCAAGACGGCGCTCAGCATGCGCTCCACGTCCATCGGCGACTACACGTTCGAGAACCCGCGCGAGGTGCCCGGCAGCAGCCTGCGCGAGAGCATCCGGCGCGTCACGGCCTTCTCCAGGCGCGAGGCGCCGCTGGACACGGAGCTCAACACGGTCGTGCGCGTGGACCACCACGTCCGCAAGTGCGAGCTCCGGCTCGACCCGGAGACCATCACGTGGTCCAGAGGAGGGAAGACGCTCGGCATGCTGGTAACGGACGACGTCGTGGGCGCCGAGCTGCTGCCCAAGAAGAGGGCCAGCAGCTTCCGTGTGCACTACTTCAAGAAGGGGCGCGGCACGGGCGCCAAGGCGTTGCTGCGCACGCCCAGGCACGTGGACTTCCACTGCCTCGAGACCGAGGTGGTCGACAGCTGGGTCGCTGCCATCCAGGAGCTCGTGCGCTGGCAGGCGCGCGCGCCGCCCATTTCTGAGAAGCGGCTCCTGAAGGTGGTCGTGAACCCGCACTCGGGCAAACGACAGGCGCGGAGGATCTGGGAGGAGAAGGTCAGGCCGTTCCTGGAGCTCGGCAACTTCGAGTACGTTGTCGAAGAGACGACCCATTCCGGCCACGGAGCTGAGATGGGCAAGGAATACTCGGCCGAAGACGGCTTCGAGGCGCTCGTTTTCATCGGTGGAGATGGCACGCTCTGTGAATTCATGAACGGTCTATTGACTCGACCCGAGCATGAGTGGCGGGAGATTGTGGCCTCGACACCCATCTCGCTCATTTCTGCGGGTACGCAGAACGCCTTCGGCACGGGCGCTGGTATTCCAACTGTGAATTCGGCTCTGTACTGCATCTTGAAGCGCAAGATGCGCCCGCTGGACGTGGTGACGGCCGTGTCTTCGGCCAACCCGGAGGTGGTGCACTACAGCTACTGCGGTCTGGGCTGGGGCGTTGCTGGAGACATTGCAGCCGAGTCGGAGCGCTACCGCTGGATGGGAACGCTTCGGTACGCCTTCCTCAAGGTTAAGCGCACGGTGATTCTGCCCAAGAAGCACACGGGTAAGGTCCGCTACGTGCTGACGGAGCCCCAACCGCCGCTCATCCGGTACGACGACTACCCGGACGCCGGTGCATTGGACCAGTTCGATGTCGAGGAGGGCAGCGTGTACGATAACAACGACCGCTTCAGCACCCACCGCAAGTCGTGGGGCGGCATTGCCGGCAGCATTCAGAGTCCAGCGAGTCGCAAGCGGTATCCAGAATTCGTGTGGAAAGAGGACAGCAGCAGCTACGTCGTGGTGGGCGTCGTCAACATCACGCCCGATGGCGCCTACTCACACCCGTCGGACGGCAACCTGGACCTCATCATCACGCGCAAGGGCAGTCTTCTGGCCACGGCCAAGCTCTTCGGACTGTACGTCATGGGCAAGGAGCTGCAGAGCGAGCTCATCTCGTACCTCAAGGTCAAGGCCGTGGAGGTCGAGCCCGACCAGCACGAGGACTGCATGAACATCGACGGCGAAGTGCTGGAGAACGGCCCCTGGCGCATGGAGGTCGTGCCCAGCCTCTTCAAGGTGCTCTCCGAAAAGTAGGTCAGCCAGCCCCCCCCCACGACGACGCCAAATAGTCGGCAAGCACTGCGCATGAAGCAGCAAGTGGCGCCCAAAGTTCCCCCTCCACCACGTAGTATTTCTTTTTTTGCCCCTGCACGTAGTAACTTGTAAATAAATTCCCGTCACCTTCATCCAACGAAAGGTTTCCATTATTGACATGCTTCAGCAAAACAAACAGCAAAACCATAGGCCCCCATCTCACGGGCAATGTATCTAGGCTCTGTCTTTGCCCGACACCTCGATCTGTGCAACGCACAGGTATCCATCTACCTTCAGCGCTTGAAGCCAGGGGGTTCAGACGTGTATCCTCCGTCGCCGAGTTGTCTGGCACACAACAGTACCGCAGAAGAGCAAGACATTCGAGTCAATAGTTTCTTTACATGCAACACGCCCAGTCCTCTCTCTCTCTCTTCCTGTACTGAAGTATCCGCCCACCCCCTGCATCGAGTGGCTGCTAAGCTTAACGTAATCAGTTGGCGTCGTCGTCCTGGTCGCCCGTGAAGGAGCTGGAGAACTTGACGATGGCGCGGCCGATGGCGCCGATCCACTCGTCCTTCTGCTTCTCGTTCTCCGCGTACATGTAGAAGGTCGAGTCGGGCGTGGCCACCTCGAAGCAGAAGCGCTTGTTGGTCTTCTCCTCCGCCGACTTGACGGTCAGGCAGTCCGCCAGGTCGATGAGCCCGTGCGCCGGCTCGCCCTGCGCGCGGCAGAAGTAGAGCTTGTTGCCCTTGAGCACGAAGTAGCGCTTGCGCCACTCCTTGAGCCACACGCTGCGCTTGGTCAACTCGCCCTCGAAGTCCGGGTCCGACAGGTCGCAGTGCGAGTAGTCGCCCTCCATGCTCTCGCCTGCCAGCTCTGCTGTTTGCTGTCTGCTTGGGGTTGGGACTTTGTTCTCATTGTATGGGGAGAAAGTGGTGTGCACTACATGAGATATGTACGACACATCAACTGTACCCATCCCGGGGTTGAAGTGAAAGTTGAAGTGTTCCATTGAAGAGAGAGCTCTTTTCGGCTTAAGCGGATCGACTGTGCTGCGCAGCTTGTTCGTCTGTCAAGGAGCTGCTGCGCATAGGGTACGCGCCAAGATAAACGCCCTCTACTTGGTAAGGCTGATGACATCACGACGGAGAAGCAGCATCTACACGCTAGACAGGGGTAATGCTAGCAGCATGCAGCTGCGTTGTGCTGCGACTGCTGCACTGTCGGGTAAAGCTCGATAGCGACGATCCCAAGGACAACAGGTTGTCACCGCCAGCTCGAACTTCGCCGGGCAACGCTTGTGCCGCAGTGTCGCCCACGTTGAAGCTCGCGTACGACGTCCAAATGGCGAAATGCCGACTTATTGCCCCGGTCTCTATCTCTGTGACATGGGGACGCGAGCGGCTTCACTCGACGGTCGTTCCAACCTGCACCAGCGGTGCCGCTGCGCCGGCACCGACTTATTATGACGGTGTTATCTCGCCTGTGCGTAGTATATCCTGGCACCGGCACCACAGCTTGACATAGCACTCGAAGTCTATTACAGTGCGTGCTGGCTTGAGGCTTTTGCCAAGGCCGGCTACATGTAGCGATGCCCCTGCATTTCAGTTGCAAAGGAGACTGGTGCTGGACAGCAGGATCGCCTCAAGGATACATGCTCCATCGTGTATCCGCGTGAACCCGACTGTCGCGAATCACACGGATCCCCCGCGGCTGCACGAGCCTCTGCATGAGGATTCACCGTCGTTCCGTCGGGCTGGAGGCGCCTCTGCAGCTGGCAGCTGGCACCGCCGGAGCACCGTGGAGCGGTGCAATGCTCCACGAGCCTGAAGCTCTGCGATATTCGCGGATATGTATCCGTGTTTGCCGTCCATCTGCTGCCGGTGTATCCTGCACTCGTCTACACATGTGCCAGCGATATACACATTTGGATAGACTCAGCTGCAGCCGATATGCCGGGCAGAAGACTTACGCGAGCTTTTGATCATGCGACGCCCATTCAGCCCAAGATTCCGCAGCGCGCTCGAGGACGTCGAGATCGCCGCCGACTTGGCACTTATTCTGCAATTTGCTTTGCATCGCGCACTTGTTCACTCACAGCAACAACCTCTCCGTTCAGCCAACCCAAGCCAAGGCAGAAGACCATGGCGATCTCCACTACCCGTCTGGCCGTGCGCTCGCTCCAGACGCTCTTCGCTCTGCTCGCGCTCATCTTCACGTGGGGCGGCTACGTGAAGAACGACGACGGTCAGCTCAGCGGCTTGTCCCCGGAGTTCAGCATCCTCATGAACTACTCGGCGTTCCTGACGGGTCTGTACTACGTGCTGCCCGTGAAGGTCCTCAAGTGGACGGCTGTGGCCCCATCTGTGAACTTCCAGCGCCTGGTGGACGGCGTGCTCGCCGTGCTTCTGCTTCTTGGTGGCATCCTCCTCTGGGCCTCCTCGGGCGTGAAGGACTGCTCCGAGAAGAACGACGAGTACGAGGCCTACGCTGGCCTGCAGCTCTTCCGCTGCGGCAACCTGACCATGGGCGTCATCTTCACGTTCGTCACCTTCGCGCTGTTCGTCGTGACGCTCATCTGGAGCTTCGTGAGCGACAACGCCAGCACCAGCCAGGCCGAGGCCGCCGTCGCTGCTGGGTACACGGAGGCCACGACGCCCGGTGCTTCGCGTGCCGAGGCCTACACCGCCGCGGACTCGCGCCACCCGACGCTCGCTATCGCCCGTCGCGGCGGTCGCTTCGTCCAGTTCGTGCTGTCGCTCCTCACCTTTATCAGCACTGTGGCTGGCTACAAGCACTACTTCACCGGCCGCTTCACGAGCCCCGTGGCCATGTTCATGGTGCTTGTGTCGTGGAGCTGCATCCTGTACACGCTCTTCCACCTCGTGGTGGTCGACATCCTCAAGAAGTCGCACCGCCCGAGCGCCGGCATCGAGCGCTTCCTGGACCTGCTGCTCGCCGTCCTGCTCCTGCTCTTCGCCATCCTCCTCGCGGCCTCACACCAGGTCTCGGACTGCGACACGATCAACGCCAAGTACGAGGCGGACTCGGGCTCGCTGGACGGCTCCAACATCTACCGCTGTGGCAGCCTCACGCGCGCGTACGTGCTGGCATTCATCGACTGCGTCTTCTTCCTGGTGACCTTGGCGCTCAGCTTCTGCGGCTCGAGCGACAGCGAGCCCGCCCCGCGTCACGTGGACGCCGAGCCTGGCCAGCAGGTGTAAATGGCAAGGAGACCTGAGTAGTGAGAGGACTTCAACTTCCCATCTACTCGGATAACAACTTCAACTTGATTTAGCAAAACCAAACAAAAAAAGATTTGTCGTTTACGGACCCACCACTGCGTGTACTTGATTTCGTTGATATGACATCCTAGTGTGCTAGCTAATTCATATTGTACCGACCGCGTTCTCTTGGTTGGTCCCTGCCAACTAGAGATAGTAATGGCGCTGGTGTAACAAATTCCTTCTAAGCCGATGTAATTACTACAATCTCCGGTCAAGCCGAAGTTTGGCTCTCGACTACCTGCCATGGGCTTGTTAAAACGCGAGCAAACGCATAGTAAATGTATTCCTAATGCCGAAGTTTTCCTGAATGGAGGTCAGAGCTACGAAACGATCTCTGTTTGAACTTATGAGGGTAAGAAGAAAGATACAAAGGTCATAGCACCTACCCGAGCGATCTGTTTGTGTAGGCGGTTCGAGCTTCCGTCTGTGGTGAACCACTGGGGGAATGTTATCCATAATTGCTCAAATTACTCGGCCAGCTTTGAAAGCTTGAAAAGGAGTTTGAGGTGGGAGAGTAATACATACTGAACTATGATTACACTCTTTCAATCAAACAGCAACTTGTGCATGCCGGACGACCACCAATTTCAGGTGCTATATTGATGCCACGATGTCACTTGGAGTTGCGGTGTTGCTTGCCTTCGACCTCCCATTCAGTGCCTTTCGTCTGCATCTTCATGATAATAGGCGCATCTCTAACCCATGCGGGCTTGTTGTCTTCCACGCGCCTCGTGCCAATCGCATCGGCGGAGAGTAAAGTGATCCCACGCATTTCGCCATCAGGCTTTTCGTTACATATATTGCTACACCTACACTTGTACGAGGTGTACCTGTCGACGAAAGAGCAGTGAGACTGCCGGCAAGAGCTCATCACGAATCGTGATTCACGTTACATTATATCAACCTCCAACTCCTGCGTTCAAGGGAACACCATCGATCACCCGCCAGCCCGGTCTGCTGAGCAACGCGTGCCAGGACTCGTGTCAGGGACCAACCATTGTCGTGCAGCGAGACCACCGTGGGATTCCATGTCGAGTACAAGTGTATGCTGGGGTGTAGTGATGAACGGCCAGCGGAGACGACCTGCTAGTCGATTGGTTCGTTGAGCAAGGCACGAGGCTTGGAGCAAATCGCTGCGTCCGAGGACACGCGTGATGGCACACCGCAAGAACAATAGGAGAGCTCATCGCTTCGATGCCGCGGGTGGTGTCGCAGCCGCCGCAATTGAAATGCGGCGAGCTCCCGACAACCAGCTCACGCCGATGGAGCTGGCTGCAGTCCTGGTCTCATTCTGCAATTTGCTTTGCGCCGTTCACACTCCACACTCCTCCAGTGAGCTCACGAACTGAAGCACCAGCAATGGCCGCCACCCTGCTATCGTCGGGCCGCCTCGGGGTCCGCGCCCTTCAGGCGCTGTGCTCCGTGCTCGCCATGATCTTCACGTCGCTGGGCTACATCAAGTTCACGTCGGGCCAGTTGAGCAGCGGCTCGGCCATCTACACCACCATCGCGTGCTACTCGGCCATGCTCTGCGGACTCTACTACGTCTTGCCCGTCGGTGTGCTCAAGCTCACCTCGAGTGTGCCGAAGGTGTTGTACCAGCGCCTTGTGGACGCTGTGCTGGCCATCGCGCTGCTGATCGCCGGCATCCTGCACGCCACCTCGGAGGCGGTCAAAGAATGCTCGTCGTACAACACCATGTTCGAGACCTACCACGGCTCGGCGCTCTTCCGCTGCGGGGACATGACCGTCGCCATTGTGTTGACGTTCGTGACCTGCGCGCTGTTCCTGGTGACGCTGGTCTGGAGCTTTGTGCGTGACACGTGCAAGTCGGTGAACGGTGACAACCTGCAGGCTGCTCTGGCCGATGACGACTCGCAGGCCAATGGCTACGCGGTGGCCAGCACTCCCGGCAAGAAGGACGGACTGTCAAGTGCGTCTGCTACCGTGGACCTTGACCTGCAGCACCCGGGACTGAAGATCGTGCGCTGCACTGGCCGCACGCTGCAGTTCGCTTGCTCCGTCGTGGCGCTGGTGTGCATCGTGCTGGGCTACAAGCACTACTACACGGGCCAGTACGTCGAGCCCAAGGCCACGTACGCCATCCTCATGGCGTACTCTGGCGTCCTGTACTCGCTGTGGCACATGGTGGCGGTGGAGACGCTCAAGCTGTCGCGCCACCCGACGGTGGGCGTCGAGCGCTTCATGGACGTCCTCATCGCTGTGGCGCTATTGGTCGCCGGCATCCTCTTCGCCACGTCGGCCCAAGTTTCGGACTGCTCGACCACCAACTCGGAGTTCACGGCCTACCACGGCTCCACTCTGTTCCGCTGCGGCAGCATGAACACGGGCTACGTCTTCACCTTCATCGCCGTGGCTATGTACGTCGTGACCTTCGCGCTGAGCTTCCTCTACCGCTCGACCTCGAGCGAGCGCAACGGGGAGAGCAACCACTCCGCCGAGACGGCCCACGCCTCGGACGTCGGTCAGCAGGTGTAAGTAAGTGAGTATGTCTTGTCAAGCTGAACAGGCTTCAGTCCCCCATTGGTGTCATACCAGGCTTTCATGTCGGCATAGGTTGCAGTGGTTCGTCTACTGTAGACAAACTAGTGTAAGACTTGAACGATGAATGAATGCTTTCATCAGGATTCCCATTCGCGCCAAAGCCCAACAAGTACTACTCAGGTTTTCAGGTTTTCACATCCTAAAAACTTTTGCCAAAACAATTCTGACCCATCAAACCTGCTTATTCCACGGTCTCCGCTAACCAGCAAAATGGACTCGAGTTCTGTTGCACCGCCGTATGACGACGGTTCATCCACCGAGAGCGAGTGCTACGACGAGGAGCTACTCGAGCTGGCGAGAGAGACTCAAAATGATGAGAATGACCACAACGTAGTGCCCAATTTGACGGTTAACGTGAAACTCGAGGCTGTCGAAAGTGTCGACTGTACCAATTCCAGTCACACCACAACCAAGCTGGAAGACGCCCCAGTCAAGTTGGAAAATGCCACAGTCAAGCTCGAAGGTGCCGCCATCAAGGTGGAAGATGCCACTGCACCTTTGGAGACCGAAGCAAAGCCGGCCGACGGCAAGTGCAGACGGTGCCGCAGAAAGCTGCCGACTGTCAGCGAGCTGGAGCAGGCGGACGTGCAGCGCGGCACGCTCAAAACGAAACGCTGCGCCTGCTGCGAGGAGTACCTCCCTCTTAAGAAGTTTGGCAAGAACAATCAGTCCCCCACGCGTGCGATCCCTAGATGCAAGTCGTGCGCTCAAGCCACCCCGAGGGTGTGGAAGCAGCTCATGAAGAGTCCGGAGTACGCCGAGGCCTTTGCTGCCGAGTTGGAGAAGAGGAAGGAGGAGAACAAGAAGAAGCGCGCCGACCTGCCGCACTGGGAGCGCAAGACCACGAAACACAGCGGTATGAAGAGCAGTTTGAAGTCGTGGGCGGCAAGACGGCTCGCGCGCGTCGGCTGGCTCACCGCGAAGAAGAGAAGAAAAAGCGACTCGCTAGCATCCGCAGCAAGCAACAAGAGAGCAAGAAGAAGAAATAGCGAGGAGAGATCCGCCTGAGTGGCGGTGGACGTGGTGATATCTTGGCGGGCAACAGCTAAGCTCAATTTTAATATGCAGCGGATGATTTTGCGAGCTTAGACCAATGCCGTCGAACAATATACCTGGCGAATTCCTCTGCCACTTCATTCACGAGAGTATTGCAGCCCCTGGTAATTCACGATGGGATGCTGCTTTGCTGGACTCGCCAGTCGTCCAAAGCCCCCATAGCATGCGCACTGATGAAAGACGGTCAAATTCCTGAAAACCACGCGGGACACCACGCTACTTCAAGGTATTGGTGTACTCGGGATTTCTTTGATGAACTGGTGTTCGGTTTTAGGTCATCTTTGCTGAGGTGATGCTGGCTTTGCGTCACCTCCGGATATGCACGTATTAGCGATATTGGTGGACGAGCAAAACTCGAAGAGGTTTCCAGGATTCAGTTTCCAATCTGCTCTCCCAAGCAAAACCTCTCGACCGCCAAGATAAGCAGTATGCGTCTCGGCTTCGTCCTGACAATTGTTGCAGCCGTTCTTCTTGCCAGTGGCCACGCAACTTCTATTCGCCGGGGCTCCGACAACACACTGGGCACGACTCTGGCCAGCAACGCCGACGAGGAGGAAAGGAAGTGGCATATCGCCGCCGTCGCCGAGCCCAAGCTCACGACAAAGGAGAAAATCCTCAAGGTGCTGTCCAAGATCATCCCTGACGTCAACAAGTTTAATGGTCGACGTGTCTACGTGGGGAATGGCAAAACTCGATACGAGTCGTATTGGAAAAACTGGCACTAGCTGAGTAGATCCACGAAGAATTCGGTATGCTCTTCAATTCACGCAACTGCAACGTAGAGCTCCAAAACCTTCAATTCTTGAGGATGTTGCTCATCTTTACAAGCCTAATAGAAGGGAATCATCATGTTATTCACATCAATGCTCGAACGTATCTGGTATCTTAAGTGAAACCTCTTCACTACCGTGCTGTCTGCTCAAGGACAATACACTCACCCACCCTACTTACACTTGCTGATCCACCTCCGTCGTCTCATTCGTCGAGTTGCTAGGAGCCGAGCGGTACAGGAAGCTCAGAGCGAACGTGATCACATATAGGGCCACCGCCACGAAGGCAAAGATGTAGCCGCCGTCCATGCTGCCGCATCGGTAGAGCTTGGTGCCGAGGTGGTACGTCTCCAGCATCGCGTTCGTGTCGTCGCAGTCCGTCACCTGTGACGAGACCGCAAAGATGATCCCAGCCACGAGCAGCAGAACTGCCACCAGCAGATCCATCAGACGCTCGACGCCCACCTTCGGACGGCGAGACAGCTTCAACGTCTCCACGGCCACCGTGTGCCACAGGGCGTACAGCCAGCCGCTGTAGCTCATCAGGATGACGTACGTGGCGGCGGGGCTCACGTACTGGCCCGAGTAGTACGGCTTGTAGCTCGCCACGAAGAGGATGAAGGCCACCAAGCAGCACGCGAACTGCAGCAATAGCACGCAGCGGCGCGTGAGCTTGAGCACCGGGTGCTGCAGGTCCACCTGCTCCGAAACCTCATCACCGAGCGCCTTCTTGCCCGGGGTCACTGCTCCTTCGTAGCCGTTGATGGCCGCGTTCGCCTCCTCTTGGGCCAGAGCCGTCTCCGGGTTGTCGCCCTTGACCGACTTGCAGCTGTCACGGGCGAAGCTCCAGACCAACGTCACCAGGAACAAAGCGCAGGTGACGAACGTGAGCACGATGGACACGGTGATGTCACCACAGCGGAACAGCGCGGAGCCGTGGTAGGTCTCGAACATGGTGTTATACGACGAGCAGTCCTTGACGAGCGTCGAGGTCGAGTGCACGATACCCGCGACCAGCAGTGCGATGGCCAACACAGCGTCCACGAGGCGCTGGTACAGCACCTTGGGCACGCTCGACGTGAGCTTGAACACTCCCAGAGCCACGACGTAGTAGAAGCCGCACACCGCAGCCGAGTAGCACGCGATGTTGGAGAAGATGGCCGACCCGCTGCTGAGTTGGCCCGACGAGAACTCGATCGATCCGAGCGACAGGAAGATCATCGCGATGATCGGGCACACGATCTGGAGCGCGCGGACGAGAATGCGTCTCGGAGAGATGAGGGCTGTAGTCATGGAGGCGCTTTGCTTGGAGATCTGGGGGATGCGTGGCAAAAAGCAGAATGGCAGTCTCGCGCAGACTCCGGGCGCTGAGCTGGAGACTCGACGCTGGCAGCCTCACATCGCTCGAGCGAGAAATCCAGCCGAATGCCGCCGTGTTTGCCAAGCTCGAGAAGCGATCTACTAGACACGCGCGGCGTTAGGCGCCACCCGATTTGACCAACACCGCGTGTCTCGACCGGTGAGAATCGTTGCGGTTTACTGATGAACCCCAGTCAACACCCTCGCGTCGGGTGATAAAATACTCGACTTTCAACTGACTGGGGGTATTGAAGGAGCCTCTAGTAGCTAAAGATGTTCAAGCTGCGCACGGATTGCTGGACTGATTGAGCGAGAAAAAGTTGCTGTTGCCATCTCGCCCTTTGTGCTCGCGGCGGCACCTGATGGGTACGTCAGCATTTCCGAACAGGTGCTGCGCGCGTTTAACACGCGAGTCGGCGATGAGAGGCTGGCGTTGCTCCAGCTCGGCGCGATGGCAAAGTCTGCCATGATAGACATGCAGATAAAACGCACTTCAATGCAGCGAGCCTATCAGTATCGCCCCACCGCATTGACTAGATACGTGTGATTTTTTCCTGGCATTCGTTCGACACTTTTTGCATGCAAAAGTAGAAGTAGACCGGTATATCTTTCCTAAGCTCCCCTTTTTGTAACTTAGGGCGTATATCCTCCAGGCTCACCGACCTACGTGCTGTGCAAACTCTAGAGGCTACGAGGTGGAGCGTGGGTCTTGCCGCACCGCAGTCTGCGACCCGAATTCCTCTGCTCAGCAGGTTTTCAAGAACCGACCAACGTAAAGTCAAAACTGCGTCAAATCGGCGATTACGGTGTAGACCAAATTACGTTGTCCCTCATCCATGAGTGGTAAGCGGGGCTCGGCACCCTTTGGCCAGCTCATTCCGCTGCGTTCAGTTCCCAAGTTCGCCCGCCGACCACCAGCCCCCCCCCCCCAATCCTGAAGGCAGCAGCTTACTTAGAATGCTGTCCCGTCTTATCCTATTGACCGTAACCATGGTTTTCCTTGCAAGCTCCGAGGCGAGAAACCTCCGCGCAGATCCACCCGCCGCTAAGTTCGAAGCTGCTGCGAACAACGCCGAGGAGAGGGTCTTCAACATCCGCCGCAACCCGAATGGACCGGCCTTAGTTTCGTTCAAGCCTTCCAAGTGGGATAAATTTCGCGGCGTGCTGGCCAAGATCCTGCTCCCCAAGGCTAGGGATGGCACGTGGATCTACAAGGGCAACAAGAAGTGGAAGTTCGAGCCGCTCCAATAAAAGATGTGAGGGAATGTCTACCTATCGCTTGTAACTACTGACTGCGCTTCATGTCATTCATTACCTTACTCACCTCTACGGCACGTTTAGTCCTATACTACATGCACGTCAGCGCCCGCGGCGTCCATGCTTTACGAGCAACCGGCAACTTCAACAAGCTCTTTTGCCATAGCTAACTTACCAACCTGAATCTGCTCTGATCGCCCTCGCCCCTTGCACTAGTTAGCTCATTTCCGAACTACCCCTCCCTTCGCCACACCCAGAAACGAAGCTCGTCAACAATGATTTCCCGTCTACCGCATTTCGCATGTTGAGAGCTGCACCCGCTTATGAGATGCACCTACATCGACCAATCATATGAAGCGATCTACATATTTTTATCCAATCAGACCAATTATTATACCCGGCAAATAAGATATAACCACAATATTACAGTTGTGACTTATACAACATGTTGAATTTTGTATATGATAATTTTAAGTACGAATACAGATCAACATTACCGGGGTGAACATACAGTGCAGCTCTACATGCGAATTGCGGTACTCGTAGGTATTCACCGCAGTAGCCGACAGGACGGAAGAGGACTTCACCATCCGCAAACCGGCCTCAGCCCAAGTTCCAGTCACGTCCTCAAGTGGGAAAAGTTTCGTGACATTTTGGCCAAGGTCTTGCTCCCCAAGCCAAGAGAGGGCTCGTGGGTCTACAAGGGCAACGACAAGTGGAAGTTCGAGCCGCTGCGATAAATTACGGCGATATACTGTTACTTTTCCGAAACTTTACCTCAACTAAAAGCCACAAAAATTCCTTTTCGTCGAAAATGTAGCCATGCCTCTTTCTATCCAATCACACTGCGCCAAATCCGTGCAACGGAAGACGTCGCTGGCGATCGATGCGCCGCCTCTCGCGCCCTACGACGACGGCTTCTCGACGGAGAGCGAGGACCTGGAGGGTCTGGACGAAAGCCAGTACAACGAGCTTTACATCGCCGTCTCCGCGGCCGTCAGACGCACCGCCGTTGACAAGAACCAGCCAAAAGCGCAACACGTCCCAAGAACAGTAAAAGCCGTACATCAAGAGAACAAGAGGACGCAGCAGACTAATGCAACACCAGCAATAAAGACAGAGGAAAACGCTACAGATCGATCAATTGGCGACCTCAATACGACCAGAAATGGCGGAGTTAAGCCGGAAGAGGAGCACTGCCGGACCTGTCGCGGATACTTGACGCCGCTGGCCGAGAGGCTCAAGGCGATGCGCCTAGCTGCTGCTCAGTGCAGTGGCAAGAACCCTCCGCCGTCCAGACAGTGTGGCTGCTGCCGCATTACCTATCCACTTGTGGCTCTGACGGACGAGAGCAGACGTCGGTCGTGGCCGGAGCCGCGTTGCTACATGTGCTACTGGGCGGCTCGAGCGGCGAAGAAGGCGGCGGGAGTTGGTGTGAGTGGCGTCAAGAGGGAGGTGAATGGAGCTGTGAAGACCGTTGAGACTACAAGTGGAGATAGGGGCAGAGACGAGGGAGAGGAGTGCTGCAGGCGCTGCAAGGGGAAGCTAGTGCCGTTGGAGCAGAGAGTGAAGAAGATGAAGGAGGCGGTTCTGCTGCACAAGGGGAGGGGGCCTCCAACGTCTAGGCAGTGCTCATGTTGTCGGATTACTTACCCGATAGCCGCTCTATCGACGACAAATCCAGCGGTATGCACGATGTGCGAGTCAGTAGCAGCAAGTTTGGAGACAAAGACCGCGACTTCTGCTGCTGCTGCTGCAAGTACTCTGGTTGAAAACAAGGTGCCCGCGGCCAAGCAATCGGTCGAGATTATCGAAGTGGAGGACGACGAAGACGGTGAATTGGTGGAGGAGAGGGAGTGCAAGTGCTGCCACGGAGAGTTGATACCGTTGGCGAAGAGGGTCCAGATGATGCAAGACGCGGCCCGTGAGCACGGAGGGAAGAACCCGCCGCCGTCACGGCAGTGCGCATGCTGTCGTATCACGTACCCGTCGGCTGCGTTAACAGCTAAGAGCAGGAAAATGACCCGAGTGGTGCCGATCTGCCTGACTTGCTGTAAGGCTGGCGGGTCTACTATCTACGAAATGCTCGCTGTAAGCGACGAGTTTGTTGAAGCCTTCAAAGTTGAAAACCCCACGATGGCACGGCAACTGCTGAAGAAGAAAGAAAATGTATCCCTAGCAAAACAGGTTGAGAGACAACGAGAACGAATCAAGCCGCCGCAAGCCGTCAAGCGAGAGATACAGTGAACAAACGCAATATCTTCCACGCGCGACCTACACACCGCGGCTTATGATGGCCAGGAAGGTCATTGGTGCGCCTCGAGCACTCTTCGGACACGGAATGCCTGGAGCAGTTGCAGTTCCAAGTGTACAATCGCATGCCAATCCGGGAGTTAGGTATTACTTACGACCTGTCATGGCCTGCAGGAGGAGCAGGAATTCACCCCGACAGCTCTTGGAGCAGCACGTGCCTGCGGTCACACCAACAACAGCGCAAGCCAACGGGGCAGTCAGTGCTGAAGCAAATAGCACAACCCAGCCACTTCCAGAAGTGCCACCTCGAACTTCGCGCTGGTTGCAGCAGTTTGAGATCGTCGACGGTAAGACGACTCGAGAACGACGGCTCGAGAAACGGAACGAAACTAAGGAGCGTCGACTGGAGAAGAAAAGGCAACGCACGGGGTGACTACGGATTCGACTATCTCGATTTTGATGTGCTTCTGCATCGAGATGTTGTGGAACTTTGATTTACGCACCTTTGCACTCCTGAGAGGCGTTTTTGGAATACTTGGTTAGCCTCCTTAGGGTAAGTTACGACTTGGAACTCGATGATATTGCTAACATGGTTGTATTTACGAACACAACCACAGCTTGCCCCATTCCTTTATTCTTTAAAGTGTTAATTCACATTAGATGCTAGTCACGTACAATAATGCAGAGTGACAATGATGTAGTGGATGCACTGAAAAAAAAGTCACAGAAAACGAGCTGCGATTGTGGCTGTTATACAGTTAGCAGGACTTGCGACCACGGCCATTTCGCTTACGACGAAGTTGGGGAGCTGTTGAGTGCATAAGCCAGAGGTACAGAGGTTGTAGTATCTGTGCTTGCCGATCATGTTGGTAACTTGGGATGGCATCCCAGACTGTGTGGGCATGTCGTGAGATGTACAAGTAATAAAAATATGTGTAGTAATACAAGAAGGCGCTTGGTTTCGGGAAAGCTTGATTAGGCGCAGATTGCGGTTGAATGGAGTAAGAAGATCGTTAGTTATATAGGACCGAGCCACGGTTGCAACCGAGCTATTCTTTCGTCAACCAACGGGTTCATTCCGCAAATTACTCTTCAGTAGCAAGCATCGAACCATCAGCAAATTTTACACTAGCCATGCGCCTCGGCCTCGCGCTCCTCACGATTGTTGCAGGGATCGGAAATAAAAATGGATATTGTAAAATTGTAATATTGTTGGGCATCAATATTGTATTGTAGCGATGTCATCAATATCCACTATTTATTGTCAATATTGTTCAGGAAGAAAAACTGCCCCTACCTTCTCTTACGATATTAAAGAGCACCATAAGCTAGTTTTCCTCTCCTTTTTCCGTGGCTGTTGCCTATTGAATACTTCTGACAGCCTTAATAGCACTTCGCTGGTCATCAGACCCCAATCGATCGTCAGTACTTAATCGAGTCTCAGTTGTTTTCACGTTTCGCGTCGAGGGGTCGATGGCGCTGAACAACCGAATTAAGTATACGTAGACTTGCTCTCTTATCGAGCTATGGTTTTCTCAATGAGAGTGCACTTCTGTTTTCTTTACAGCCACGTAATGGCACCAACGTGTATACGTAATAATTATCTATAAAAATATATTTGAGCAGATACTGCGACTACGTGCGAAAAGACTTCGTATGCGTAGGAGGGGAGACACTTAGACCTCAGAGCTGCAGCGTTACTGCGGTACCTACGTCGGTGATAATAACTTGGTTTGTGTCCTTGGCAACAGACGTCATGAAAGAGGGAGAGGTACCCCAACCGATTGTTGCCGCTCTTTTCTCAAGCAGCGACGCGAGAAACCTCCGCCTGGCCCCCAACTACCGCATCAATTCTCTCAGCGAGAACCTCGCCAAACTCAACGTGCCTGTCAAAGCTTCGACGTGGAGTACCATGATGAAGAAGGTGTTGGCGGCCGTTCACCACTGAGACGAGCAAACTTGAAGCCAAGATGGTGCGCCCCATAGGCAGCGGAGAGCTCTTGAATTTAGTGGAGTTGGCCCAACAAAGCACGCCCATACTCGATAATTCACTCCATCCACTCCATGCACGATTTACTAGGCTACAAGGAAAGAAGTACAACGAAATGGTATGTCGTGGTAAGCTGTTGTTCATCACTATCAATAGTACTGTAGGCTCTGAGTGAGACTCTCGAAGACAACCGTAGGCGAAACAGCTCGTTTACGATGAAGGAGAGGGTTTTTTAAGAGCGTAAGCACGAGGTACTTATGACTGCCTATCCTAGCTGTATCTTCAGATGGAACCCCAGATTGAAGCATGGTGGAGCGATTCCGTGGAAAAGTTCTGCTGACACCGGAAAAGTGTAGACTCTAAGTGTGTTTTCCGGTGTAACTAAGTGTGTCCTGGCATGATTTCGTATAGCCGAGGCCGGGCGTAGAGACGGTAGAGGGGAGGTGAAACCAGATCCCCTAGAACTGCAACTTTGGTGCCTGTGAAGCGAGGGCATGGCCGGGAGCAGTGAGCTTTGGGCCCAGGCCTAGTCTAGGCTATTCCTCCCTCTTTCCATTGAGACCAACCCCAGATTCATTGATTTCGTGTGGGATTCAAGGCATTCATTTCTCTGGAGCACTTTGGGGTTTTCACGATTTGAGGGCCGTGACATCCATCCCCACCCGGCTGTGCATGACCGGGAAGGCCCCCAGTGTTTTTTTGTTGGGTGTTTTTTTTTTTGGTGTCAGTAGCAAGAGCCGATTCCATGAGCCGCAGTACAAAATTTGTACTTTTAATGCCAGTCCGCAACTTCGACAGTCACTTGGTCATCTAACGGACCGGTATTT
Organism: Phytophthora sojae; assembly: GCF_000149755.1. Taxonomy (NCBI): domain Eukaryota; phylum Oomycota; class Peronosporomycetes; order Peronosporales; family Peronosporaceae; genus Phytophthora; species Phytophthora sojae. The sequence goes on along the minus strand of NW_009258128.1, from coordinate 1,339,517 downwards.
TTTTTTATCAGTTTCACGCGATATTCACCTAGTCGATCGACTTCGAAGCGTTGACTTGCTCCTTCGTGCCAAAAAAAAACATGTACAGCACATTGCAGTATGCGATTGTAAAAAATCTGGTTGATTATGCGCAGATTGCGGTTAGTATTGTCCACGAAGATAGTTAGTTAGCAGACAGAGGTCCGCCAATACCGTATTATATTGTATTGGGATCATTGCGAAGCCCTAATAAATATTACAATTCTCTGACAAATAAAAATAAATATTGCCGTAATTTATATTGTATTGGCGCATAAAACATACTGTTTTATCGATTTAGAGGGGTCAGCAGCTGCAGTTCAGTATCATAATTTGCATTGATATTCAAAATTTTAGTAGTGAAGCTTTCACTGTGAAGGCTACCTGAGGCTTAATCTACGCGTAGTTACATGTTGTATGCTCACAGTATTATGATAGCGGTCGGTGTCTTATCGGTCGCTCAAAGCTGTTTTCTACCGGCGAGCTTCAGCAATGGTAAAACGCACATAATATGCCCATATATATTATATATGCTAATGCATACCTATATAATAGTCATTAGGGTATGGAATACTTGCTTGGATGTGGCGTTGAGCAAATCCATGCCCTTAGCAGCTAGAATTTGGCATCTTCAGTCAAAAATTCTATGAAAGCGGTATTTATTGTCAATAATGGGGTCAATATGAGACGGTTTCAAACGAAATGATGCTTAGGCGCCATTTGGAGTTATCGAGATATGTGATCGCGTTTGAAGTTGACCAATCAATTTTCGGAAATAACCGGACATCAAAATTTCGAAAGTGAAAGCACACGTAAAAAGCGTAAAAAAACTCTGATTCACTTGCTTTTAGCGCGAGCTTTCCGATAATATACAATACGTTAAAATTGAAAAAATATTGAGGTCACACGCCCCAAATAAAATCGTGAATTTAGGGGTCCGAAAATGGAGATAATTTTTCTAGACCGATGTCACTCCGCGAGTTCTCAACATTTCAAAGCATTCGATAGCTTAAACGAAGCACAAGACACGTCTCTTTCGATTGATGCGGTTAAATCGCGATTCGTACTTAGGTTCGGAAGCATCTTTTCGTTTGAAACCGTCTCATATGATACTGTATTGGAAACCGGGGCGCTTAATACAGATTTTTATTGGAAAACTCAATTATTTACTGTATTGCAATATTGTTTTCCGACCTCTGAGTAGTGTAGTAGTGGCAGGCTCCTCCATGGTCACTCACTTATTAGAGTTCACTTTCTATTTTCCCTCTTCAGCAGGGATGCCCCCCCCAAGTGCCACGAGCAGCGAAAACCAGAGTACCATGCGCCTCGGACTCGCCCTCCTCACGATGCCAGCAGCGAAGCGCGCAACCTCCGCCTCACGCCCACCACCGATTCTGAGGAGAGAGGAAACTACCGGTTCCACCAGCTGGGCGCCCCCATCAAAGCCCCCGAAGTACCTGTCGACTCGTCCAAGTGGAATAAATTCATGAAGAAGGTGCTGACCGTCGTTCTCCCCGATACAAGCAAGATCGAGGGCAAGATAATCTACAACAACGGCCAGTGGAGATTCAAGACGAACCATTGAATTTAGTAGAGTTGGCGCTGCGTGTTTCAGTCAATACAGGCAATGCGAACCTCTGCTCGGGTTGATCGTTGCACTGAATCCGCCATTGGTACCGTACCGTATCTGTGAAGAAAAATATAAAAAAATTAGTTAAAAGGACAGAGGGTCAGCGCTGCTATCGAAACACGACCACCAGCAGCATTAAGCCCAAAACGACGAGGTACAGAAGTAAATGACTCCACACTTCCGAGGCGCTCTACGACTGCAACTAGTAATACAATACAGTACTGTGGGATTCGGCGTTTGATTATCTCTTCAATATGACCGCCAGCGCACTGCGGATAAGCAATATATCCAGAAAATTACAACTGTGCTCCTTCCTCTGGAGTATACCTTGGCGTAGTTTATCTGCCGCCGTTCATTTGCCAACTCACTCGCCAGCCCCTACTTCCCCAGCGTTGCGACACCAGCGACGCCAGAAGACTATGCGACTCTGCTCCTTCCTCCTCACGGCTGCAGCCACCCTTCTTATAAGCAGCGAAGCCAGCAATCCCCGCTGGCGCGAACAATGAAGACAGCAGCCCGGCCGCCTTCGACTTTAGTAGCGATACCGCTTACTTCAGACGTGGGGAATAAAAACTGTCAGGTTACACGACATGGCAGAAATTCAAGAGCTGGCTGGCGCGAGTCATTCTTCCTGACACGAACAATATCGAGGGCGGTATGCAGTACAGTAAAGGCAAGTGGAGATTCAAGAGGAGTGGCTAACTTCTCTGAGCTGGACGCAGTCAACGTGGTGAACGGGAGAGCAGTTGCAGTCATGATTTGACTTAAAACTTGATGCGCAATGCTGATTTTAGTAGCGTGCAATGGTTTAGGTTGGACGCTTTCTCGCTCGTATCGTAATTCCCCTTTATATATGCAGTCATCGTGGTCTAACAGTAAACAATAACGTCTTATAGCCTGCAAATGCCGAAATACTTAGCGAGGGGAATTGAAAAATTATAAAATCGGTCTAATGACGGAGTTCTAGTTACAATCAATCGCTTTTTCAGAACTACCTCACAGGTGTCAGTCGACTTGCCGACTTACTAGTGGTACATGTAGATTTCACTGTGGATTGATAGTTTTGAGTTTGAAGCCTGATGGCATCGCTGCAATAGATCCGAAATTCCAAAAATCAACTAACGGGATACTAACGGGAAGACGCAAACGCCGCCATCCGAAGACCCGACCATCTCAGAACAATAGATGATTCGAAATGAGAACAAACATGACGCTGTCTATTATTTATAATGATTTCTTTTTGTAAGGGGCGCTGTCAAATCTCCATTTTCTCTCTCTATCATTCAAGATATCACCAGTGTTCTGACGAGTGAATATCAGGATACTAAAAAGGTACCATGGAAGCCGGGAAGCAACATATTTATTTTTCAGAACACAGATGCGGTTCTTTAGTGCACCATATCAGTCGCCCAGCTCGTTTACAAGAGAAAACGATACCACAAACAATGGAACAAGGCAAAATGGTGAGCGATTGCATTAACAGCTTTCATTTCATGCAAGATAAATGAAAAAATATTAATCCTGAATGCTTTTGGACGAACTATTATTATAATAGTGGATACGTTTCAAAAAGAGGGATTCTGAGCTGAGAGATCGCCTCAGATTTCTGCACGAAGGCGGATCATGAAGAACTGGGACAAAGGCAGTAGGTAGAGAACACTGCTAGAATTGCCCTTGAGCCATCTAGAAGTTCGTTGCGAAGTCAATAAGAGCGATGCAACCTGCGTCGTTGCACATCATTTTGCTGCCTCCGAAGGACAAAGTTTGAGCAGGCTGTTGTAGCGCATCGTACGACTCAGAAATTCTGCGTGACCGACTTTGAGGGGCTAAAACATGACATGGTTGAGCATCAATTCACTGCAAACCCGCTGTACTGTAATACTCCGCTCAGGGTCTTGCAGGCACTCAGAGAAAAATAAATCACACATACCGAAGACAAATTAGAACAAATACGGCTGAGCACTATTGAGCGACCAAGACAACCACAATTAGTGGTGAGAATCCAATCGTCTAAATATTTGTTTTCTAGGATAGCAGTAACCCCGGAGGGAGTGCTGTGGCCAGCCCAACACAGATTAATTAGGCGGCACCTCGGTAACTGAAGCCGGTAATACTGTAGCCGGAAAACTGGCCCCGGTAACTGATGTCGTGTTTTGTTTGCAGAAGCGAGTCCGTTTCCTGAAGACCGAAGCCCGAGAAATGGAAGGATACGTCGCTGATCTGGAGAATGAACATCGAAATGTGAAAGTTGTTGCTCGACCAGTTGAAGGGGCAATGATGGAGAATTTCAGGCTGGTGGAAGCGGCGGTCAACCTCTCAAGTGAACAATGGAGCAGAAACGCAAACGCTAGTAATTTAACACAGCAACCAACGTCCGTACTCACGACTTCTACTAAGCTTAGCGCGGCGTACGCGTTATAATTGACCCCTGCTTGCAGCTTTCAAGCCCATTTCCAAGTCGTACAATAATTAGCGCTCTACGCGACGAGATGCAGCGGCTCAATGATCCAGTCGATATCTTCAGGCGTGCTGACATTGGACTCAAACTGCCAGATGGCCTTGTTGCGCCGCACCGCGACGTCTTCGGCTTCGTTCGAGTCCGGCAGCTTCAAACTCACGTGCTCCGTGATGTCAAACAGCAACGCCAGCTTGAGTCGCTCGTGGACCGGAACGCCCAGCACCCTGGCGCCACTAGCGTTCGTCGTTGACCTCTTGGCTTTCCGTTCGTACTGCACACTCATAAGGTGTGCGCTGTGCATCTCGATCTCCTTCATCTCGGCTCGGACTCCAGCGCTCGCAGACTGCAACACGAACTGCTTGAAGGCATCGTAGCTGACCGTCTCCAGCGACTGGTGCAGCATCTTGGCCACGTCACAGTCGGGCTCCAACGCGCCGGGCGCCTCCGCCTCACGCGCCACGTAGTCCGCGAACTCTGGCGAGTACATGGCCATCATCGTCGTCTCCATCGCGAACTTGGCGCCTTGCAGGAACTCGATTGCGTCCACTTGTGTGCGTTGCGGTCGGTTGAGGTGGTAGAACATCAACCGGTTGGCCAGCCAGCTCATCCCCGACGGAGCGAACACGTCTTGCTGTTTGTATGCCTCGAAGACGTCCTTGCGAGCTCGAACCTTGTCGAGCGTGGCGAGAACTTCCTGGAACCCCTCGGGGGGAGAATCCCCACCATTTGACACCGACGCGAAGTGTCGTCGGTCATTGTTTCTGATATTACTTGGTAGAGGGGTTCTTCCGTGCTGTAGAACCGCTCTACCACAGCCTACACGGCTAATAGAGAGAGCACGCATGTTGCCCTTCCCTGTGGCAAGACGTGTGGTGGAGACTTTGGTGTGCGCGCACACTAAGACTACGCACCGGTTCTACCCGACGGTAGACCGCTTCTTCAGAATTCAGCTCAGTTCGCAATAAGTCGGCGGAACAGAAGTATCTGAAGGTAGTATGCTGCTCTCCGCTCTACGTCGCTCGGGTAGTGCGCGCGACATCTCGGCTGTCGCTAGGTTGTCTGCAGTGTCTCGTTCTACCTCTCCCGCCTCTAGCCAACTGCAGCGCCGGACGTTCCTGACGAGCCCCAGGGTCACCAAGTACGTCATGGCTCGAGCCAAAGTGCTGCACCTGGCGGCGCGCACCTTCCTGGCGTACAACCAGATCATGGAGCTGGACAGTGCGTCGTCCCCGCTCAACCGCTACTTCGCGCACAGCGCCACGCTGCGCGACCGGGTCTTCATGTACCTGGTGTGTCTGATCCCACCGGATCGGCCCATCGAGCTTCCAGATTTCCTGACGGGCGCCACGCACGCGGCCAACGTGGTGATACCCCAGATCTACGCGCAGCAGTGGGCTCATAACCTGGAAGATGTATCCATGTCGCTGGACGAGGTGGCCACCCAGCAGTGTATCGAAGAGTGGCGCGCCAAGTTGGACAAGCAGCGACAAGCTCTGGAATTGCCCGTGGGCACCACGTTCAAGCTGGAGAAGCTGCAGGTGAACGATGCCAGACTAGCGGAAGCCCAGTACGAGTACGCGGACGCGGCGGTGGACCACAAGGACGAGACGTGTAGTATCTACCTCATGAACGAGGCGCTGAGCATGACGGTGCGCTTTGCGGTCACGGAGCACTTGCTGGCGTTCAGGAGCGAAGGAGACGACCAGCCTACCCGCCACACGCTGAAGACTTCCTTCGACTGGAGCTTCTACTCGGACGTGTCGCGAGAGAACTTGGTGGACTGGCGGATTACCAAGGCGACACCGTTCAAGCTGGATCTGGCAGTGGATAAGCAAGTGATGAAGACTAAAGTGCCGGCCGCTGTATGAGAGGCCCTCGACGGTGAAAATAAGGGCTGCCTTGCTACTGCAGTGCTCACCTGTGTTAACTTTCATATGAATAGAATTTCTGTATTGGTTACTTCGTTGTGTTGAAGCTGTTATGACGTGTTCACTCATTACAGTGTCTGCAAAATGTTACCAGACTACTTTACTCCACGCTTTGCGCTACCTAAGGACGTTGCACAGCCTTCTGCTCAATGATGTGCATGCCCTCAATGCGCCAGTCGACTTCTTCCGGGTCGGTCACGCGGGACTCAAACACTACTCGGTAGACATTCTCGTGCTGCACGCAGTTCGTCTTGCCTTGAAGGTTCACCACGTCCAAGACCTCCACGGTGGCAACGTCCACGTGGAGCCGTAGGTGCTCGATCGTAGCGTCCAGAGACGACTGCGTCGGCGGCTTCTTGAATGCCACCCAGTCTTCGTACTGCTTCTCCGTCAGACGCCCGTACACTACCTGCGCGAGCTGCGGCTTCTCCACTACGAGCCCCTCGCACTCGACGTAGAAGTTGCGGTGCAGGTAGTTCTTCTTGACCCGCAGCGCCATTTGGTTGTAGTACGCGGGCGTCGTGTACTGCTGCAGTCTGTCGGCCACGTCGGACGAGCTGCTCTCCTCCCCCGCCAGGAATTCCGGGAACGCGGCGCTGTTCATGGCCCGGAGGTTGGCCTCCGTGGCGATGCGAGCGCCTTCCATGAACTCCAAGAGGTCCACACTCGTCCTCTTGGGCAGGTGCAACTGGAGGAAGAGCAGGCACTGGCCCATCCTGCCCATCGAGTCGATGAAGACATTCTTGTCCTGCCACTCTTCCAGCAGAGGCAGCCGCTCGAAGGTGCGAGTCCACAGGCCTGCAGCCAAGTCGAAGCCACGCTCGAGATTGGGCGAGTTTTCGCTGTCGGGGGAGCTGGAAAAGCCACGCGCCGAGGTCTTCACGGCGGGGAGCCGACGGATACTGGTAGAAGGTCGGTGATGAGGGACGAGCAAACCTCGGGCAACGGCAGCAGAGCGGCTCAGCATCTTGGGATGCCAGTCCTACAGCACTGAGTGGTGGTTGTTGCGAATGAGAGCCTTTTGATTGGCTCCTCAGAAAGTGACACCGCTACTTAGTGGAGAGAAATCAAATCTAGAAACGAAGTTCAGCTTGAAAAATGAGATACCATCACTTGTGCAGTAGTTTATGATAAAACTGTATACTATCGCTGCTTACTTGGCCTTGACCTTCATGGCCTGGTTGATCCACGGCAGTGCGGACGACACGCGCGAGTAGATGGCAGGGGTGGTCTCGCCGCAGCTGCCGCCGCTCACGAGGCCGATCAGAATGTCGTCGGCGTCACCACGGCCGTTCTCCTTGATGAACGGGCCGCCGGTGTCGCCCTGGCACGGGGACTTGCCCTTCACGCCACCGGCGCACACGTGCGACATATCGATGGTGTTGGCCTTGAGCGCCTTGCGGCAGGCGTCGTTGCTGATGACCTGCTGGCTCAGGGCCTGCAGCTCCTCAGCGCCCATGCCGTCAGGAGGGGCAGAAGTGAGGCCCCAGCCCATGGCCGTCGACCACGTGCCGCTGCGAATGTCCGCGCCACCCGGGGCCGGCAGCTTCACGGGCTTGTACTTGCTCGGCTTGGCCAGCGTCAGCACGGAAAAGTCGTTGGCCAGCGTGTCCTTGTTGAAGTGCGGGTGGTTCTGTACCTTGACGACCTTGATCTCGTCGCCGTCCTCGCCGCCGTTGATGTAGTGCGCGCCCACCGACACGAAGTTGGCCGAGGCCGTGGTCGTGCACGACGCGGTCGTGAGCACGTGGGTGGGGGAGATCAGCGCGCCGCCGCAGAAGCTGAAGTCGTCGGGGGACTTGGGGTCGACGGTGGAGCGGAGTCCGGTCACGTACGTCTTGGAGCCCTGCGGGACCTTCTGGCCGCCGAGAATGGCCGACACGGAGCCGATGAGGAGGGACGCGGAGACGAGGGTCGAGATAACCTTCATTTGAGTATTCTTGCTGGAAGCGAGCGGCTGAGATAGCGGTGTGCAGTCGGCGGTAAATCCAAGAATGACAAAGCGCTGGTACACTGCTGTACTGTAGCGTAGCGTTCAGTTACTTATGCTTGAGCGAGCCGGGAGACTCTCCCGGCTCCCGGAGAGGGTTACGGGGGCTACAGTGCAAGATTTGCTGTCGTCCATTGTGCCCACAACCAGCGCGAACAGCGAGAACTCTCTGCATTCCAGCGCACATGTGGTATTACAGCAGGATATGACCGTCAGATTGGAGCGACACATGTGAAATGGATCGATGAAAAGTAGATAACCATGACTACCTGGACGGTTTTATGGGGTGCCAAGAAAGCGGGGACCTACAGTACATACTCGCTGCTCACCTGGTTGTTGGCGAACGCGTCTTCTTGACCAATCTAGTCAAAGATATGCTGGAAACGAAAGTATGCAAGTGAAGTGTAAAAGAATGTGTGCTTTAGCGGGACTTTTGTAGGTAACTGGAACAAAAAGTGGCTCGACATAGTTCCGTTCAACAACCGTACAGTACCGGTTGAGGAGCTGGTGACGTCATGAAAGAAACTTTCGTTAGGATTTTTAAACCATATAGACCTAATATAATCTACTTACTTAGTATTCTACTATAACCGACGCAATGAAGTTTTCTAGGCTGTACTAATAATGTTGTTGTCCAATCTTACACTAACAAAAAGCTCTTGATCATGGAAGTACTACAGAAAATTTTCTTATTCTGGAAGCACTACGGAAAAAGAGATATGCCCCCCCCCCCCTCCAATCTACTTATGGTATATGTGTACTTGCTGTTATTACATGAAATAATACGAAGTATGTAAGACGGATTCGGAGAATTTACGGTTTCAGGGCGACCAGGCTCATCTACGGTTGACCGCATGGGTAGCAAATCTGCGAACATGTTTGAAGAGTTAGAGAGAGAGAGAGAGAGAGAGAGAGAAGGAAGTCTATTTAACCTTAGTTATTAGCCTCCTGGTAAAGTTTGAACCGCTTTAGCAGCTCCGGTTCGTTGGTCCGGCGCCAGCCCGCTTGGGGCGGAATCGAGCTCTCTTGGCCCAATTCCACCTTCATGGTCGTAAGACAGTCGATGCAAAGCTGTAGCTCCAGTCCCTGTTTGAAGAGTTAGGTACTCATTGTAAAGTTTGATCTGTCCAAAAGCTGACTTGAATCCTTTTCCCCAGAACAAGACGAACGTTAATATGATTCTAGCCTCGCCGTGAACCATATTACAGTAGATGGATTCTGCAAACCAGCAGCAAGATAACTCGCTGGTGGAGCCTTTAGTTTGAATGCTAAAGTAACGCGATCGCAAACTGCAGTGATGGTTTCGATTATAACTTTTAAAAAATAAGTATGATTTTCGCACAACCAGATTAAAAAGATCCCGGATCCTTATCACAGCATCCACAAATTTGACTAAGAAGGACCCCTATGCTGTCTGAAAATTCAGACCCGACATCTGCTCCACGGCCGCGTGCTTACGGTGTAGTTCTCCGTACGAATGTAGACACGCCAATCTTGCGATGGATCCTCATGTTTTGTAGGGCAGAGAACGGTTCTCTAAAGCGTGCGGTCAACATTTTGTTGTTCGTGAAGAAAATGAGCAAATCAATCCCATAAACAGAGACCGCGCGAAAGGAACCTATTATAAAATGCACCTCAACATCATGTGTCGGTTCGAGCTGGCATTCCTCGACTATGGACTATGGGCAATGGACGACAGTAGATCTTGCACTTGAGCCCTCTGCGCTTCGGCTCAAGCTGGCCTAAGTAATCCAGGTTGGATTCAATTTCAGCGTTACGCTACGTGTACGATTTTCACCGCCTTCCTCATTCCTGGTTCTACAGCCAGCTCCGCAGCCCCCTCTCCTAAGGAAAGCTACTCACTCATGAAGGTCGTCTCCACACTCATCTCCGCCTCCCTCCTCATCGGCTCCGTGTCGGCCATCCTCGGCGGCTGGAAGATTCCGCAGGGCTCCAAGACGTACGTGACCGGACTCCGCTCCACCGTCGACCCCAAGTCCCCCGACGACTTCAGCTTCTGCGGCGGCGCGCTGATCTCCCCCACCCACGTGCTCACGACCGCGTCGTGCACGACCACGGCCTCGGCCAACTTCGTGTAGGTGGGCGCGCACTACATCAACGGCGGCGAGGACGGCGACGAGATCAAGACACGCTGGCCAACGACTTTTCCGTGCTGACGCTGGCCAAGCCGAGCAAGTACAAGCCCGTGAAGCTGCCGGCCCCGGGTGGCGCGGACATTCGCAGCGGCACGTGGGCGACGGCTACGGGCTGGGGCCTCACCGCCCCTCCTCCCAATGGCATGGGCGCCGAGGAGCTGCAGGGTAGATTTGGAGCAACGCGGACTGCAGCAAGGCCACCAAGTCCACTGTGGATAACTCGCAGGTGTGCGCCGGCGGTGCCCAGGGCAAGTCCCCGTGCCAGGGCGACACCGGCGGCCCGTTCATCAAGGAGAACGGCCGTGGCGACGCTGACGACGTTCTGGTCGGTCTTGTGAGCGGCGGCAGCGGCTGTGGCGTGAACGGCTCCCCTGCCATTTACTCGCGCGTGTCCTCCGCGGTTCCTTGGATTAACACGGCCATGAAGACCAAGTAAGCGGGAGTCAAGTCATCTTCAGCTTATCGTGAAGTGATACAGCACTTCGCAGTCTTATGGATCGTATCCCAATATACAGCTTCGTGTCGATCGACTTTGATTCCTCTTCGCCTCTTCACATAGTTGCAACCACGCTCCCACGATTCCGAGAGAGAAGGAAAAATCAATTGTTTCATGTCGTGGCCGCAGCATGATGAAGGTCTAGCTGAAGCTCGCCACTTTCATCAATTAATTGTAGAGACTTTGACTCGGAATAAACGCATGGACGCATTGACGGTCCAAGAGCAAAACGCCATGAGGACACACGACCAGAGTGTAGTTGCAAAGAGAGCCCGGGAGAACGTGCCCTCTGAAGAGAATCCTCACGCTGGCAGCAACGCCAGTATTGTGCGTGAGGTGTAGCGAGGTCTTGTAGGTCGTCCTGCTGGCGATGGCGTACGTCTTCCTTTGGTTGATGACGGCAGCTTTAACAGGAAGAAGTGCTGTCTTGGGGGAGGGCGTGCGGAACTAAGAGTGCCACCCACGCAGTTCAGGAGCTTCGCGGCCCTACATCTGCATATCTATTTTAACTTGGTTTCACTATACCTACGGTGAGTCGTACCTACACTGACCTCCTATTGGCTTACCTTTCTACCAATCAGATACACTCACCCCTTCTCTGGCTGCGCGCCCTTCCGACTTGTCATTCCCGAAAAAGACAGAGAACCGCGACGCTTCCGGCTGTCGCCTGAGGAATTAGTCCGACCTCGCTTCTCCTTCGCCTCGGCCTGGTTGTTGGAGGCTTGGATTGGTTCCTTGGGCTGATGGTTGTGTCGCTAGCGGTTTCTACTGCTGCCGGAATGCAGTCTCCTGCTTCCGCGCGTTCTGCCTCGCCTCCAGCGACGGCTGATCATGATGTTGAGGCTCCACCGTCTGCGTCGCCTCTGGCGACCGCAAATCTCGATGGTCCGTCCATGCTTCCGCCTGGCGCCGCCACGTCGGCCGCGCCGGCAGACTCTGAATGCGCCGCCGCGCTCGCGCAGATTGTCGATGTTGTGGCCGCTGCTGGTGAAGACAGCGATGCTGACTCCGGTCTTGACGAAGAGATGGTGCGTGTGTGGGAAAAATTAGAGCTCACCAGTCGCTCTCCCGGTCTTGGCTCTCCAAATTCGGGCTCGGCGTCCCCGGCGCTGCCGCCTGCGTCGCCAGCGCCGCGTGAGGTTGTTGCTTCGGCTGGTGGTTTTTCTCCACCTACGCGCCTCCAGGAGTTGATCTTCATGCTCGATGTGGAAGGGTTGTCTGTCGAGGAGGCGATAGCTGCTGAGCCTGCGCTTGGGGCGACCTTTGAGGCCTCGCCTGAAGATGAATCCGGGCTTTTCGATGATAGTGACGACGATGAAGGCCTGCCTCAGGTTGACCGCTCGCGCTTGCGTCGCGGTGACGAGACTTCGACGTGGCATCCGATGCCGCTTCCTCCGGCGCCCAAAAAGCACCCGTCGAACAACCGCAAGAACCACTACGACCCGAAGAAGCCTTGGGATTACAACACTGAAGTTGACATCGTCCGTGCCTTGGATGTCAGGGGCAAGGCTCCGCACCGTTGCTACTTGGTGGAATGGGAAGGCAATCCGCTACAGCTAAGCTGGGTCTGGATGGAGCAGCTCGACAAACCGTCGACGCACTACATGATGAGGATGGTGGACGCTTGGAAGGAATCGGGAGACAAGCGCACCTTCTGTTATTGGTACTCGGAGCGTGATTCCGCGTCGGAGGCTGGTACTTGTTTCATGGATGCTTTCCACTCGGCCTTGTACTATCTCGGACAGCCGGATCTAGTCACAATGGAGATGTGGGATGCGTATGAAGACACGCGACCTGAAGCCATCCAGTACGGTGTGTCTCGCGACGACGTGACGGAGTTCTTCGAAGTTCTGCAGCGCAAGAGTGTGCCACTGAACTACGACGTCCTTCTCCGAAACGCTCTTCCAGAGTCAAGTGCCCACATCACGACGCTCCAAGGTGTTTGCCGCAAACAAGCACCCGGTGTTTACGTCGTCAGCGCTGGCCGCAATGATGTCGGGCACTGCTTTGTCGTGGTTAACCGTGGTCCGAAGAAGCAACTTCTGGCTCTTGACAATTTCAATGCCCGCAAGAACCCGCCGGTGGACGTTCTTCCTCTGAGTTACCAGCAGTGGAATTAGCACGTGAAATGGATGGCGCAAGTGGAGCTGCAACCAGGATACAAGTGTCGCCACGGCAAGCGCAAGTCGAAGACGCAGAAAAAGCGGGAGAAGCGCATGAAGCAGCAGGTTCTGCAACACGAGGGGATGTAATACGGGAATACATGTAGGCCTTTGAGCCCCCCTTCAGCTGATCCTGCTTCACCGTTTTCGACGCTTCTTTCGCCTTGCAGATTCAAATTCCGCGATGAGATCTGGGACTTGCGACAAGTTCTCCACTGGTTCCCAGGTTTGTTTCTCCTCGCCCACCCACTCCACAAGATATTGGGTCCGCCGTTTTCGCGTTCGCTTTCCACGTAATGCCTTGACGATCTGGCCAATGCTGCCGTCCGCTAAGATTACGTCGCTTGGCCTCGACAAGCGAGTCAGCTCCTTGTACGGCTTCAATGACGCAGTGTTGAAGACGGGATGCAGTTTGTTGCCAGCCTGGATGTTGAGCTCGTACGCGTGGTTATGAATCTTCCGCACCACGGTGTACGGTCCAATCCACTTGGGTCCGAACTTGGTGGAGTTGGGCAAGCCGGAGTGCTTCGGGTTCAGATTCTGCGTGCTCAAGTATACCCTGTCACCAACTTCGAAGATCTGCTCAACACGGTTTCGGTCGTAGACGTCGCGCATCCGTTCTTGGGCCTGAGCTAACGCTTCGCGACAGCGTAAGAGAATCGCCGCCTGTCGCTCGTGAAACTCTGCTCCGCGGCGACTCTTGGGGACACTATCAAGTTGCTCGGATGCAAGTTGAAGTGGATTCAGCGGAATGTAGCCCAGATCGGCTTCGAACGGCGCAAGCTTCGTGCTGGAGTTGACAGTTGAGTTGACAGCGAACTCAGCGTTGGCGAGATGGACGTCCCAATCATCTTGAAGTGGACCGACGAAGCACCGAAGATACTCTTCCAAGGTTCGGTTCATGCGCTCCGTTTGTCCGTCACCTTGAGCGCGATGTGCAACGGTCATGCTTAGCTTCGTCCCGATGGACTTGAAGACATGCTGCCAGAAGGCGGACACGAACTTCCTGTCGCGGTCGCGGTCGGAGACGATATTCGTCGGCATGCCGTGTAACTTCCAGATGGTGTCGATGAAGAGTCGAGCAACACCTTCGGCGTTCACCTTCTTGGTGGTTGGCACGAAATGACACCGCTTGGTCAACCGATCGACGACGACCCAGATAGAGTCGACGCCCCGCTCCGTTCGCGGCAGATCAGTGATGAAGTCCATGGAGATGGATCTCCAACGCTCGTCTGGAATACTGAGTGGCTCGAGCAACCCAGGAGGTTTCGTCAACCGCGGCTTGTTCCTCCGACAAGGCTCGCAGTCGGCGACAAACGTCTGGATGGACTTCAACATCTTTGACCAGTACCAATGGCGCGCCAGTGTCAAGTACGTACGTTCCGCACCGGGATGGCCTCCGTAGTTGGTGTCGTGACACTCGCTGATAATTGTCTGTCGCAACTTCACATCGTTAGGCACGACAATCCGTGGAGCGTCATCTGCAGGCGTTTGATACCACAGTAACCCGTTCGCTTCGGAGTAGCAGCGGTATTTCTTGTGCTGCTGGTGTTCGCGCTTTGGTTTTGAGTCGGATTTGCGTCGCTTGATTGCTGTCAAGATTGCTTGGACATCACGATCTTTCTTGTACGCTTTCTTGATGCGCGTAATCAGCTCCGAGTCACCCGTTACTTCGCTGATCGCGAGGCTGAAGGATGTGTCGTCGAAGCTGGTCACCCGTAAGTCGTGGAAGAACTTCGTCTCCGGTTGTAGTCTGACCTTCGACTTAACGCGTCTGCGATGCCATTCTTCGCACCGGGAAGGTACGAGAACATCGACTGGTATTCCGCAAGGATGTCGTACCAGCGAGCGAGTCGACGGTTGGCCATCTTCTGGGTGAACAGTCCTTCGAGACTTTTGTGATCTGTCTCGACGATGGGTGGTTTGTCCAGGCAGTAGATCCGAAACGCTGCCAGCGCATGAACGATCGCTAGTAGCTCCTGCTGCTGAGTCGGATAGTTGAGCTCCGCCGACTTCATCTTCCGGCTTGTGTACGCTATCGGGCGCTCAACTCCGTCCACCACTTGAAAAAGGACTCCACCAACAGCAAACTTGCTTGCGTCGGTACGCAGATGCATGGGGCTGCTGAAATCCGGCAAGTGCAATACTGGCGGGTTGCACAGTCGCCGCTTCAACTCCTTGAAGTTCTTCAGCTGCTCGTCGCTGAGATGAATCTTGGCGTTCCGCTTGTTCTTCTTCTTCAAGAGCGCAAACATGGAGGCTGTCAGAGATGCGTACTCTGGACAGAATCGCTGGACGTAACCTGTCAAGCCAAGGAAGCTGTGGAGCTCTTCTTGCGTCCGTGGTACAGGCCAGTCCTTGATGGTCTGCACCTTGTCTGGATCCATCCGAACTCCATTTCGCCCTACGAAATCTCCGAGACACGGGATCTCGTCGGAGCAGATGACACACTTGGACAGCTTGACGTACAACTTGTTATCACGCAAGATGTCAAGTGTTTTCCGCAGTGCGTCCAGATGGTCCTCGATCTTCGGTGACTTGGTGAAAACATAGATGTCATCGTAGAACGACTTCGTGTTCTTCAAGTCTCGAAAGAGCTTCGATGTCAATCTGTGCATCGTTGCTGGCGTGTTGCAAACTCCCATTGGAAGAACGAGATACTCCCAGAGACCGTTCGGCGCTTGGAATGCGGTAAACTTGATGTCTTCTTCCCGCATGCGCACTTGGTAGTACGCGGACATCAGGTCCATCGTGGAGAACCAGTACGCACCGGACATGGCGTCAAGGATGTCTTCCTTCCTCGCCATCGGGATACTTTGACGCACGGTGTTCGAATTCAAGTACCGGTAGTCGTGAACAATTCTCCAGCCAACTGGTTTCCGGACACAGAATGTTGGGGCTGCGTGGGGACTGATGCTTGATCGAATGAGCTTCTTCTTCACCATGTCTTCGACCCAGCGCACGATTTCACGCTGCTGCTCCGGCGACTGTCGCCACTGCTGCCGGTACATCGCCATATTTGGATCCTTCACATCGATCCGGTGTTCGATGTCTCGCTTCTCTGGTAAACCTTCGGGTAGTTCTGGACGAAACACGTTGTCCTTATACTCCATGAGAAGATTGAAAGCTGGATTCTCTCGGATGGTGTCCCAGTCTGTCTCCAGATGGCGTTGTGCTTTCGCACTCCCAACGTCGTCGGGCTGATCTCGGCGTTGCAGTGAACGTGCAACTTGCTTGATCGTCTCGTTCGACAGCACCAACATGAAGTCAGGCTCGTCGCTCGTCTTGGTCTTGATTCTCAGGAACTTCCGCAACTTCTTGCGCGTGATGTATTTGGTCTGTATACCACTCTCGTCGACAACTCCCATCGTGAACATCTTCTCCACGGCGTTGTCTCCACCCCTGGTACTGCTGCTTCCATCAGCCTCGACTACAGTACTCTCGCGCTCAGACGTCGCAACGTCGTCGTCTCCAGCTGAACTCTTGCCAGCTTGCGCGTTATCATGTCGTCCGCGGACAACACGTGGGGATTTCTTCTGCACTGCGTCACCAACAGCTTCAACCGTGAGCTTCACATCCGTTTCCAGCGCGGCACCTCGACAGGAATCGGGTCTTTTCGCCGACAGGCCTTTCGCCTCGACAGATCTCCGAAGCCCGGAGGTAATCACCGGCCCGCCTTCCTCGATCGGCTCACAGGTCTTCCCTGTTCGCTTGCAGTGCAGAGTCCTCGTTCCCGTTCCTTCGATTCGTCGACCTCTCCAGTCAATATGTGGTTGCATGTCTTCGAAGAATGGTATTCCAAGAATGCAATCGAATTCGTCTGGAATCGGGTAGACGACTGCCTCACACTTGTAGGCGTCGTCCAGCCTCGAGACCAGAATCTCGATCAGCAGAATTTCAAGCTCCGCCTCGACAATTTGGTTGTCTCCCAGCTTGACACGAATGTTCTTGTCGCTGAACTTGGTTGTCTGAAGCTGGTGCTCCTCGACCCAACGCTTGGATACGTAGATCGTGGTGGCTCCACAGTCCAACAACATGCTTCGTGTCGCGAGACACTTGTCACCAACACTGATTTCACCTGTTACGGAGAACAGTGGACGTGACTTGTAGACCAGAGGGTTTTCGCACAGAACGTTCAAGCTGATATTCTCAATCTTTGGTGTCCCGGTTACGCTCTCGCCCACGCCAGGACCCTCATTCACTGACGTGGTTGCTCGTTTCCCTGCTTCTCTTGCTCCTTCTTCCAGAGGAAGCAGTTGGCCTTGATGTGGCCAGGCTTCTTGCAGTGATAGCAGGTGCGGCCTTCAGTACGCTTGGAGTCAGACCTCGGCTTGAACCGTCCCTTGCCGCGGAAAGGTTCCCTTTGAATGGCTTGTCTTGCTTGGGAGCTTGATCAGCGAAGATCTTCCTCTTGTCTTGGCGGGACTGGCGGTCGCGCACGTCGTCCACAAAGTGCGTAACTTCGTACTTGATCGCCAGGTCCATAGCCGCGCTCAGCGTCTCTGGGTTCTCGAGCTTGACGTAGCTACGGGTACGAGGCTTGAGACCGTTTGCGTAGCTTAGCACCTGGTCAAGTACACTCATGCCCTCAACTCGGAAGATAAGAGCAGAGTACTCGCCGTTGTAGGTCTCGATGTCCGCCGTTTACTTGAGTCGCTGCAGCTTTTCTCGCAAGACGGCCTGGTAGTTCGAAGCTTCGAAGTGTTGGAGCACATGCTCACGGAAAATCCCCCACGTGTGCTCCTCACTTCTCGTCGTCGATGACCAGTGCAGGAACCATCCTGAGGCCGGCTTTTCCATCGCCGACCCGGCGATACCCGGCAGACGCGCGCTCGCGTCTTCGATTTGGATTCCGTTGATGCGACAGGCGTTCTCGATCTGGAACAGCCATTCGCGAACGTCTTCCCCCCGCTTGCCGGTGAACTTAGCAGATTGGTGGGCACTCGCGTGCGCTCTGCCATCGCTTGATTCAGCCGGTCGATCTCGGCTTGTAGCTGGGCGTTCGTCGGCATGGGCTTCTTGTAGTCAGGTTGCTGGGACCAACAAGTGCTACCAGTTTAACAGGAAGAAGTGCTGTCTTGGGGGAGGGCGTGCGGAACTAAGAGTGCCGCCCCCGCAGTTCAGGCGGATGGAAGCCTACATCTGCATATCTATTTTAACTTGGTTTCACTATACCTACGGTGAGTCGTACCTACACTGACCTCTTATTGGCTTACCTTTCTACCAATCAGACACCGCAGCGTTGGCATGGACTCAGCAAAGCGGCAAGAACGGGTTGGTCCGCCAGTCCGGGCAGTCTAGAACCTGAGTGGCACCGATGGAGGCGGTGCTCGACCTTCTTGGTACTGGTACTAGTACTGCTGCTGCTGCTCGAACTGCCGACGCTCGAGCTCCACCTGCGCGTGAAGCTGCCGCTGCTGCGTGTGAAGGTCCATATCCATCTCGTGCTCGTCGAGCGACTGTTGCCTCTCTCGCAGCTGCTGGTGGTGGTGTTGGCGCTGGAGCGCGAACTGGCCCACGAGCTGCGCGAGCTGCTGGATCTCGGCGGCCGCGCCGTCCACCTGCACCTGCATGGCGTTGACCATGGCCTGCAGCTTGTGCACCTGCTTGCGCGAGGCCTTTTTGGAGACGTGGTGGGGCTTGTGCGTCCTGGAGGGCGACGCGGCCAAGCCCGCCGTGTGCTTGGCTCTGCAGCGCGGCGTGGGTCTCCTCCGCGCGCAGTCTCTGGGCAGGTCGGCGAAGAGCATGGCCGTCTCGTCGAGGCCCATCAGGGGCGCGCTGAGCCCGAGCGCGGCGAGGCTGGCGTCGAGGCGGCGGCCCTCGAGGTCGGCGAGGTCGGCGAGGTCGGCGGCGTGCGCTGCAGGCGGCGGCAGCGGCAGCGGCAGCGGCAGTGGCAGTGGCGGCGGGCGGTCCAGGCTCGAGGGCAGCGCGAAGGCCGGCAGCTCGTGCTCGTAGAGGGCGGCGTGGTCCATTGCTGTGGCTGTGCTGTGTGCGTGTTGAAGCTGGCGGATTGGGTTGTGACGGAGGGCGCCCGTTGCGTTGCACCCCGTTCTCGTCAGGAGATGACAGAGTGGTACGCCCACCTCCCCGAAAGGGCAGCTACGGTACTGCAGTCGACGCTTCCTTCCTACACCGCGAAGCCTCAAGCCCCTCGATGCAATTCTAGCTGCGCTTTGCAGACTGCTGCAGCAGCTGCATCGAGTCCCACCGAGAGGCGTCCTCCCTTGGCTGGCTGGCTGCAGACCCCCCGTGCGTCCACAACGCGGGCAGCAGCTCGGCGATGGGGAGGCGCTTCTATGCGCCTCTGCAATCATTGGAGCGGTCGGTCGCGCTCGCGCCCCACTCGGCTCTTGTGTGTTGTATGGAGCTCGCTGCGGCGCTGGGCGGTCGGTGCGCGCGAAGAACTTCATCGTGACTCGCTACGCGCGTCGATGCAGCGTAATGGTAAATACAGTAGTATACGCCGGTAAGCAGTTGAAGCAGCACAGAAGGCGGCCGTGTTGCGTACGCCGGTCGGTCGGACTGGTCGGCCGGAATCATATGGCGCTTTGTATGCGCCGGATTTCGAGGACGCGACACAGAGAAAAGAACCCCCTTCGCACAGGGCTGGACGCCGCCAATTCTTTTTCAGCCGGCGTTGGGCGGGGGCAACGGCAACGCGGCGCCTGCCTCGTCGACGGCGCTCGCGGGCGTTGGTTTCGTAGCTTGTTGTTGCTCATGCACTCGTGGACTTGCCCAGTGGCGGGACGGGTCGTGTGGCTGTCCTACCAAATCAGAAACACGTTTGTCTGCCGATTGTCTGGCGGGGTGTAGCCCCTGATGTCATCATTTGGCCTCGATCGACGAGGGCTGCCATCTCCCATTGCCGAAGCGAGGCTATTGCTTGTTCGTAACCGTTGAACAAACTGACGGGCGAGCACCTACTAGCCCGGATTCCACTAAGTCTGAAGAGGTATTCGTAATTCGGGCGCGGATTTCCCGGCAGTTGATGTTGCTAAAAGCTTTGCTACAGTCTGAAGCTCGAGTATTGATGCTTCGATGGAGATCATCCATCGAAGCACCCCATGGCCTATTTCAGTTTAGCTACATGCCAATGCATTGCATTTGATCAACGATATGTGCTGCTTGATTCTGGATGCTGTTAGCGCTGTGGGTCGGACGCGCTTAACTATTCTTCATTTTACTTTTGAGATTGAATCCGAGAAAAACTTAACATGAATGAAATTTCAGTATTTCATTCCAGAAAACACCAACCGCGCCAAGTTTACCCCTGCGGAATGCGTTTGGCGAATTGAACACTCCTCCTGATCGCTAAGCTCCGTCGCCTTGTTTAGTTAAGAAAAACAAATCAAATCACGATCCGAGTCCGAGCCATCGACAAGCTTAGCGCCATTACTGATAGAGGTGAGTCAGGTTCCCGTGGTCAAGTAGTGCGCTCAACCTCGACCACTTGGGTTACGAACAAAAATATCATACCATTACTTATTCAATGGGAGTATCCCTGTCGATCGCGGCTAAAACCTTAGGTGTTGTTCATCCTCACCACCACCAGACGATCGAAAGCGCCCGTCACACCGAGCGGCGCTGCGCTGGGCGCCAACAATTCCGTTGCTTTCTGATTTCACTAATTGCGACGGACGTGGGCGACCCGTCCCGCTGGCACAGGCAACACCATGCAATCGGCTTCCGGGTGAGGGGTTGCCGTTGCCCCCGCCCAACGCCGGCTGAAAAAGAATTGGCGGCGTCCAGCCCTGTGCGAAGGGGGTTCTTTTCTCTGTGTCGCGTCCTCGAAATCCGGCGCATACAAAGCGCCATATGATTCCGGCCGACCAGTCCGACCGACCGGCGTACGCAACACGGCCGCCTTCTGTGCTGCTTCAACTGCTTACCGGCGTATACTACTGTATTTACCATTACGCTGCATCGACGCGCGTAGCGAGTCACGATGAAGTTCTTCGCGCGCACCGACCGCCCAGCGCCGCAGCGAGCTCCATACAACACACAAGAGCCGAGTGGGGCGCGAGCGCGACCGACCGCTCCAATGATTGCAGAGGCGCATAGAAGCGCCTCCCCATCGCCGAGCTGCTGCCCGCGTTGTGGACGCACGGGGGGTCTGCAGCCAGCCAGCCAAGGGAGGACGCCTCTCGGTGGGACTCGATGCAGCTGCTGCAGCAGTCTGCAAAGCGCAGCTAGAATTGCATCGAGGGGCTTGAGGCTTCGCGGTGTAGGAAGGAAGCGTCGACTGCAGTACCGTAGCTGCCCTTTCGGGGAGGTGGGCGTACCACTCTGTCATCTCCTGACGAGAACGGGGTGCAACGCAACGGGCGCCCTCCGTCACAACCCAATCCGCCAGCTTCAACACGCACACAGCACAGCCACAGCAATGGACCACGCCGCCCTCTACGAGCACGAGCTGCCGGCCTTCGCGCTGCCCTCGAGCCTGGACCGCCCGCCGCCACTGCCACTGCCGCTGCCGCTGCCGCTGCCGCCGCCTGCAGCGCACGCCGCCGACCTCGCCGACCTCGCCGACCTCGAGGGCCGCCGCCTCGACGCCAGCCTCGCCGCGCTCGGGCTCAGCGCGCCCCTGATGGGCCTCGACGAGACGGCCATGCTCTTCGCCGACCTGCCCAGAGACTGCGCGCGGAGGAGACCCACGCCGCGCTGCAGAGCCAAGCACACGGCGGGCTTGGCCGCGTCGCCCTCCAGGACGCACAAGCCCCACCACGTCTCCAAAAAGGCCTCGCGCAAGCAGGTGCACAAGCTGCAGGCCATGGTCAACGCCATGCAGGTGCAGGTGGACGGCGCGGCCGCCGAGATCCAGCAGCTCGCGCAGCTCGTGGGCCAGTTCGCGCTCCAGCGCCAACACCACCACCAGCAGCTGCGAGAGAGGCAACAGTCGCTCGACGAGCACGAGATGGATATGGACCTTCACACGCAGCAGCGGCAGCTTCACGCGCAGGTGGAGCTCGAGCGTCGGCAGTTCGAGCAGCAGCAGCAGTACTAGTACCAGTACCAAGAAGGTCGAGCACCGCCTCCATCGGTGCCACTCAGGTTCTAGACTGCCCGGACTGGCGGACCAACCCGTTCTTGCCGCTTTGCCGAGTCCATGCCAACGCTGCCGTCTTCAACCAAAGGAAGACGTACGCCATCGCCAGCAGGACGACCTACAAGACCTCGCTACACCTCACGCACAATACTGGCGTTGCTGCCAGCGTGAGGATTCTCTTCAGAGGGCACGTTCTCCCGGGCTCTCTTTGCAACTACACTCTGGTCGTGTGTCCTCATGGCGTTTTGCTCTTGGACCGTCAATGCGTCCATGCGTTTATTCCGAGTCAAAGTCTACAATTAATTGATGAAAGTGGCGAGCTTCAGCTAGACCTTCATCATGCTGCGGCCACGACATGAAACAATTGATTTTTCCTTCTCTCTCGGAATCGTGGGAGCGTGGTTGCAACTATGTGAAGAGGCGAAGAGGAATCAAAGTCGATCGACACGAAGCTGTATATTGGGATACGATCCATAAGACTGCGAAGTGCTGTATCACTTCACGATAAGCTGAAGATGACTTGACTCCCGCTTACTTGGTCTTCATGGCCGTGTTAATCCAAGGAACCGCGGAGGACACGCGCGAGTAAATGGCAGGGGAGCCGTTCACGCCGCAGCCGCTGCCGCCGCTCAGAAGACCGACCAGAACGTCGTCAGCGTCGCCACGGCCGTTCTCCTTGATGAACGGGCCGCCCACACCTGCGAGTTATCCACAGTGGACTTAGTGGTCTTGCTGCAGTCCGCGTTGCTCCAAATCTGCTGACTCAGACCCTGCAGCTCCTCGAGAAAAGATTAATTTCATGTACAATTCGGCTGAAAACCACGTACCATAGGAGAAACGGATGATTTCCATGTACCTCGGCTGGAATTGCATGTGCTCGCTGCTAGATCGAAGTTCAGAGTAAATGTTACCATTAAAGTGCAACGAATGTATTATAAAGCATGCTTATGTGGTGTCGAGAAAGTTGAGTGAAGCTCACGGCAAGCCCCGCGGCATTCGGCCGCGGATTGGCCAGTCTGGACCAATGACGATGACTCGTCGACACTCAAGCTCAAGCCGTGGTGTGTCCACACAACACCGGAGCTTCAAGGACGACCCGAACCTACGGCGAACTTTGGCCTGGGTTCCGCACTTAAGGCGACTCTTCGAGGCCGTCCGAGCCTTCAAGAGAGTTCTGAAGAGTCGGGTGGTTGGTTACCTGGAAGATCCACAACGGACACGTCTAGACTTGATATTTGTATTGAACCATAGGAAAGAGAAGATAGAACAGATAAGCCCTTTGGGCAACAATGACAGAACAGCTTTTCCTCCCAACCACTCAAGGAAGACGTCCGGGCTATCGGTGAGTTCCCGTAGCAATTGGATAAACCTGTTGGTAGGATTATGACTGTCGGTGGACGCGCCTGCTAGTATCGTAGCGTGCGTTTACCCGTGGTCAGGCCAAGAGAAGAGAAGAGGTGGCCGTGTATACGAAGGGCGAGTCATCGCCGTGTAGTGGAGGAGCGAGAGCGCACTCCATTTATCCTTCCCGTCGGAGTATAGCTCCGGCGCCCTCGTATCAAGCCGTGACTGGCTGGGACCCTTCCTTCCTGAGGGCCTGCGAGGTTTATATTGTGTGTGAGAGCGTGCCAGCCTTTGCTCGTGGCTGGTGACGCTGGGTTTCCGCCAGTTGACTAAGCGGAAACACGGTGCACAGAGGAAACATCAACCCGGTGCAAGGGAAAGTTCCTGGGCCTTCAAGTTCTAACCCTAACGAGCCCATTGAGTCATCGGGACTTGGTGGGTGTTGTTGGTGGGGAAAGTGTGCTATTATATTAGTGCGTGTTCCTACACGACAACTGGTGCCGCGACCCGGGATTGGTGTGACCTTCTGTGTCTCGTGCTACTGCAGGTCAGCTGACTTTACGAGCAACAACTGAGAAGAAGAGCAAGAAAAAGAACAAGAAGATGGCGAAAGGATCTCAATCGGCGGTACCAGCAACTCCGATGAAGTCCGGCGGAACGCGAGGCGACGACTCGACGGCGGCCCTGATCACGCCGCAACTCGACCCGATTGCTGAGCGCCACGTCAGCTTCGACGAGTCGATGACTGGATCCGACGCCAAGGACGAAGAAATGGATGAAGAATACGACGATTACCTGGAGGAGAAGGCGCCTGCGCCAGCGGTGGTGACACCCGAGACTCCGGAAGATGCAGTGATGTCCGCGGGGCGCAGCGGGGGCTCGCGCTCCCTGGCGCACAGTCTCGCGAGCGAGTTGGAAGACGACGCGCCTCCCGTCTCGCGCAACCTCGCGGACGAACTGGATGATGTGGATGGCCCTGAGCCAGCGTATGATGACATGGAAGAGTTTGAAGACAGCGCCGACGACTCACGATCGCCGGTGCTGACGACTCAAGTAACCGAGCAAACCTCGGGCAACCGGCCGCCGATGAATGGAGACACGCCGGCAGCCAACAAGGTACTCGGCCGATGCTTTGAAGCAATGCGTGCGAGCGAATGGGGTCGACTCTTCGAGCCGCGCATGATCAGCCAAGCGGTGTGGGCAGACCTGAGCCACGAGTTGGCGCGACCGGTGAATGCGGTCACAGTTGAGCAAGTGGCGAAGGACACGGTGACGTTCCTGAAAGCGTTGGGTCTCCGGCCCACGCTTGCCCCGTCGCCGTCGACTCTGGAGAGTTTCCTGCCCGCGGAAGCCGGAGCCGAGCTCTGGCAATGGAAGAAGAAGTTGTGTACAACCTTCGGGGTGACCCCCTTCTCTTTGGAACAGCCGAAGGCGGCTCGCACCAACAAGGGTGGCGCTGATCCAGCGCGCGTCCCGCTCCCGCGAACTCCGAAGAAGACCGAGCGCAGTTACTCAGCCCGGGCTGCGACTGGAGAAGTGTTCAGTGCGTCGGGCGAGCGATCGCCGAACTTTCAAGACTCCCACATGGTCACTCCACCCGCGACGACTCGTAATGAACGAGTTGCGCGTGGTGCCGAAGACTCGAGAGTGACCAGGAGCAGTCTACGAAGCTCCGGACGGAGCTCAAGTCGCAAGTCCCGCTACGCCGACGACTCATCTGATGACGACGATGACTTCACGGGAGACGGAGGTGCGCAAATGGACGAATATCTGCGACAGATCCGGGAGGTGAGCGACGCAGAGACCGTGAACCCGACGCCGAGGCTCGAGGTAGCGATGCACCGACCACTGGGGCAGATCTCGACGTTCTCGGGCGCTCGCAACAGGAGCGAGAACTCGATGCAGTGGCTGCGCGCGTTTGTGTACGAGATGAAAGGTACACACGCGCCGCCCAATGAATGGTGCATGCCCTTCGAACTCCGCCTGAGAGACGGCGCGGTACACTGGCACCGACAACAGACCAAGAAGACCAAGCGAACCGGGACTTTGCTGAGCGAAGCCTTCATCCGCTACTACTGCTCCCAGTTCAGCCAGTCAGCGGAAACCCGATACTACTCTGCCAAGCGCGACGACAAGGAACACGTCTGCGACTACCTGAACCGACTTAACGGCTACGCCCGCAACGCAGGCGTCCAGTTCGAGAACGGCGGCCGCAAGGCGAAGGACCACGTCAAGCGCTTCCTGGAGACTTGCGGCGACCGTAAGCTGGAGAGACGACTCGCTCCTCTGCGGATCAAGGACATCCATGAGCTGGAGGAGATGATCATCGAAATGCTGAAGGTTGAAGAGCGACAGAGTTCGCGCGAGTCTTCGCAGTCGCGATCCAAGGCTCGGGAGCCGTCCCGCCGACGTGATGACAGGCGTCCCGATGACTCGCGTCGCCGAGATGACCGGCGCCGGCAAGACACCCGAGACGGGTACCGCCGCGATGACTCGCGAACTGGCCACAGCCGTGGGGATCGACGCGAACGAGATTATGAGCGTCGTCGCGACGACTCTAGGATCGTTCCTCGCGTGACCCTGGCTGACGCATCTGTGGAAGACATAGTCGCTGAACTGCAAGGACGGGACGCCAGGAGCACCTCGACCGGACGCGACAGTACGCGCCAGCAGTTCAGCGATGACAGCGACGCCGCCAGCGATCGAGGCTCCGATGACTCGTGGTACTCGGAGGAAGGCGGACACGATGGGTACTCAACGGATGGCAGCGATCACTACGTGGCTGCGGCGCACGAGAGCGAACGACGCGCGGCAGCCGACGGCACGTACGCCAGGTCCGACAATCGGCCTTCCCGACGCGATCAGAGTGGTCGGGAACCCAGCCGGGACAACCGATACCAGAGCCGAGATGGCCGTGACAATCGACGACGCCAGTACGGTCCCTGCGCTGCCTGTGGTGGTCTCTCCCACTCAGCCCACTTCTGCAACCGGCGCTGCAAGTTGTGCAAACAAGTGCACGACGCAGGCCGATGCGAAGTGTTCCATGAACTCACCAAGCTTGTCCGCAACAAGGTGGACAAGAAGGACCTCACTCCTGAGCTCCAGAACCTCCTCTTCACGGAACATATAAACTAGGCAGCCCGCCAACTGAAACTGGGTTGGTCCCAATCGGGCTGCCACAGTTAGCCGAGCCTGCAGTCGAAGCGGAGTGCATCTACGCTTTTGTGGGCAAGTGCGAATGGCCGGATGAAGGACGAGGTACATGGGTGAACACGACGGAATTTGAAAAGGAGAGAGGCGAAAGCCTCGGTGGAGGTGATTTGAGTGAGAAGAGTGATGAAGAAGTGATTGAAGACACTGCCGAAGACTGGGTGACGAGTGCAGTGCAGGAAACATCGCACCGACGACTCGACGTGGAGGTACGCCTTCTACCCGGAGAGCGTATGGGATGGTGGTCGGCGCAGAAATTCGACCGACGAGTACGTATGAGGACGCTGGTGAACGGAGCGGTCAACGACTCGCGAACGAGGATCCTGCTGGACACTGGAGCGAACGTCAGTGTTATTTCCGAGAAGTACGCCAACCGGCTGAGAATCAAGGACATTCCAGACCATGGTCGGTGTATGGAAGTCCAGGATATCACCAAGGGCAAGGCGACGACGACTCGGAGGGCGTCTGTGAAGATTACGCTCGGATGGGAGCGTGTTTACGTTTTTGAGATGTGGATCATCGACCACAACGCAGGCGTCGACGTGGTGCTAGGCACCGACTTCATGATCCCGGCTGGGATCCGGTTGGACCTCTTCAACGCGGCGGCCAAGCTCCCGGACGAAGTGATGATCCCGCTGATCAAGACGCAGAACATGGTCGACGAGGCCGAAGGGGTCCATGTCAACGGGGGGCCCGGTCGACGTGCTGCAGATTCCCGGCCGAGAATGGAAAGAGTTCCGAATGCAACGGAAACGTCCGTCCCCGACGACTCACGTGCCGTGGATCCGACAGACCGACAAGCTCATCCCTACGGTGAAGCGGTTCCACAAGGGACATCCGCAGCCGATCCGACTGACTAACCTTGACAACCGGCTCACGATCTGTCCAGCTCACACAACCTTCGTGGTGTGGGTACCAATCGGGTCGTTGCCGAAGTCTGAGGGATATGTGCGGCTCGACTCTGACAAGTATAGGGAATGGCAAGTCCTTGCCTACGAGGCCGCCCGCGATAAGACGCTGCTCAAGTGGGAAGTTGAGTTTTACGCTCAATGGTTAGCTGCCCAGCCGTCGGCAGTGGATCGACCCGAGTATCCCACTCCAAAAGGGCTGCTCCGACGGCCTACCGAAGACTCTCAAGACGAGCACAGCTCGGAGTCGTCCGACAGTGATGGAGGTGAAGATTCTGACGGCTTGCCAGTGGGCAATGATCCAGAATCCGCACCAGAAGAAGTTGCGCAACGGATAGTTGCAGCCGTCGACGACTCGACAGGGGTGACCCTCAATACTCGAGTGGAAGCAGCTGCCTTGGAGACGTCTGAGCGCCCTGCTGGGGGAGATGAGTCGTCGGGAACCGGCTTGGACGAACCTACGGAGTCAAAGAGTGCTGAGGATGAAGTCCCGACGACTCAATCCTGCTCGAACTCGGATATCGAGGCCGGTTTGACACGACTCGAGCAGACGTTCATGTGTGTCTTGCGGGTCTTGAGCACAGAAGGTACAGAGACCACGCCGCTGACTCGTTCGAGCATCTCGCGGCTGGTATCGGGTTGGAAGACTACGCGCACGAGCTGGCGTTCCTTCCTGACTTGTCCGAAGCTGCTACGACCACTCTGGACTACGACGCAGACAATGTGCGGAATCCTGAGTTGTCGGCGACACGACAGGACGATCTAATCAAGGTGCTCAAGAACCATGAGCCAATTATGATCGCAAGCGGTAATGCGTTACCACCACCAGCATATGGGGTGGTCTGTGACATAGACGTGCAAGGGCACGCGCCGATCAAGCAACGAGCCCGGCGGATACCACTACGGCATCTCAAGAAGCTGTATGAGCTGCTGAGGGGGCTGCTCAGGGCTGGACTCGTGTCTTCCTCTGACAGCCCGTGGGCATCGCCGATCGTCATCGTCCTGAAAAAGAACGGGATCGACATTCGACTGTGCATCGACTACAAGCTGGTCAATGCCATCACAGCGATCATGGAATACGCCATGCCACTCGTCGATGACTTGTTGACCTACCTAGAAGCATACCTCTGGTTCTGCTCACTCGACGCAGCGAGTGGATTCTGGGCCATCATGATGACGCTACGAGCGCGCAAGATCTCGGCCTTCGTCTGCCCGCTGGGACACTTCGAGCGGCTTCGCATGCCTTTCGGTCTCAAGAACGCGCCGATGATCTACCAGCGCATGATCGACAACGCGTTGTGGGGTCATGTCCAGCCGAAGGGAGGTTGGAAGGCCTTTGCGGAACGGATGGGAGCTGCCGAAGCTGAATCAGCACGTCTCCGACGACTCGAGTCGTCGGGATACCTGCAGAACCCTTCCGCAGCGTCCCGCACGAAGTTTGCAGCCGCCCACGATGACTCGCAGGCACTAGATCCTGTCTTGCTGCTGATCAACAGCCCGGATGCGGACATGTTTGCGACCAACGAGCCCGACGACTCGTCACTGGTTCCGGTGTTTGATCGCCGATCGTTTGTGGATGACATATGCTTCGGAGGCGAGAGCTTCGAAGACTGTCTTGCCACGCTGGACCGGCTCTTGAGCCGATTTGAGGAGTGCCAGATCAGCGTCAGCTTCACCAAGAGCATATTCGTGCAAGGACGCGTCGATTTCCTGTCGTACGAGATCTCGCGAGATGGGATGCGCGCAGACCCCAAGAAACTGGACGCAATCACGAAGCTGTCCTTCCCTCGGACAAAAAAGGGATGCAGTCCTTCCTCGGAGCGCTGAATTACTACAGCCGGGTTATCCAAGACTTCGCAGTCTATGGAGCCGCGCTATACCAGCTCAAGGACGACGCCTTCGCGCCCGGGGGTGACCTCGCTGTAGCCCGCCGCAGCTTCCAAGCACTTCAGCAGAAGGTGGCGGCGGCGCCGACCCTTCGGCACTTCGATAAGAAGAAGGACGTGCACGTGATGCTTTACGCGAACGAATGGGCACTCAGCTCGACATTGCTCCAGATGCACGACGACAAACTGCACCCCGTGCGCTTCTGTGATCGCGTCTTGAAGGACGCAGAAATGAATTACCATCCTGCAGAAAAGGAGGTGTTGGCTCTACTCCAGCTCCTGAAGACCTGCTATACGCAGCTAGCGGGACGGACCATCCGCGTGTACACGCGGTTCTCTACGTTGGAATGGATCACCAAGTCCAAGTCACTCTTCGGGAGAGCGGTGCAATTCGCCGTGTTGCTTTCCCCGTGGCACTTGATCGTCTAGCGCGTGAAAGAGAAGGACTGCGTATTTTCACAACTGCTCCAGTCGACGGTAACCAACTTTGTGGACCTCGATGACTCGCTGGACCTGGTTGCTCCACCAACGAAAGGCTGGCCGACGACTCGTATGGACCCAAACCTCCTGTAAGCACGTCTCCCGAAGACTCACACGGGGTTTGTGGTCCCCTTTGACGGCTCCGCGAAGACCGAGAAGTATGGTGGATATGGCAGTTGTTCGTGGATCGTGTGGCGCCTACCAGAATGGACAATAGTGATTGCGGCGAGCGCTTACCTCGAGAAGACTACTGTAAATCTCGCCGAGTACACTGGCATGACCAACGGAGTGCTTGCAGCTTTGGACCATGGCGCCGAAGACTTGGTCATCGTCGGGGACTCGAGGCTCGCGATCCAGCAATCCCTAGGGGTGATCGCATGCCGGAAGGAGTCGCTGATGACTCAGCTGAGTCGCCACAAGGAAATCACGGCACGACTGCGGTCAGTCAAGTACCTGCACGTGGTTCGAGAATTCAATGCGGCCGCAGACTCATTGGCGTCGGAAACACTTGAATCCAAGACGTCGAAGGTAGTCCTGAGTGAAACTCGGAAGGCAGAGCTCTGCGAACTGAACCGCATCCAGGAAGTGATCTATGAGTCGACGCCAGATGAAGCAACAGTGCAAAACCATGTTCCTGGAGGCTCTATTCAAATTGCGGACGGATACGAGGTCACCAAACCCAGGACATTCGCTGATTTCGTGCGCAAAGAACCTTTCAGGATCATGGCGATGACTCGTTCACAGGCTAGATCGAAAACGAAGCGAGTCCGATTTGCGGACGACAGTACGAACGAGACGCCACCCAAGGCGATGACTCAAACCGACAAAGAGCACACTGATGAGCGACCACCGAAAGCAGCTCAAGCACCGCCCGCAGCGCCAAACGCAGAAGACATTGGCCCCGTCGAAGTCCAAGCGGAGAGGCGACGGCGCATAGCAGCCGCTCAGGACGAGGAACTACGGTGGGCAAACCTGAAAACAGCCCTACGAGGCGAGGTCGAGAAGCTCGGGTACAGGGCTGCACGAGATGCCTGGAAAATTGCGGACAAGTTCGTTCTGTTCGACGACGGAGTACTCTACAATGTGAATTCGAGTCGTCGAGACACGTCTGGAGAGCAAGAGGAGATCAAGCTGCGTCTCGTGGTACCCACCACAATGATTCAAGAAGTGTTGCAGAACTGCCATGACTCGCTAGAAGGCGGGCACCAAGGGGTAGTGCGGACCTACCAGCGAGTCAAACGGGATTACTATTGGTTCGGCCTCTACACAGACGTCGAGAAGCATGTGAAGTCGTGCCCGGACTGCAGCACCTGCAAAAGCCGACCACAGTTGCGAGGGTATTCTCCCGGCAACGTGTTGGCAGAGCGACCACTCCAGATTGTGTCCATGGACTTCGTAATACCGCTCCCGATGACTCGGAGAGGCAACACTGCCCTCCTCCTGTTCCAATGTGCTTTCACGGGATTTGTGATCGCCAAGGCAATGTCGGACACGACAGCGCTCAAGGTATCCCAAGCTTTCGAAGAGTGTATATACCGACGATTCGGAGCACCTTCGTTGGTTAGACACGACCGGGATCCTCGCTTTATGAGCGAGGTGTTCCAGGCCTTTGCCAGAATGATGCAGTCAAGGTTGCGGGCTACGCTGATTTATCGGCCCCAAGCCAACGGGCAGCAAGAGAGGTCGGTGAAGACGGTGATTCAATCCGTGAGAGTGTACGCCGAAGACCCGCTTCAGCAGGACTGGGACGAGATCGTGGAACGGTTGGTCTTAGCGATCAACAACTCACAAGACATGACACGGAAGGAAACTCCATTCTTCCTCGTCCATGGATGGGACGCTCAGTCGACGTTGAAAGCGATGTCGTCCTCGCTCCGCAGGGGCAATACCAGACAATCCGACGCGCTGGCGTGGCGCCGGGACATCAACCGACAACACCAGATTGCACTCGAGATGGCCAAGGAATAGCAAGCGACTGAAAAAGCCCGCCGAGCACGCGAACATAACGAAGCACTGAGCCGGAAGGAGAGAGCAATCATCCCGACGACTGGCAGGAACATGTCGTCGACAGCAACGCCAACCAATCAGGACGCGGACTCAGACCCCTCAAGCAACGCGCCGATGTCTCTATTCGAGCCGGGTAGTCGAGTATGGCTGTACATGGAACGTGTCAAGCCGGGGCTGACCAAGAAGCTGGCCCACCGCTGGCACGGCCCGTTCCGGATCAAGAAGAAGGTCGAAGAGTACGCCTACGAGCTCGAGTTGCCGAACTGGAGCGGCTATCGGTTTTACCCGGTAGTCCATGTCTCGCCGTTGAAGCCGGTGAGTGAATTCAAAGACCGCCCGAAGACTCGACTGGCGCCTGACATCACCGAAGACTCACGGCTGGACTTCGACGAGGAATTACTCCCCGAAGACAGCTGGGAACCTGATAGTCTGGCCGGTGAGAGCGAAGTGTTGGAGATTCTGGATGATCGGATGCCCATGTCAACAAGAACGGGACGCTCAGTGCGTGAATTCAAGATCAAGTGGGCAGATCAGGACGAGCCCACGTGGGAACCAGTCACCCACCTCTCCTGTGGGGGTCTTCTCTACGACTACCTGAGGCGCAAGCGAAGCGAGCAACGCCTTCAGATGGTACAGGTCGCGGACGAAGATTAGAGCTCGCTCGCGACGACTCAAAGATGATGAACTACGCCTGGGGTAACGCAGCCCAGGAGGGTAGACGAAAATGACTACTGCGGAAGATGGTGACCTGTACCTGGGGCAATGCAGCCCAGAAACGCAGACGAAGACGATTACTGCAGAAGACTTGCATGATTTTTATCTTTTTGAAAACTGGACGTGTCGATCTGGAAGAAGAATCAAGAAAACCTAAATACCCCAAGCTGAACGCACCTACGACTACAACCGTGAAAACTCAAACAGCTTGGGTGGAAGAAACACCTGCACCCGAAGACTCACCGTTCCTAGTCGTCACCATCCTCGCGAGCGTCACCCTGCAACTCAGCAGAAGCTGCAGCCTGCGCCAGCACCTGGAGGTGGTCCGAGTTGTCGAGAGCCACGTGAGAAGTAGCAGCAGACGCCGGAGGCTCGCTTGGCTCAGGACCCGAAGACTCGTCGGAAGCTTGGGCAGGTTCACGGAAACCAGCATCCCAATCAGCCGCGATCTCGTTTGGCGTGAGGTCGGGACAAACGACGATCTGGCGCCCGACTTCCTCGCGCGTGGTGTTTGCAGGGACGAACAGCGGAAACCTTGGATTGCAGGGGAAGAACGTCGTGTTGTACGGATGCTGGGCAGGAGCATCCACCCAGCCATTACGCCACGGCTCAGCCGCGTCCAACGCCGAAATCTCGCTGACCCAGTCGGTCGTCTTGGGCAGCCACGTGAGGTTGTCGAAAGGGCAACCCAGCATAGAAGACTCAAACAAAGACTCGGTGTGGAGAGCAGCGAACTTCGGTTCCTTGCTGACAAACCACCTCCAGACCTGGTAGATGATCTTGGCTCGGAACCGATCCCAGCGCTTGTTCCGCTCGGCAGCATACGCCAACCACTCAGCCTTGGCCTCGTCCAGCTCAGCTCGAACTTTGGCCTTCGCCTCAGGGGACCAATTATTCCCTTCCAGCTCCTTGGTAGCGATCCGGAAGCAATTCTCCACGGCGGGAGCCGGAATCCAGTGGTAACGCTCCCAATCCGAGAACCCAAGATCAATATCGACAGGATCCCCGTACCCTCGAAAGTTGCTCCAATATCCGTTAACTCGAGTCGTCGGGGGCGCCCGCTGGAAGACCTTGACAGAAGGATCAAATCCATGGGTGTCGAATGTCATGTAGGAACACGCACTAATATAATAGCACACTTTCCCCACCAACAACACCCACCAAGTCCCGATGACTCAATGGGCTTGTTAGGGTTAGAACCTGAAGGCCCAGGAACTTTCCCTTGCACCGGGTTGATGTTTCCTCTGTGCACCGTGTTTCCGCTTAGTCAACTGGCGGAAACCCAGCGTCACCAGCCACGAGCAAAGGCTGGCACGCTCTCACACACAATATAAACCTCGTAGGCCCTCAGGAAGGAAGGGTCCCAGCCAGTCACGGCTTGATACGAGGGCGCCGGAGCTATACTCCGGCGGGAAGGATAAATGGAGTGCGCTCTCGCTCCTCCACTACACGGCGATGACTCGCCCTTCGTATACACGGCCACCTCTTCTCTTCTCTTGGCCTGACCACGGGTAAACGCACGCTACGATACTAGCAGGCGCGTCCACCGACAGTCATAATCCTACCAACAGGTTTATCCAATTGCTACGGGAACTCACCGATAGCCCAGACGTCTTCCTTGAGTGGTTGGGAGGAAAAGCTGTTCTGTCATTGTTGCCCAAAGGGCTTATCTGTTCTATCTTCTCTTTCCTATGGTTCAATACAAATATCAAGTCTAGACGTGTCCGTTGTGGATCTTCCAGGTAACCACCCGACCCTTCAGAGCCTCCTCGACGCCCCAAGAGGCCTCTCGATGACTCTATTGGACGATGAAGACTTGGAGCAGTCGCCGGGGCTCGAACGGTCGTCTTAAGTGCGGATCTCGGGTCAAAGTTCGCTGTAAGTTCGGATCGTACTTGAAGTCCTGGGTGTCGAACTTGGGTGTCGACGAGTCTTCGGCACCGGTCCAGAATGGCCAATCAGCATCCGCCGAACATTGCTGAACATGTCCCGACGACTCGGGTCGCCACTGAAGCTTGGTCGTCAGCTCGATTCTCGTTTACCGCAAAATCACTACACCACACGAACAGACATGCGTGCTCCGGGAGACGCCGGCGAAGCTGCTGCCAAGGGTGGTCCGTGTTCTTGAAGTCTTTAAACGCCTTGATACCAGCAGCCGTGGCAGCAATCCAAGCATCCCCGGGAATAGGAGTCGGCAACTCGCAATTCAAAATCTGGATCCAGCACTTAGAAGTGCCAGGAAACCGGAATTCAGGAGCCAAGTATGGAGTGGCCCAGTTCAACACGTGTTTGGAGTAACGAGCAGTGGGCAGCACATCTCGGGCTGCAGGCGAGGCAGACAGAGAGCGCGCAGAACTTGAACTTGGTCCTGGGGTCGATAACTGCGTAGTGACGACTTGGCGCGATGACAACTTATGG
This sequence comes from Phytophthora sojae, assembly GCF_000149755.1. Classification (NCBI taxonomy): domain Eukaryota; phylum Oomycota; class Peronosporomycetes; order Peronosporales; family Peronosporaceae; genus Phytophthora; species Phytophthora sojae. The sequence continues at coordinate 1,304,666 of NW_009258128.1, read as the reverse complement.
CGAGATTTAGCCGGTTTCTTACCTCGGGCGCGAGTCGTCGGAACCTTCTGAGATGCCGCATTTGCAGGCCGGTGAGCCGATGAGACAGCGACCGAGGTGTCCGCCGACTCAGCAGAAGCTGCAGGAACAAGCGGAAGAGAAGCCGATGACTCAGGGCTGGCAGGAGGCAGAGCTGGCACAGGTGACGAGAGATCAGTGGAAGCCGATGACGACAGACCGTCAGCAACCGGAGGTGACGGAGCTGGAACTACAGCAACCACCTCAACGCGCTCTCCCTCCCACTCGTCGAGTTCCTCCTCATCAGCAGAAGCAGCACCGCCATCAACCACTGAGTCGTCAACCAGACCCTCCGTCAATCTAGCATCCGAGTCATCTCCGAACCACTGAAGCACCTCCGGAGACTGCTCGACTGAAGCTAACTGCTCGTCCGTCCCTCCGCGATCAGCCCGATGACTCAAGCCACCAACTTGTGGATCGTCACCGGAACCAGAGACTGGGACAACAGCTTGGACAGGAGTTTCCGCAGAAGCAGCAGGTGGCGCAGAACCAGGAACAGAGGGCGCAGTAGCCTTCGCGACTGGAGCAGGACTCGTGGGCGGAGAGACACTGGAACCGATGAAGCGCGCGTAGACCGGAGAGCCGCGAGGCACCGACGCAGAACGACTTCGTGCCCAGCGAGACTCCTTCCGCTTCTTGGGCAACTTCTTGGGCTTCTCCGACGACTTCCTCACGGGAGACGATGACGCCGATGACCCAGCCGATGACTCAGCAGAAGTCTTGCGAGCCTTCGACCCTGAGCGACTCGGCCGAGCTGGGGAAGCAGCAGCACTGACGTAGCCCGAGTCTTCGCGAGACCTCTTGCGGGACGAGAACCATGGAGAAGACGATGACCGACGCGACGCGCGAGACTTCTTGACTGCAGTGGCAGACGTCCCCGGAGTGGTCTTGTTTGCACCAGCGGGAGTGTCCTTGCGCAAGGGATCCCCGATGGAGTCATTCAGTGAGAAGGCAGTCCGAGCCAAGTCTTCGGCGATATCTCTGTCCGGCTTGGAGCGGTCTGCTGTACGGTACTGCTTCTGCAAAATCGCGAGAGACTCGGGAGTAAGATCCAGCAAGCTCCAATTGAGTTCACCAGTCGAGATACCTGCAAGCAAGATGAGTCATCGGGACAAAGTCAGCAAACATAAACCAAACGACGACCAAATGGTGACTACGAACCTTCTACGGCGAGGACCAGGACGTCGGGGTTCATTTCTTCCAGCTGCACGTGAGCGCGAAGCGTCTTGTTAACACGGGTCAGCCGCTTCACTTGCTCTTCGAGGTCCTCATTGCGGCGGCGAAGGCGAGCTGGTGCGGTGTCGTCGGCGGCGTCCGAGCGAGCCAGCAGATCGTGCAAGCGCCTGCTTTGAGCAGTCGACGAAGCAACGGCCGCCTTGTAGACCTCCTGCTCACGTTTCAACTGAGCTAGAGCCCGAGCGTGCGAGGCTTCGGCCACCCTGACACGATTCTCCTGCCGCTCGGAACACTCTCTGAGGCCATCCACGGCGGTGTTCGACGACTCGAGCTCGACGATGTAATGAGCCCCCAGCTGACGAAGATGCGCGACATCCTTCTTCAGCTGTGCGATCTCGTCGTTCGCGTTCTTCAAGAATACCTTCTGGTTCTCCAAAGAGTACGTCTGGGACCGCAACCGATTCTCTGCAGCAGCCTGCGCTGACTCAGCAGAGTGCAGCCGGGCGCGCATAGTTGCCATGTCCAGCGTCGAGCCTTCGCCAACATCCATGTTCGGCTCCGCAGCAGTAACCACTTCATCGAGGTTCCGGGCCGACGCCAGGCGAGAATCCACGCAGCGATCACCACGGATGCTCGGTCCCAGCTGCAGGTTCACCGAGAGACGGCCGAGAGACTCCAGGTTCGAGCCCAGCACCGCCAAGATGCGCTCCGACGACTCATCACATGCATCACGGACCAGCTGCTCAAGGGCGCCGCGACGCATAACTTGACCACGACCGCGCGAGTTGTCGGGAGCAGGCTGAGAAGAACCAGGAGACCCAGGTCGAGATGTTGCCGGGGTTCCCGAAGACTCGTGGCCACGCATAGCCTCGATAAGTGGCTGCGGAGGCACGCCACCAGCCGACTGCAGATATAAGCAGACGCATCAACGAGAACAACGTCAGCACGAGTGAAAAGAAGGGAGACGCATGCAGAGACAGGGTACGCACCTGTGCGGCATCGCCTGGACGCGGAGTACCGGCAGCCGTCGACCCAGCGCGAACAGAAGACGACGACCGAGCAGGCGAAGACGCAGCAGAAGCCTGGCCGGAGAGGCCGCCACCAGAACTCGACGCAGCGGGAGCCTGCCGCCAGCAGAACAAGCGCACACGCTTGAGGGTGAGCAGTCGACGGCACGGGCAGGATACCGAACGCAGCACGTACCATGTCAGCGGGATCGACGCCGAACGCCCGGAACGCGCGGGCCAGCGCAGGTTTCGCGGCGCGAGACGACCCAGCCGTGGTAGCGCGAAGACACCGGGAGCACCCTGACGCTCACCAAGTGCTGTGGCTCGCGACACGGTGTGGGCAGCTGTGGTGTCGAGAAAGTTGAGTGAAGCTCACGGCAAGCCCCGCGGCATTCGGCGTCGACTCAACTGGCGGATCGAGGCACATCGCCATTCGTTCGATGGTGTTCGACGACCGCGGATTGGCCAGTCTGGACAGATGACGATGACTCGTCGACACTCAAGCTCAAGCCGTGGTGTGTCCACACAACACCAGAACTTCAAGGACGACCCGAACCTACGGCGAACTTTGGCCTGGGTTCCGCACTTAAGGCGACTCTTCGAGTCATGGGGAGGCCGTCCGAGCCTTCAAGAGAGTTCTGAAGAGTCGGGTGGTTGGTTACCTGGAAGATCCACAACGGACACGTCTAGACTTGATATTTGTATTGAACCATAGAAAAGAGAAGATAGAACAGATAAGCCCTTTGGGCAACAATGACAGAACAGCTTTTCCTCCCAACCACTCAAGGAAGACGTCTGGGCTATCGGTGAGTTCCCGTAGCAATTGGATAAACCTGTTGGTAGGATTATGACTGTCGGTGGACGCGCCTGCTAGTATCGTAGCGTGCGTTTACCCGTGGTCAGGCCAAGAGAAGAGAAGAGGTGGCCGTGTATACGAAGGGCGAGTCATCGCCGTGTAGTGGAGGAGCGAGAGCGCACTCCATTTATCCTTCCCGCCGGAGTATAGCTCCGGCGCCCTCGTATCAAGCCGTGACTGGCTGGGACCCTTCCTTCCTGAGGGCCTACGAGGTTTATATTGTGTGTGAGAGCGTGCCAGCCTTTGCTCGTGGCTGGTGACGCTGGGTTTCCGCCAGTTGACTAAGCGGAAACACGGTGCACAGAGGAAACATCAACCCGGTGCAAGGGAAAGTTCCTGGGCCTTCAAGTTCTAACCCTAACAAGCCCATTGAGTCATCGGGACTTGGTGGGTGTTGTTGGTGGGGAAAGTGTGCTATTATATTAGTGCGTGTTCCTACACGACACTTAACAGTTTCTTCCACTGCTACTGTCCCGCAACCGCGACACCGGTCAAATACGCGGTGTTGACGGCCTTCGCCAAGTCTTCGATAGCTAGGTGTTCAACAACGCCATTGTCGAATGTCACTCGCCAGAAAAACACTCCATTTCTGTTTGCCCACGAGGACACCGTGCCCACGTAGTTGGAGTACTGCATCTCGCCGTCGACTGTTTCTTGAAATTCTTTCGAGCACTTCTAGTTGATTGCCTGCCCCGGTTTCTCCGTCAGGATCCGCACGAGGCGTGCCACTGCGAAATAATGCTCATCGTCTCTGTCAAGTGCACGGCGCACTTTCCGCGGTCTTCCGGGTGGCTTGCGAGCCGGGAGTCTTTTCAACAGCTTTGCAAGGTCTAGGCCGTCACGTATAGCTAAAGTGTCCAAGACATGACTGCATATCCATCCTGACGTGTAGTGAGAGCTTTACAGTCGCACGAGTATTTACTGCGAATTGTCAATATCTACAACCAAACGAGGTTAGTAAAACAAAATAAAATAAAAAACGTTTAGAGCTCACCTCTTCGACTGCCCAGTTTGGGGAATCCCAGTTGTGCTGATACTCGAGCGCCTGCTTGATCTCCACCTTAAGGCATTCTCCACGTGCTTTTACGCCGACAACAACAAGCGATCATTGACCTCACGGCCGACGGTGCAGACTCTCGGTCGGGAGCGAGTAGTGGCGAGTTCATGGTAGGAGGAGCTGGTGCCACAGGATGCGTTGAAACTGGAATTTGCTGGTTGACGTCGACACGATCGAAGTTCGCAAGGAGAGCAGATACGGCAGGCGACATGGACTGTAAGTAGGCGGTAGGTATAGGTAGGGGAACTTCGTTAGGAGAGCTCTATGGAGCAGCAACCCTCGCATTTCTTAGTTGCAATATGGATAGGACTGATTTAGATAAAGCAACTCATACTACGCGTAGTGTTCTGCGGCACAGGGTCGACACTACCCAACAACGGGAAAGGTTTGAAGCCTTTCGTTCTGCGGTCAAGGGGCTCGGCGTGGCGTGCAACACAAGAACCCCCCCAACTCTGAAGCCTGCGAAAACTTGGGCCCTATATTCGAAGATACGCTACTCCAACAACCGGGAATAATTTGTTCGGCGCGACCGCTATCCAGACGCGCCGAGTTTGTGCGAGATCGACTCCGCGAAATTTCTGCGAGGCCGCTACTCCACACGAGCCTTGACGAACTTAGTGTGTCATAGAGTGGCTAACCTTCCTTCCGAGTGGGACTCTGCACAATTGTGCAGCGTAGTAGAAAGGAGCGACGATTAAAGCAAACTTCGTATGATACAAGCGAATTACTTTAGAGTTGCATGTAACCCGTATATAAGTTTTGCAAACCATAATTAGACGCTAAAATTCTACTAACCACAACTAATCATTATTTATGGACCGCGTAACTGTTATTTGTGGAATATGGTACGTCGTTTTCAGCCGGCACACATACAATTTCCTCCGTTCGGTGATTATACATTCGATTCGTCCGAATCATACGTGAAAGTAATCCACACCCCAGCTCCTCGGCGCCCATGCCATTAGGAGGAGGGGCGGTGAGGCCCAGCCGGTAGCCGTCGACCACATGCCGCTGCGAATGTCTGCGCCACCCGCCGTGGTAGTGCACGACGCGGTCGTGAGCACGTGGGTGGGGGAGATTAGCGCGCCGCCGCAGAAGCTGAAGTCGTCACTTCATGTAGAGTAGATATCTCGTGATAGCAGTCACGTGACCCTCACTATAATAAAAGTTAGAGAACTGGAGTTGTGCCTCACTCAAATGCGCTTTGCAACTTCAGTCTGGTCGTGCATCCTAATAGTGGCATTCCTCTCGGACCGTTAAGACTAGGGTCGACAAATGCGAGCTAAATGTCTTCGACAGTGCAAGTACTGTACCAATGCATTCTAGTACTTAAGTAATTGTTGAGGATTGATGTGTATTGATCCCAACGTTGGAGTGCAAGCGTGGGTCGTTTATCCTGTGAAGGCACAGAGTGCTGGGGTGGGGCTGTCCTATGAAAGGGGTTGACCACCACATCCGGCAGTTAGGAAGGAAGGACTACAGAGAGCAGGAAAGAACTAACGGGAGCTTTGAGCTCATTCCACAAAACACCGACTGCCTCACAGGTAGCCTTTGCTGCCTGCTCGTAACTACCTGTTCCTTGAGCTTCCTACTCTGCGAGCTACACAAGGTCGCTTCTTAAGTAATGAAGCTGACGCCGTTGCAGGTACCTAGGGCGCATTTCCAGTGAAGAACAATCTATCTCGATAGACCAACCGAACGCAGTACTTGGAATCTTGATATTTTTAATGCTGGTTGCGTCACATTATCCGTCCCCCATTCCGGCACGCAGTGCAATGCTAGGCTAGTACATACTCTATCGATTATCTAACGACTTCCGAGCTTCAACTATTTTTTGTTCAAATTGTGACGTAGTCAAAGAATACTGCGCACCAAAGAATAATGTTGAATACCCACTCGCCATCACACTATTTTCGTTAATGAAGAAAAAAGGTCCCAGAATCTTGAGGAGATTTTGTGTTTGCACAATGTTTTAGTAAGTTCATCAAGTTGAAGAAAAGTAAATTTAATCTTCAAGTGGAATTGCTCAAGTAGTTGCCCACATACGTTTCCTTAGCTACAGAAGAAGCATCGGTCGATTCTGTTTAGCGAGTTTGGCTGTACTGTACCGGTTAGCAAAAGTACTCGGCATCGATGGGATTCGTATTATGACGCCCCACAACTCGGCGACGACCACAAACAAGAAAAAGGCAACTTAATAATTGCAGACTCTTGGATGTACCTACTGTATCCAAGAGTTTGCAAGTTGCGAAGTGCAACTGGATCCCAGCGTTGCGCATTTGCAGCTGTAGACAGTATTAGTCAGTACTAAACGTGGTTTATTGCCATAAAATAATGTAATCTCCACACCCATCGCGAACAATACTGTAATACGAAGTAAATGTGCCAGCGAGTTCCCGACTTGTGCATCGGACGTCGCGTAAGTTCACATCAAGCACTGTCCAACATCGCGCGTTTGCAACTGAGTACACCATTTTTCCTGCCAGATTGGCGTGTACACACCCTCCCCCACTTGCCACCTTCTACTGCTCAGCACTTCTCAATTCGGTTTTTCGCACCTCGTGAACACTGCACCTTCGACTTTTCCTCAGGCTATCCATGAAGGGGGGGCGGATTATTTTTATGCAGCAGGCGTCTACTTTTCATTACGTGCCAAAACGACTGTTTTTATTAATTAGCGGCTATTTTAAATGCAGGCCGATTAATTGTATGCATGAGGGTGATATTGTATGCTACCAACAAACGAAAGTGAAAGCGAGGTTTACATGCAAGGTTTTTCTTGTATTTTGGGGGGATTTTATCGTTTTTCTGTTTCTAATGTGTTCTATACCTAAGTAATATGTATATCATCAATCATTCAATCCGTCGCACCAGCGACCGCGTCACCTTAGCTTGGCACGATGTTGTGGCCCATCTGGAAGGAGTAGTTGATCGCCATCGCTAATCCTTCCACGCCCAGTGTGTCAACTTCCTCGCGGTCATCGTACTCGACCTTCCCGTACCGCTTGCCTCCGCGAGTGAATGGGGGCTTGATTTTCCCAACAAAGTTGAGCTCCGTTTCCTCGCCGTCTTCGTCAGTGGTCGTCCACACCTGTAAGATGCTCCAGTTAATCACACATGCAGGCTTGTCAACCAGCCGCTTGATGAGCGCGTCTACCGAGTACTGGGACTTCCGAGGGCCATCCTGCGCGAGACACTTGGTCTTCTTTCGAGGTCTTCCAGGTGGCTTCCGAGCCGGTAGACTTCGTAGCATGACTTGGAGATCTAACGAGTCGACCAGATGTAAGCAGGCCAACACATGAGCGCACAGCCACCCCGTTTGGAAGAACGCTTTGCAGTCGCACTTGAACTTTGATCGAATCACTTCGATTTCCTCAAGACTCCAGGAAGGGTTATCCCAGGCATGATCGAAGGGAACGCGGTCCAGGACTTCAACCGTGTGGAGAGACAAGTACCGAAGCTGAATGTTCTCGACCTTCTCGTCCTTCTTGAGCGTACCATCCAGCGATTCCTTGTACGTCTTGGCGCGATGTGCGTTAACCTTCAGCCCATGCAAGCTGTCGTCACGAACGACATAGTAGTCGGAGTTGAAATAGTACTCTTAAATTCGGTTGATGGCGCGTTGCGACTTTCGCTGGTGGTTTGGGTAATGATTGGCACTTGCACAGAGCTGCACAGCCGCCCCGAGAACTTCAGCGCTAACGGGTCCTGATGCGTGGTGCCGAATCCGATCCGAGCCAATATCCATTGCACACTCAACCAAAATCTTGGGTAGGGTTCCCGCAAGTACATGGCCCGTCGCAGCGCGAAGGTGGTCAACCGCCGTCGCCTTAATCGCACGGTGATGGGATTCAATCTGAGTTTGGTTTGGCACCACACCAGGGGTACCGCTCGCGGCGTAAAACCATAGATTCCATGGGTCTGTCAAATACTCATCGTCGAGCCATTGCGCGTACTCGGGTTCACCCATAGCCGCCCAGTTCTCCGTTACGAGATCCGACAACGCCTCAAACTACTCGATAGTCCGGCATTGACTCAAATATTCCAGCTGAGGTTTGATGATATCGTCATACCGGCCACGATCGGAAAGAAGTGCCTTCTTGCCGCGGGCTTTACGATACATATGAGGCCAGCAGTTCAGGAGCTTGATGTCAGGCCACTCTTGTCGGAACGCGTTTGCAATAGACGTCGAGTGGTCCATGGATCCATGCTGAAGCGTTAGGGTGCCGCCGAAAAACAATTCACCGCGCTCTCTGCAAACTGTGAAGAGCCGCACGTAAGCAAACGCCGTCTCCGTTCGCACAAACATGAATGCCATCGGATAAAACTTGTGCTGGTACTTGTGTGACGCTGTGTATCGAACACCGAAAGTACCAAACGAAACAAGCGTCCATCCACCAAAGTGGAGCTTGTACGTTCCGTCGGTTGCACCCAGTACTTGCGACCGCTGACCGAGAATCACTCGTGGCAGAGTCCGAAACAACCGCCGGGAAGTGAATATAATGCCGAGCGAGAGTTCGCCATCGTCCAGACGATCGGTAAAGCAGTCCAGGACCAGCAGTTCGTGCTGGTAGCCGAAGGGCTCTTGTAATATCCGCACATCATCCGACTCCACCAGTTAACTCATATGCTGGAAGAATGGCTCCTTCGTTGTGCACATCCTCGGCGATGCCCACTCCATCACATCTGCGTAGGTCGTGATGGAGAAATCGCCGCGCTTTCTCAGCTTGTGAGCTCGGGTTTTGAGCTGGCTGGTGCTTGGCAGCAAGTTGAGCTGTTCAGGCGACTCCTTGTATCTCATGCGAAGCGTGTTCAAACACTTTTTGGGTCCATGGCCTCCGAGCAACAAATTGTCGATCTCCGGCAGCAGCGGCTTGTGAATACCGGTTCGCTGCTCTTCAACGGGGGCTGGCTCAGTAGTGTGCATCCCACTTCTGGATAAAACATACTGCTCATCTTTGTTGCATTTGATCCGTACCACCGCAGCGCAGTCGACATGAAACGTGCACGATAACTGCGTCGTCGTTCTCCCATTGTTGTCGATGGAAAAACGAGCGTTCTCAAGCCCATCCAAAACTGCCCTTGCCTCTTCCATCGTATCGAACAGCACCGGGTGTTCCATGACAGCTCGTTCACTTTCATCGGGACGGGTTTCTGGAGGAGTGGTATTGTCTTGCTGCGGTGGGGAGTCGCCACTGCTTCCCTCGTCGTCACTTTCGTACTCGTAGTCCTCATCACTGTCACTTGGACTTTTACCAGCCCCGTCATCGAAGTCGAGTTCGGCGGTCTTTTCTTCGCTGTCAGCACTACGCTGTCTGCGACGCAGAATGGCGGCTGATCGACGTCGCGTTACCACAACCGAAAAATCCTCGCTATCACTTGAAGATGGGGTGAGCGATATTGAGGACGGGGGCCCGGTAGAGCGGCCGGCCGGTTCGGTCTCCATTGCAGGCACTGTCGTCGCCTCGCAACAGTAAGCGGTGCGTTGGCAGCAGTCTTCGATATAGGCTTGCAAAGGTCGGAAAGGGTAGCCGGATGTGGAGGTCACGGACGGGGTTGTTGACAGTAGCTGAGATAAAGACTTGTTCGGATGCTTGGAAATTGTAAACTGACAGGTCTTAGCAAAAGCGCAGGGACCGCGGCGGTTGTATGTCCAGTCTCTGAGGTAATTTATGTGTTTATTTACCGTACGAAAGCCGGAAAAGGTAAAATTTAAATCCAGAATGGCCCAAATTAAATCAACCTAATACAAACACAGCAGTTCAGAAAGTATGTATTTCTTAACGGAAAAAGGAAAAGAAAACATAAAACTTACTCGCTATCGTAAGTTAAATCAACTGGATTGTTCGCAGACCCTGCCGTCTCGATCTTGTACTCTTCTTCGCTTTCGTCACTTCCTGATTGGCTGAGCGAAGAGGACGAGTAATCCGATTGGCAAGGAGAGGCATCAGTAAAACTCTCTGATCGGTCAGAAATGCTAGGAGTGCGCTCGGATTGACTAAAATTGTTACGCGGGGGTCCTGGTTGGCCAAAAGGATCTCGTCGTCATCAAAATTGTCGACAAAAGGTGGGGTTCTAGGCCGAGACGAATCATCACTGCTCTCGTCGGACGATGACGATAGTGGTTCGCCATCGACTTGGCGCAAGGTGCGCGACGCGTTTCTGTCGAGGCGGGAAATTTCATCGGCAAGGACCCGCTCTGCCCTCAACAGGTCCTGTCGGAGGCGGTCGATAACATCGACGGCACGGTCGATCGAGGTTCGCAGTCGCTTGATAGGTCGCATCGAAAATGCACAATGACTACATCAGTCCGCCGCGACAAAATCCTGTCCTGTAGATAAGTACAGTTGTGTGGATAGTTAATCGTGGAATAAACTATGCAAAGCTCTACTTTAAATCAACTACAGTACTGTGTAGTGCGACTAAGTGACGATTGTAAATCAAGCCTACAGTGCACCCAGAGGCTTGGTAGCAGTCATATATCAAGTCTTCCGGCCTCTTCAATGCATGTTTGTAGTCCATGAAGGCTTAGTAGCGGTGCATATCCGAACTCCAACTGCTCACGGAGCTGGCGTCTAATTATTTTTTACTGGCGTCAAAAGTAGCTGTCGATAATAGAATTAATCCTATGTAATACAATAAATCCCCATGTAATAGAAAGTAGCCGCTGGATGCATAAAAACGTTTTTTCCCTCCATGAAGACTTTTCCGTTCGCTGCTGTTCTGCTTGCACTTGGCTGCGGTGGTGCGCGTGCAGAGCACACCGAGCGTGTTCTCGTCGTGGGCGGCTCGGTTGTTCCCAGTGGCACGAAAACTTACAATGTCGGCATCCGAACTACCCTTGAAGGCGACACCTTCTGCGTAGGAGAACTCGTTGCCCCCAGTTACGTCCTCACTACTGCGGCGTGCACCAACGGTAAGAATCCCTACGCGGCCTCGGGTACTTACGAGTACGTCTCGACCGGAACGCACTACCTCAACAGTAGTCTCGACGGTGAGAAGTTCAAGATCGTGTCGGCTTGGAACCACACCGGATATAACGACACTAACGGTGCGTACGATTTCGCGCTGCTCAAGTTGGAAAAGCCGAGTAAATTCCCACCGGTGAAGCTCCCCGCGGCCAATGACTCCGACACCAAGCCGGGGATGTGGACGACCTTCATGGGCTGGGGCGACACGTCGTACCCGAATGGGACGCGTTCGTATGAGCTGCAGCGTGTGGACTTGGAGCTGTGGGATAACGAGGCCTGCTTGAGTGAATTCGTCGTGGACGACACTATGGTGTGCGCCGGCGGTGCCGCTGGCAAAGATTCGTGCGTGGGAGACTCGGGTGGTCCACTTATCAAGGACAAGGGCACGGGAGATTCGGACGACATTCTCGTTGGTCTGTCAAGCTGGGGTGTTCGTTGCGAAGACGAAGGAATGCCAACCGTGTACTCGCGTGTGTCGACCGCTGTGGAGTGGATCAACTCTATGATGAAGAACTAAGAAATCGTGGTGGTGCTCGACCGGCGGCGATATGCCTGTCGTAATAAGTACAAGTAGTGTGTAGTGTCGACGCTACCTCAACAGAAGCTCAGCAATATATTTCAGAACTTTTGCTGTGCGCGGTCTCTGGTGTTAGTTGGTATGATCTAATCTTTTGTTTTTTATGCGAGGCTCACTCATTAGCTGCAATATACCGGTAACGTTAGAAACAAATCTGCGAGGCTGATTCGGCACTATTTAATGAGAGAGAAAGAGAGAGCTCGATGAGAGCGCACGCTCACCACTCACTCTCTGTGTTCCGCGGTTCCGCGGATCTACTTACTTCACCCAGTCACTTCACCCAGTCACTCAGTCACTTCACCCATTCACCCATTGCACCTTGGGTTGAATGAGAGACTGGGTGACTGAGGTGGGTGAAAAGGGAGTCCCGTAGTCATGTCAAACACATCTAAGTGCTCGTACGGATTCCGTGCGTAAGTGCGCATACGTCAGCTAGCCAATCGTAGCGTTCACGGTTTCGGCGCCGTTCCAAGCCTATCCGCTTCGAAAAGTGCCGTTCCAGCGAACCCATGTCTGCGATACAAACGCCAAGTCAAACGTTCCAAGTGTCGACCAGCGCGAAACCGGGGTCGAGAGCGCGATCGACCAATGGACGCGGCGCTTTCACTGAACCAGCCAACCAGCGCGCAAACGCCGTTCCAGCCGCGCAGTACCGTGAGCACTTACCCGCAGTACCGTGAGCAGTTACGAGCACGTCGCTTTAGAGAGAGATTGTTTAAAACAGTTTGAGAAAAGCCCAAATCGTACTTTTCCGATGGGTGCTTCGAAGCGATGCGGACTTACGCGCGACGGTGGATTCATTTACCGCTCCCACTTTAGCGCATAGGTTCAAGTATTAGTTTGCACAGGTGGCGTTACAGTCTGACTCACCCCGCCTCGGGGCCATGCATGCTCGCTGCAAAGTACCAACTACCAACTACACCTGCACTACACCATTCACTGCGTACGGAGGGCAGAATCTCTGCGAGTAGCAGCGCAACGAGTATCAGGCGATTGTACCCGAGTCAGTACAGACTTCTGCTTCAATAAAGAACACCTGATATATACAAATTTGTGAAAGGCAATTAAATATTACGACGGCATTATAATCACATTTGTAAGTCTGAGCCAATCAGCATTCATACAATATAAAGGGTTATAGGTTTTCTAGTGTTCTTTATTGAAGCAGATGTCTGTATCAGATTAATCACAATATTTATTTTTGGTACCCAAGCTCAAACTTCACATTCTTGGCGCACCCGCCGTGATGACATCGGGTACCGTAATCCTTATGTGCTTACTGACGTTCAGTCATTGCCGACAACTCTATGAGCCAATCATGGACTTTCAAATATTACCGTTGTAGTTTAAGTCATTACTGACAGCATACAAATCACAAGTCAAAACACAATTTATGTTTTGCAGGTCACTTTTATTCTGAGTCATTGGGATGGTGTCTTCAATAAATTTGCTTGTCAGTAAGCACACAAGGATTACGGTACTTCGTAAACCCCACGGAGCATGGACTGCATGACGGTATGGAACTTCACTAGTATAGCAGCATCCTCACGGCAAATTTTCGCCCCGGTTGCTAGAGGGGCATTGCTTCGGAAAATGTTGTATCTTAGCTTCTCAGCACCGCCCCCAAGTATCCTATACACACTCATACTTTTACCAAATTGGTATCAAAAATATAGCACGAAGTGCCGGGTTTGCATCAGATTTTATTAAAATGACCGGGCTTGGAGTTTAACCCTATCGTTAACGCCATAGATTTCTGTTTGAAGGGACACCATACAAACTTTAAGTAAAACAGGGTAAAATGATGCATGAGGTATCATTTTGCTGTATTAGGTTTGCGAGGCCAACTGATCAAAAGTATACGTGATGGGAGGTTTGAAGCGACCTTTCAATCAAAAAGATACATGAGGCATCATTTTACTGCTTCTCTGTGATTCGCTGCGAATCGACAAAAGTATCAGTGGAAGCAGTACCGTGAGAACAGCACCTTAGCAAAATTTTAGTATGAGCAGTACCGTGGATCACAGCGCCCTCTTGTGGATTATGTGGGGCTTTTCCTAGTTGTGAAGTGGCGGCGCCGTGGTCTCCGACGCGACGGTGGCGACTATGGCGGCTGTCCTGGACCTGGTCTCCGCCGGCGGCGACAAGCACACGATGACTGCGGGCGTCTCGGGCAGCGGGCGCAATGGCTACGGGAGCGCCGTCAGCACCGTCAACAGCATGGTCTCGGAGGCTTCCGCGGTGGCTGTGGACGTGTTGGACGTGATCGGGGGCGTCTCCGCTGGCATGGTCACGAACGCGACGGTGGCATTCGGCTCGAGCAGCGAGCGCAACGACAGCAGTAGTCCGCACGGAGGTAGCCGTCGGTAGTATCGGCAGCGACATCGACAGCAGGGTCTCGGACACGATGGAGGTGACCGTGGCCTTGGTAGATGTGGGCAGGGGCTTGCCGGCATGGGTATTCGTGCTGGCGCGAAGGAGCACCGTATTCAGACAGCTTTGGGTTTCGTTAGAATGATCAATTCACACTAGAAGAAACATTACTTGAGAGATTACATTCAACTTAATTGCATATTGCTCTGTTACTAGGGGGAGGACATAGTAACTTCAGTAACGTGCTTTCGCCTTGGAGCGTCCTGCTCCGCGAATCAACTGGATATCACCCATGATAGTGGGGAGGCCAAAACCAGCGCGGCCTTAGAGCTTGTGGTGCCAAGTCGAAAGGTTGCTCTTGAACCCATTGGGGCGAGCGGTAGTATGACAATTCTCGCAAGAGCATGTCCAGTGAGCTTGATCCTTGAGTTGGTCCGCCAGCATATCGACTCTGTCCATAGCTGTGGCTAGATCGGCAACTACGTTGTAGCGTTTCTGCAAGTCAAGGCCTTCCTTATAATGGTTCATGAGGGTGTTGTGTGGCGTCGAAGGGTCCGCCTCCATCGCGATAGAGCGCTCGATATGTTCGTCTTGCTCCTCGCGATACCGCAACAAGTTGGAGTTTATACATTTTAGACGTGCCCGAATTTGCGGTCGCGTGATCTACATTTTCATATCGAATACAAACATAGATATCATTACCCGTAACCAGCCACGATACAACATTTTGGATTACCTCAGACAGCTCCATGCACGTCTCCAGCCAACGCATCATCCAGATAAAGTTGTGCGCACGGTCATCTTCACCGGGACAAATCGCCACGTAGAGGTCGTTCATCTCTTTCACGGGCAGTGCAATTATGAAGTCGTCTATGTCGATCGACGTGCCACATCTCGCTTCGGTTCTCTACAGGTAGGCACGGATTAGCTTTATCCAAACGTTATTGCGTAGCTACACTAACTTACCCGCTCCCGCCCAGAAGGGGTCGCAAATACTGGATACAGATTGTCGAACTCCAGTTGCTCACCGGCGCTACACAAAGCCAAAGACTATACATGCGATAAGCATCAGCACGGCCGAAACAATGTCATCACTAGCATTTCAAGCGTCTTGGACGATCCGTAAATTCGCCTTCCATCGCTTGCATGCGTCTTCGTTGGTCCTGGCAACTACCCATACATAGCCGTTCGTATTAGCACTAGCATAACCACACGATGCCGAAACAGCCATAACACGTACCTCTACTTTATCCGCGTCCTTCCTGCGATCAACCATCTTTCCACTTGAGCGCAGAATCTAGAATGATGAAGTACTAGAGATCAGCGTTGTTGGGTGGATATGTTGGACCGAATATATTGTTATTTGTATGGCCATGTTCGAAGTGTTCAAAGGGACCGAACGTACTAGGCTTTGTATGGAGTGGTTCGACTCATCGTTGTATGTGATGTTAGTATGGTGGAGTTTGAACCCACCGGTGCAGGTTCAATGCCCGCCATGCGGAATGCAGCGTAGCTGCGCTGACAAGGTACCGTGCAAAATGCATCGGATATCGAGTGCGGGATGAATACAGTGTAATTACACAGAGTCATGAATAGTACGAGTACTCAAAGCGTACAACGGTAACATATGGTACTTAGATTTACTCCAGGCATATTGCTACCAAATGTAAATGCTGTAGCGGCTTCGGCATCGTCTCCAGAGTTACGTTGACCCATGCAAGCCCCATAGTGACGGTCCGAACTACGGTACACGGCGACAGTGGTGACGCCCATCGTAGATACACTGCTGCCAAGTGCCAATGCTGCCTGCGTGTCCCTGTCGCTGGGCAAATTGACGTCGTCGTCATGGCGACTTCAGGCTCCATCTTGACCCCCGATGAGACTCGAACGCTCCATTTTTAGCAGCAGCCTCTCTTGATCTTTGTCGCCGGTGGCACCCCGCTCCCTCCTGAGGCATCTACGTGCGGTTATCCGTCGATGAGGATCGCTGGAAGCGAAAAAGGGCGGGAGAACGCCGTCCACTTGCAGGTCTAGTGGGCAGTCGTCCAGTGCCGCCTCAGACGCTCCATCTCGGGGTCCTGTAGCGGAATCTCGGCGTCTCGCAGCTGAACGTGGTTGACAGCCACACCCGGCGGCAATGCCGTGAGGAGAGTTGGGGGCTACGGGACCAACGACACCATCCCAGCGCCAGTTCTAGTAGCACTGCGTTATCGACAACAAATGCGCTGTTGCGGCGGTTGTGCGGGACGTGGTCGTCGGGTGGGTACACGACGGACAGCGAGTCCAACTTCATGCCCGGTGCGTCCCGAGGTCAGCGCGTCTAGTAGCACAGGCGGTCAGCAGCAGCAGATGCGTCGACGCACAGGCGCTGAGCGTGTGACGACTCCAACGACGCTGGACTTGGTGAGTGAGGGGCGAACTGGCAGGCTGGACTTGACCGCAGCGTGCACAGTATCACGGGCAGCCACGCGCCGTAAACGATGGGTACGGCCAGCACATGTGTACCACCGTCGTTCGAGGCGTGGAAACCGGAAGAACGGAGCGTGGGCAGCCAGGGACACTTGGGATCGAGCTTGCAAAATCGGAAATGAGCTCCGTGCGAGAAGGTCATTTTGATTCGGAGCAAGCCGAGCAAGCCGACCAAACAACAGTGGGTCGATTTGAACTAATTCCGCCAATCACACTTCTTGTTGAACTTTGGCAGCCAATCACTGTCATCGATTTTTCGGAGACAGGTTTTGATTGGTCAAAGCGAAGACATGGGAAAAAATGTCAGCGTGGGAAAGCTTGAAAAGATCAACCAAAGCAAAATGGGCACCAAAAAGGCGAGCCTTTACATGTTGTGTAAACCACTTCAAATACCGATAGCCTATTTATGTAACATTATGTATAGCGACCGCTCTACCCGTTCTCCCTCGCCGAAACGCCCTACCATCGGCATTCCCCCAACCATGGTCTTGGTGGACGTGGTCAGCGGCGTCTCCGCCGACATGGACACGGATGCGATGGTGGCGGGCGACTCGGGCAGCAAGCACAACGGCGGCCGCAGCGCCGTGTGTGCCGTCAACAGCATGGTCTCGGAGGCTTCCGCGGCGACCGTGGCCGTGTTGGACGTGATCGGGGGTGTCTCCGCTGGCATGGTCACGAACGCGACGGTGGTATTCGGCTCGGGCAGCGAGCGCAACGACAGCGGCAGTCCGCACGGAGGTAGCCGCCGGAAGTATCGGCAGCAGCGCCTCCAGCGACATCGACAGCAGGTTTTCAGGCGCGAAGGAGGTGACCGTGACCTTGGTGGATGCGGTCAGAGCTACGATGTCCGTGCAAGACGTTGATGTAGATGTGTACAATGGCTGATATATGTTATTGGCTCGACAGGTAATGAACAATTGGATGAACAAGTCTGACAAACGAAGTATATTGAATGTTTCTTTCCATTCTGCGTGAGGTACTTAGATGTAGGGCTCTACAACCCTGGTGTACCAGTATGCATGATGAAGCTGGGAAGACCAAGACACTTGAACGTCGATACGCTGTCGGAGCGTCCAAACAGAGCAGAAGTTGCGCGGGCAGGTTGGGCGGTGCCGGCCGCAAACTGTTGCCATGACAACGACGAGGACCAAACCTGCTGCTGAAGATGCAAAGTCCCCCAGCGCCGCAAAACTTGTAGGCTCGAAAACGATATTGTTCACAAATAAAACACTGCACCCGTCAATATCCTCGCGTACGGCTGGTCTCATCGCTCTGAGGTCGGCCTCGTGAATCGTGACCTTGGATAAATTCGGGAAATCCACGCGTGCGCCACGAATCAGCAGTTTGGACATGTTTGCCAAGTTGTCCTGGAACTCAATCCCGATGCATCTCCCAACACAAGTCTCCAATGCCACTTGTGCAACCACATTGCCGATCCTAGATCCAAAGTCAACAAAAGTGTCGGCGATTGAAAGCGTTGGAATGACTGCCAGTATTGCTGAAACCCCAGTTGGCGAAATCTCACCAGCATGACAATCCGGCGCATGGACGGGTTGACACAAGGCCTAGGCAAACAAACTTGACACAGCGTCATGAACATTGCCAACATTATCGGGAGCGCTCACCTTGTGGCCACCAACTAAGCGCGTTCGTGCCGATTTTTGATCCCGAAATCTCCTTGGGAAAGAATTTAAGCTCACGCCGTGTGTCCTCTTCAGCGTCTTTAGACGAATCTGCAGCTGTCGCTGTGTCTTCCCGCAGTATGCCATCCCAACCAGACAGTCCGCCAGTTAATTCGGCGGCCTGCATCAACGTTTGCCAGCCGATAAAGCAGCAAGTCCTCTTCGTCCGAGAAGTCTGCCATCGGGTTGCCACGAGATCTAGAAATCTATAATGCCATACATACCATAAGATATTTGGTCTCATACTTCTTCGCCTGATAACCTACCGACCTTTCACAAAGGTCCCATCCCCATCAATGTATTCCACACCAGGTTCAAGACGCTCCTACCGCCAGCAAGGCAACTAAGCCCGGCTATCGATGCCGCTGCTATAAACGCTCTCGTGGCGCAGCCCAGCCAACACGAAAGCACCCCTATTAGCCTCATCGACCGCGTCGAATGCCACCGTCGCGTTCGTGACCATGCCAGCGGAGACACCCCCGATCACGTCCAACACGGCCACAGCCGCCGCGGAAGCCTCCGAGACCATGCTGTTGACGGCACACACGGCGCTGCGGCCGCCGTTGTGCTTGCTGCCCGAGTCGCCCGCCACCATCGCATCCGTGTCCATGTCGGCGGAGACGCCGCTGACCACGTCCACCAAGACCATGGTTGGGGGAATGCCGATGGTAGGGCGTTTCGGCGAGGGAGAACGGGTAGAGCGGTCGCTATACATAATGTTACATAAATAGGCTATCGGTATTTGAAGTGGTTTACACAACATGTAAAGGCTCGCCTTTTTGGTGCCCATTTTGCTTTGGTTGATCTTTTCAAGCTTTCCCACGCTGACATTTTTTCCCATGTCTTCGCTTTGACCAATCAAAACCTGTCTCCGAAAAATCGATGACAGTGATTGGCTGCCAAAGTTCAACAAGAAGTGTGATTGGCGGAATTAGTTCAAATCGACCCACTGTTGTTTGGTCGGCTTGCTCGGCTTGCTCCGAATCAAAATGACCTTCTCGCACGGAGCTCATTTCCGATTTTGCAAGCTCGATCCCAAGTGTCCCTGGCTGCCCACGCTCCGTTCTTCCGGTTTCCACGCCTCGAACGACGGTGGTACACATGTGCTGGCCGTACCCATCGTTTACGGCGCGTGGCTGCCCGTGATACTGTGCACGCTGCGGTCAAGTCCAGCCTGCCAGTTCGCCCCTCACTCACCAAGTCCAGCGTCGTTGGAGTCGTCACACGCTCAGCGCCTGTGCGTCGACGCATCTGCTGCTGCTGACCGCCTGTGCTACTAGACGCGCTGACCTCGGGACGCACCGGGCATGAAGTTGGACTCGCTGTCCGTCGTGTACCCACCCGACGACCACGTCCCGCACAACCGCCGCAACAGCGCATTTGTTGTCGATAACGCAGTGCTACTAGAACTGGCGCTGGGATGGTGTCGTTGGTCCCGTAGCCCCCAACTCTCCTCACGGCATTGCCGCCGGGTGTGGCTGTCAACCACGTTCAGCTGCGAGACGCCGAGATTCCGCTACAGGACCCCGAGATGGAGCGTCTGAGGCGGCACTGGACGACTGCCCACTAGACCTGCAAGTGGACGGCGTTCTCCCGCCCTTTTTCGCTTCCAGCGATCCTCATCGACGGATAACCGCACGTAGATGCCTCAGGAGGGAGCGGGGTGCCACCGGCGACAAAGATCAAGAGAGGCTGCTGCTAAAAATGGAGCGTTCGAGTCTCATCGGGGGTCAAGATGGAGCCTGAAGTCGCCATGACGACGACGTCAATTTGCCCAGCGACAGGGACACGCAGGCAGCATTGGCACTTGGCAGCAGTGTATCTACGATGGGCGTCACCACTGTCGCCGTGTACCGTAGTTCGGACCGTCACTATGGGGCTTGCATGGGTCAACGTAACTCTGGAGACGATGCCGAAGCCGCTACAGCATTTACATTTGGTAGCAATATGCCTGGAGTAAATCTAAGTACCATATGTTACCGTTGTACGCTTTGAGTACTCGTACTATTCATGACTCTGTGTAATTACACTGTATTCATCCCGCACTCGATATCCGATGCATTTTGCACGGTACCTTGTCAGCGCAGCTACGCTGCATTCCGCATGGCGGGCATTGAACCTGCACCGGTGGGTTCAAACTCCACCATACTAACATCACATACAACGATGAGTCGAACCACTCCATACAAAGCCTAGTACGTTCGGTCCCTTTGAACACTTCGAACATGGCCATACAAATAACAATATATTCGGTCTAATGGCTCAAGCGAGACCGATACATGCAAACCAGTTAGAGATCTTTGCCGTGAAGGACCGACTGGTACGCTAGCTGAGCTCGTCCACCACCACATACCCAATGCCACGAAAGCGGAAGCAGCGGTCGAGCACCTGCGAGCTCACAGCTAAGCGACAACAATCACGACGCTCGGGTCGTATCTCACGTTTAGCTCCCACCGGTCTAGGTACGACCCGTTGCTTACCTAGCGCTCGAGCAAGGTATCATATTGACGCGTGTCCGCCGGCATACAGACCTCGCGGATGACCGTGCGATGTTTGGATCTGTTTGGCGAGTTCTAAGTGCGGGTGGTTGGAGTTCGAAGTGTCCAACAGGGCGAAGCTTGAGTGATCTGTACCGCTATATCCCTCCCGGTGGTGACTCGAATGAAACAGAGGGTATTGATTATTTTCTGGGTGAACGAGCGCTTCTGGAGCACTATCGGCGGACATTGGTAGCGGAGGATGGTAATACGGATGGTGCCCTGTCCAAGCGACCCGATGACGAAATTGATGTCGACCAAAACAACGTTAATCCATGTGGGGCTGGCGATGTTGGTCTCAACGCGGCGGATGATGTACGTGGCAGTAGCGGTGGAGTTCCTGGAGCGAGTGCAAACGACGTTGATTGTGAGAAAGCCGCGCTTCCGGGAGTAAGCTGTCACGAATCGGTGTTTGATGGTGCTGCCAGCACCTCTCGGGATTATGATGGTGCTGCCTCTACTGTATCTACACCGCCAACATCAGCGCGCGTCGTACCCGTACATGCAGCAGCTACGCGAGACCATTTACTCCAGCTAGATCACCACCCACCGCATCGTCTGGTACATGTGCGCAATATGCAGTCTGCAATATGGAGTGTTCAACCGAGCGCAGTTGTACCTGGTGCAAAAAATTTCTCCATCACTTCTGCTCTCATGATGTCTGCGTTTCGTTGAATATCCCAGACCCTAATGGTGGATTCGCCAAGGATTTCGGTGATAGCAGCTATTGCAGCACGCTTTGCTACACAAACGCTACAAAAATGAACTTGGTTGAGCAAGGGAGAAGGGATGAACGACCCAATGCCCTACTTGACCTCCCCGCGAGTGTTTTGACGCCAAGTGTGGCTCCGTCGGAACCTGCAGAGACCAACGCCGCCACACTTCCTGCTACAAATTGCTCGGGGGCAGCAAAACCTAAGCGAAAAAAGCGCGGTCCTGCCGAACAATCAGCTCCAAAGGCACCCCGAAGCGAAAAACAAGCTGCGCAACGGAAAACGAAAAGCAAGAAGGCACCTACCAAGGCCAATAAACCCAAGGCTGTGGCAATGAAAGAAGAGTTGATTCGCCGAGCACATGCGGCTGCCGAAAAAGTTGTTGATGCTAGCGTAGCATTTTCACCGGCTGATGAGGAGTGGATGCCGCTCAGTTTGTATCGCGACGTTGGCGCAGCATTTTTGATTGGTGTGGTGACTCGCTACAGCCTGGTAAGCGAAAAAAATGCTGACAATGTTAGCGTTCCTCACGCCAAATTTCAGGTTCAATGGACGTGTACTGCTTTTCAAAAAAAAGATCACGTTCGCCATGTTTCCGAAGCCATCATCACCCGTGGTATTCGCCAGTTTGCCAACATGGAAAAAGACAAACTTCAATTTGGAGAGTCTTGGATGCCTCTGTGCAACATGGTCCCCAAACTATCAAACATTCCTGCACTGACAGATGAATTTGAGGAGATGGACGAACGTGGTTATCGTGAGTGGTTTGCGTTTCGCGGGCGGAAAGAATGGCAGCGTCCTTTGTGCCCTGGTGAAGTCGAAGAGATAGCGTCAATGACATTTTCACCCACAGCATCGCTTGGCCAACCGTCAGGGCTATTTACACATCCGGATGGGTCTTCAACTACCAGACTACGCCCGGAAAGTCATGGGTTGTTTGGGCATTCAGCAACCTCATCGTTCTTCGCGTTTATTGCGTTGTCGTTCTGGATCCAAGTGGTCGTCTTTACCAACGAGTATGCAGACGCATCTGGCAGCCCATCGGCAACTCCTGTAAGTTTAGAGGAACTGATGAAATTCCTTGGGATCCTCTGATACATGACTCTGTTCGACAAGGGTGAGATGAGAAATTACTGGGTGGACAACGAGGCAGCAACTATTTTTCCTGGAGCGCGTACTACTAGTTTGGAGTCAATTATGTCATGGCGAAGATTCCTGTACATTCGTAAGAATTTGAGTTTTCGTTCCAAGGTGTCTACCTCCGATATCAAGCGAGATCCTGTAGCTAGAATACGACCACTCATGAGCATTCTGAAATCGCGATGCCTGCGCCATGTTGGAGTCGGTCGAAACGTGGCTGTTGATGAGACCACAATTGCCTGTCGATCCCAGTACGCCCGCCACATTATAGTCTTCAACCCACAAAAACCCACCGGAAAGTATCATTTCAAGTTATACGTGTGTTGCTGTTCTACCTCGTGGTACGCGGTGAGTTTCAAGTTGCACTGCTCCAGTGAACTTGATGATCGGCTGGACGGTGTAATTTCACGCTCAGAACTGCAGAAATTCGCTGATCTAACCGCGAAGTCGTCTGAAATCCGCTCTCACGTCATGGAGGCTACTTCATCTTTGAAAGGATCCAGTCGCATTGTAAACACGGACAACTTCTACACTTCCTGTTCGCTGTTGGAGACTTTACGATCGATTGGTCTCTTTGGGCGTGGCACTGTACGCACATCTAGCAAGCATTCCCCTCATTTTACGATGATTCGTAAGGAGGACGCGAAGCCGCGGGGCTACATGAAGCAAGGTGTATGCTTAGAGAAGCACATTGTCGCAGCTAGTTGGGTGGATGGCTCAATTGTCAATGTCGTTTCTACTGCCGATGCTTCGACCACATCAACTGTGCATCGTCGTATAAAAGAATCGAGTGTGGCTTTCACTGCTCCTACTTGCGTCGGGGAGTATAATTCAGCGATGCAAGGTGTTGATCGGCTCGACCAACTGCGTGCACGATTTTTTCTAGCCGATGGCCACTCATTTCAGAAGTGGCATAAAAAACTAGCGATGGTCATGCTTGATATAGCCAGATGCAATGCCTACATTTGCGATAGTTTGGCGCGTGGTGAGAGCAAGGAGTCTCGTTCGACGGGAGGTACAGCCCAAACGAGGTCAAGAGCCCGCGATAGTCATCGCGCATTTGTGGCATCACTGGTTCGAGAACTGTTCAATGGGGACTGGAAGAAATCTCTGGATAGGGAACATGGACTGGTGTATGCTGCGAAGCCGACAACGACAACAATGCGGACGACGACCCAAACCGCGGCGTCGGCAGATGTATCCGAGTCTTCGGGCGATCACGCACAAACGTGTGTTGCAAGAGCGTCCTCGGAGGTGCTTCAGGGAAGGAGTCGCTCAATGCGGAAATGCACTGTGTGCAAGTTCGAGGGCAGAGATCCTACCGAGAAAACCGACTACTGCGAGACCCATCGAGTTGCGTTGTGCAAGTGCACATACCCTGTTGACCCTACGAAGCAGCATCTGTGCCAACAGCAAACTTGGACTTGCTGGCAGAAATACCATTTGTTTTACTTGCCGAAGCAAGTGTACACTGTCGACGGCAACTTGCGACGAACCTCTCCAATTTATGTAGCTAACCATCCATTTCTGAAGGCCCGCCAAGACCAAAAGAAGGCTAACGCAGCCACCAAGGCGTAACCTCACATCATTTTTTTCAAGATAGTCAAAGTCAACTAACCATTTATACTTCACTGCACTAAGTCACACCTATTCCATCTGCCCCCGCTAGTCTTGATGCCGTAAATGCGGATTTAGCTCGTGGCTGACAACATACTGCTTTACCACTGGTGCACCATAGCGGCAAGTTAACCACACTCCACTGCGTATAATCCGACAGGATGCTATTAGAAATTCCACCCGCCTCCAAGCATAACAATAACTCCCAACTGTGTATATGTCAGCGAAGACACCTCAGGCCACATCCAGCACGGCCACGTTCGCCACCACCACGTCTGAGGTCATGCTGCTGACGGCGCTGCCACGGCCGCTGCCCTCGCTGCCCGAGTCGCCCGCTACAATTGCGTCCGACTACATGCTGACGGAGTTGCCACCGATCACCTCCAGTACGGACACGATCTCTACAAAGGACGTCATGCTGTTGATGCCGCTGACGGTACTGCTGGCACCTCTACAACGGTCTCCTTCCGCACTGTCGATGCATTTGCGCACGCTGTCTGGTCACCGGTCACATTCTTGCCAACCTCCGTGCCGGTGGAGGCACCCACGAACACCTCCAGCACGACAACGGTCACGCCCAAAGCTTCCGTGGTCATGATGTTGCCGGCGCACACACGGCGCTGCGGCCGCCGTTATGCTTGCTTCCCGAGTCCCCCGCCACCATCGCGTCCGTGGTCGTGTCCATGTCGGCGGAGACGCCCCTGACCGCGTCCTCCAAGGCCACGGTCACCTCCATCGCGTCCGAGACCCTGCTGTCGATGTCGCTGGTGGCGCTGCTGCCGCTTCTACCGGCGGCGACCTGTGTGCGGCTGCCGCTGGTGTTGTGCTCGATGATCGCGTCCGTGCCCCTGGGGACACAATAGTGTTGATAGATATACTACAGAAGACACAATAGCGCGGGGTTTTACCTATCCCTCTTAGCTGTATGATTGGTCATAAACGGCGAGGAAAGTGCCGTGGCTCAGAAAATTGCTGTTTCAGTTATCTTGCTTCTACTATGACCAACGTAAAAAGATACTTGATGTATCATTCTGGTAACGATATGGTTAATAATATGGAAAACGGTATAGGCAGCACGGGGACCGATGCCACGAGCAAGCGCAGCGAGCACTGGTAGACAGCACGCGTGTTCCCGACGTGGCACACATGCTGATCAACTAGAACTTGCATGTCCGAGTCATCCGTCGCCGCCATAAATGAAGACAGGAAAGAGGCTTGACGTAACAGCAAGGGATCTCGTGCCGCATCTGGTAGTGCCGTCGTAGCTTTCGACCTCTTTCAACCGTAAATCAATGTATAGTCATTTGCTTAGTCCTGGTTTCCATGCTACAGTAGTAAATAAACACTTTCCGAATCATTATAAGTTGCTTTGGCGTTGCCACCGTTGGCTGCTGAATCGATTGCAACAAATTTCCGGGTGGACATCACTAAATATCCCCCACAGTACCAGGCTAAATCGTGCTCGAGCATTCAGCAAGCCAATATATCAGTAAAATTGTAACTCATGGCGAAAAATTCAGTCACATTACATTCAACAACCACCGGTATGCACATTTGCTCTTACATTACATTAATTTAAAGCTCATTGAAACAGCGAGACCAGCAGTGTGCCCCCCAACACGTAAGTGCTTTTCACAATAACACGAACTCACTGTAAGTGATTTAAAAGAGCTTCAAGATGAACGACTACACGTCTCACTCCACATACATGTTCGCCAGATTCACTATACAGTAACAAACATTTAACAAACGCTAGTGTTAGCTATACATTTGGCGTTTGTGTGAACATCCAAGACCGCAGAATTCCACATTGCTACTTTAACTTGCTCAGGAAATAGCATGCGATTTTGGAGAGCAACGACGTCTTACTTCCTGCGCACATGACAATACTTCGTCTATTTATCAAGGTTGTCAGAATAATATACCAAATGTCAGGGCAAAAAGAGAATTCTCCACGTTTTCTTCACAGCTACAGATCATACATCCTGGCTATTGTCTCCACTATATGGCACATCTGGCCTAGTCACCGCTTTCTGTATCATGCCACTCTTCGTAATCGGTTGCCCCCGCTGCTGCAGAACTGTGTGTAGCAAGCGATTTATAGATTTCTTCAGTCAACAATTGCAGCAACTAATATGCCATCTAAGTCTAGTGCTGCCTTCTTGCTTCCGCATGAGTGGTTCGTAATAACTAGCGGTAGCATAGTATAGCCTTTGGATTTAGACTTCACTGCTCCATGGCAGTTTTGCCAAGGATCTAACAGTGTACTGACCGATACCTTGAATTAGGTTATTAATGAATAACTTAATCCAAACGACTCTTCAGTACATTGTTTCGTACGTTAGCGGATACTTTTTACGGAGCTGCCTGACCTCTCATATGTTTTTTACGGCGGGCTCCACTGTCATTTGCCTCCGTTACCACATTTAACCGGAGTTCAGCCACCCCTTGAAAAGGGTTCCACGGTCCATGTGGATAAATCGTCGGCCGTCAACTCTTACCTTAAACTTCAACGATTAACGTGCTGATACAAACGGGGCGATCTCCGGTTCGATAAAAAGTTGACCTCAGTTTAATAACTTGTTTTACCGTCGAACAAGGTAACATTTGAAGGGTCGCGTTTGAGCGCCGTTCAACATGAGTTCGTGTGTTCTTAAAAAGAGGTAAAATTCGTTCGAAATCGCCCCGCCACTGATGGAGATACAGACATGGAAAGTGTATGATAGTTCATTTGCCCTACCCATTCATAATTGTAATACAGGGGTTCATAAATTGGAGTAAAATGTACCTGTAAAAAGGGTAAAAAGTCTTTATGCACATTTCATTATAAGGGGGGCTATGCTGTCTAGATTGAAAGATGCATAAACCACTGCATAACCATTGCTAATAACTTCTAACCAAGAACTTCTTGGTATGCGCTACCATAACGCCCGGTCGACGGTGTTCAGAGAGGCCTCGCCGAACACCTCAACCAGCGGCGGGTATATCCTTGCCGGCAGCGCGGTATTCAGTACCAATGGGCCCGTCGACGGCCATCTCTCCGATCCGTACACCATGCCGCAGGAAATCCACCAGGTCGACCGTGAGGGCGTGCGTATTGATGTCGCTAGCCTTAGTGAATGCCGACGGATGCAGCAGATGGGGTCGTTTGAAGCTCGCATCATATCGGCGATAGCTGGTTCTCTCTGAGCGGTGGCTCAGCCGAGGGTGGCGTACTCGTCACTGAGGGTAAGAGTGGTAAGAGTTAGTTGCGTCCGTCTCCTTGTTCATCGAGCTCTTGGACAGAGTCTCACCGCAGTATGGCAGGGCGCCGACTGCTACCTTCATGGGCAGCCTTGAAAAAGAGCCGCACACGTCATCGGGCAGGCCACGCAGCTCCTCGTTCTTGCGTCCGCCGATGGAGTTCATCCAGTCTAAGGCATCTTTGTCAAGCAGCGCATCCAGTTTGAAATGCAGATAGACGACACCGTGCTTGGGCTTTGGGGCTTCTAGTAAGCTTGAGCACGTGATCGCTGAGTCCGGAGCCGTGACCTTGCTGCGGTATCAAAAGGTCAGGCCCAGTTCCTTGGGCGGCTTAGCAGACGGCTAATCCATGAGCGTTCTGTCCGCACTCCTGGGTCGAGAATTTGACGTCCATTGCATTGTCTACAGTAGATGGTTGCTTTTTTAAAACAGTGTTGAGTTATTAGAGCAGTAGAGTCCGATATACTGAAGAGAGCTTACCTTGCTCGTCATCGCTGTGATGCCGCAGTGACGTAGCCGCTTGGGAAGTGCTTCGTCGGAGATGTCGCTCGACTCGCCCAGCTTGGAGCACGAGGCCATGAGATCGCTGCCGTTGGCCACTCACTACCTAGCGCGACTCCCTTGCGTACTCTGGGCTGGCACCCTCTTTCGATGGCATGAACTGCACGTAGACGTAGCGGAGACTCGGCTGCTAGTGCGGCGAGTCGGCGAGAGGCCGATGCACGAAAAATCTCACTTAGCCAGACTTCCTCGCCACTAATATTAACACCGAGTATTTGCCAATATGGACGCGTGGTATTTAGGTCATGATGACCCAAGTGCTGGTATCTGCAGGTAACAGGCCAAAAACGGCTGGTATCTGCTGATACCACGTCATTGGGTCTTGGCACATACGTAAATCAAATGTTCATCCAGGTGGTCGAAGTGTGCTCTGGCAGAGCGAACTAGGACGAGTCGTGCATCATCAGATGACGGAAACGTGGACAGATTCTGTCGACGTTTCCAGCCTGAAAAGTGTTGGGATTATTATCATCACGTAGCCAGTGACCATTTTTACGGGCCAAGGAGAGCTTCAACAGCACCAGTCCCGATTCCGCCCGCGTCGTAATCAGTTCTGAAAGAACTTGATAACCCTTATTATGCTGTCTCTAATGTTCGAGTTGAGGAGCCCTCCAAACTACTCAGGCCTGACTGCATGCACTCCAATTTGTTTGCAGTTGGGGGCTAACTTCACAAAGATTTCAGTAAACTTCATACTTTAACGTCCCCGGGCTTCCGCTCCGCGTTACGCTCCACACAAATATTTTCTTTCCCAAATCAGCTAGGCCTTCTCCTCACTTTCCACCGCCACCTTCTCATTGGTCTCTCCACCTTCATCAGCATACACTTTCCGCGAGAGCTGCTTAGCGGCGTTGTTGGCTCCGACCGTGGTGACAATGCGCCAGTCGAGCTCGTCGACGCTGCCGACCTTGCTGCCGAACGTCCACGTGCGCGTGTTGTCCTGCAGCGCGAGACACTCCTCCTGGCCCATGAGCGTCATCCTCGTCGTCTCGAGGCTCCTGGTCGTGACCTGGACCTGCATGTACTCGACGGAGGCGTCTCGCGCCCACAGCAGCGGGAGCACGCCCAGCCCCGCCGTCTGAGCCTCGTACTCGGTGCGCGTGAGCTGCGCGTACCTCACGGAGGCCACGACCGCGCTCTGGATCTCGATGCTCTGCAGCTCTAGCGTCATGTTCCGGTCCCGCAGCGTGTGCGCCGCCGCGTCCTTGAGGCTCTCGAAGAAGCGCGGCGTGCAGTAGTCGGAGAGCTCCGCGGCCGCTACCGACTCGCGCGTGAGACCGGCGGCGAACTGGGCGAAGTCCGCAGAGTTGACGGCTCGGAGCTGCGTCTCGGCCGCCGCCTTGGCGCCCTCCAGGAACTCGGGCAGCTCCACGCGCGTCTGCGCGGGCATGTGCAGCTGCACCAGCGTCCACCAGAGCGCGGCCGGGTTGAGGCCGGCGGGGAACAGCTGCAGCTCCGTCTCGTACGTGGA
Organism: Phytophthora sojae; assembly: GCF_000149755.1. NCBI lineage: Eukaryota > Oomycota > Peronosporomycetes > Peronosporales > Peronosporaceae > Phytophthora > Phytophthora sojae. Next base: position 1,275,159 of record NW_009258128.1, on the reverse strand, counting down.
CAGCAGCTCGGCGTTGGCCGACACGCGCCTGCACGCGGTCACGAGCGTCCCCAGCGCGCTCTTGGGGGGCGATGACGAGTACGAGCGACGACCACCGCGGTGGATCTGCAGGGGCAAAGGAGGCCGTCGGAATTGAGAGCCAATAGTTGCAGCGGTTAGTGGAATTGCATGGGGTGACAGTGTAGAGTGGATGGGACTGGAGCTGTAGGCGGTGGAGAGCGCACCTTGACGCTGGGGATGGAGCGCCTGGAGCGCGAGGCTGCCAGTCGAAGTGCCATGGTTGACTCGACCGACGCCGGTCAACCTCAGGTTCGAAATAAATAATGAATCGCGTTTCGTTTTTGGAAATTATTGTCAGTTGTTTTTTGTGTATAGGATCCTACATGTATATGTACAGCAATTTAATTCGCTCATACAAGATATGACCTATATATGCGTAAGTAATTCTCAAAGAACGTCCATACACTGGCAGCTCCACCACCGCTGGCTGATGGAGCTGCCGCAGTGGGTCGAGATGATACGTTTGGCACGAAAGACCAGCTACAGCGGGGACAAGTTAACTGAGTCCGCGGGATCAATGGGTACATCTCACGTAGACATCACCTGTGCTGTGAGCTTGGTGCAAGCAGCAATGGCTACACCTTTGTCGACTCTACCAGGCTCGCCCCGCGTCATTCGGCAATTCTCTCCCTTTGGCCAAAGAAGAGCTCAACGAAGCGTCAAATTCAATGTCGGCTCGACCGGAAACGCGTCTGCGCGATGCCTGCGAGAGTCGGGACTTGGCTTTAGTCACCACTTTGGTCGTAGACGAGAATGCGGACGTGAACGCCAGCGATGGCAACTCCAAAAAGACGCCGCTGATCCTCGCAAGCGAGAACGGACACGTCGACACCGTCAAGTTCTTGCTGGAACACGGGGCCAATGTCGACACGAAGGACTGCGACGGATCGAGGGCTTTGAGCTTCGCGGCCCGGAAGGGGGATGTGGAGGCCGCCTGCTGGTCGACTACCAGTCGAGCGTGGATGAGCCGGACGAGAAGGGGGACACCCCGTTGATCCTTGCGAGTTACCGTGGACGCTACAAAATGGTCAAATTTCTGCTGGAAAATGGGGCCAAGACCGACCCAAAGAACAAAAAAGGTTGGACAGCTCTGATGGCAGCTGCGGGTACTGAATTCGACAACGACGACACGGCTGGGCTGCTGAGCCTGTATGAGAACTTGAACGATCCTGATGAGCACGGTCGTACGCCGCTCTGGTTTGCAGCCAGAGACCTCGAGGCCTTCTTCGTGTACTACTTGGTGGAAGTGTGTGGCGATGTGGACGTCAAGGCGGACGAGGATGGGACGACTCCGCTCATGCAGCTCTGCAAGAAGGGCAAAGCGGAACACGACGCACTTGTTGAAAAGTTTGTGAAGAGAGGCGCCGATGTCAATGCGAGAGACAAGCGCGGCTTGACTCCGTTGATGCATCTGTGCAGCAACGTCACCTACTGGAGGGTGAAGGAGAACGTTGTGAGGCTGCTGGTGAAGGGCTCTGATATCAACGCGAGAGATGGCGAGGGGAACACAGCGCTAACATATCTGCTGAGGTCTTTGAGAGACAAGGCAGGCGAGATGGAGATGTGGCACCAATACTAAGACCGCGCGGCTGATGATCACGGAGTTTCGTGCTGATGTCAACGCGAAAGACAAGAACGGCTCAACGCCTTTCATGGACCTGTGCAGGTTCTCAGTGATGGAGCTCTGGAAGGACTTGGTCGATGCAGAGTTCATGCGGCAATTGGTGGTGACCTACGGAGCAGACGTGAACACGAGGGATCAAGACGGAATGACGCCGTTGATGATCGTCTGTGAGTCCAGCGACGTTGACAACGAGATCTTGTACACGCTCATCGAGAATGGGGCGGACATCAACGCGCGCTACAGTGAGGGCAAGACGCTGCTGATGCGGGCTGCTCGAATCGGGTTCATTCCTATAGTGCAAATTTTGTTGGACGCGGGTGCGGACTCGTTGCTTACAGACAACGAAGGCCATACCGCACTCGACCACGCCAGGCTTCGTGAAGACAACCAAGCGACCGAAGAGGTGTTGGCCTCGCCGGACACTGTACATCTTGCGATGAAACCGATCATGGAAGCGCGACTGCGCTTCGCCTGTGAAATTGGAGGTTTGGAACAAGTTACCCGCTTAGTGGACGTCCGGAAAGTGGCTGTGAATGCAGTAGACAACGAAACTGGAATGACGCCGCTGCTCCTTGCTTGCCAAAATGGGCACGCTGATGTGGTCGAGTTCTTGCTGAAGCACGGAGCAACTTCGTTGAAAGAATTGACGAATGCGGTGAATAATGAAGGACAGACTGCGCTGCATCTTGCAGCGTTGGGTGGACACACCAACGTGGTGAAGCTCTTAGTGGAGCATGGAGCTGACACTGGCGTAAAGGACAAAGATGGTTCTACAGTGCTTGGGCTTGCTGCGAGTGCAGGGAATTTGGAGATTGCCCAACTGTTGTTTGATAGTGGAGTTGTGTGCGTAAATGAAGGGGACAAGGACGGGTGCACTCCGTTAATTCTCGCGACTAGGGACGGTCACGTCGAGGTGGTGAAGCTCTTACTGGAATGTGGAGCTGATGCGTGCGCGAAGGACACCGATGGAGACACAGCGCTCTGATCTCGGCGGCTGGCGGAAAAAATGTGGAGATCGCCCGCCTACTGGTCAAGCATGATCCCACGTGCGCCAGCGTACCAAATGCTGCTGGGAGGACCCCTCTCTGGAGTGCTGCTTCGACATGCGACCCAGAGATGATGGAGTGGCTGCTAGATGCCACCGAAAATGTGGATGTGAAGGACGAGGACGGGTTAACGCCGTTGATGCAGATGTGTTTCAGGGGGCGCGCCACCTGCGACCTGGTCAAGCGCTTCGCCGATAAGGGTGCGGATCTCAATGCCAAGGGTTCTGATGGCACAACTCCGTTGATGCATCTCTTCAAAATTTACAGTGCAAACGCCGATCTAGTGCGATTCTTCTTGGAGAATGGTGCGGATGTCAACGCAGTGGACGCACAGGGGAGGACAGTGTTCATGATAGCGTGCGATCAGAGCAGCAAGGAGAATATCGAAATTGCGCAACTGTTGGTGTCAGAGTACAATGCTGACGTGAACGTGAGGAGCAACCACGGTTGCACCGTTCTCTCGTACTTGTGCGAGAACGAGTGCGCCACGGCAGATTTCATCCGGTTGCTCGTTGTGGACCGCGGAGCAGATGTGAACAACCGAGATGCGGACGGAGACACGCCGCTGACTCTTCTGTGCTCTGCTAAGAAGCCCAACACCGAGCTGATTGCTGTGCTTCTGGAGAACGGCGCAGAAGTGGATGCCAGAGTCTTAAAGCGCGACCGGACGCCGTTGATGATTGTTTGTGCTGCTCCAGAACCTGCCGCTGAGGCTGTGCACATGCTGCTGGAGAATGGAGCGGACGCTAACGCAAGAGATGAGGATGGATTTACGCCCCTGAGGATTCTGTGCCGCAGAGAACCCCCCAACGCTGAGGCCTTCCAAGTCCTTCTCGAGCATGGTGTGGACGTGAATGCACAAGACAACGATGGGGAGACAGCTCTGACGGAAGCTGCTGAAGCAGACTTTGTTCAATCGGTGCAGATGCTGCTGGATGCGACCGCCGACCCCTTTCTCACTGACAACCAGGGTCGAACTGCTCTCGATCATGCCTCCCTTCGAGGTCGCAAGCGCGGAACGGAGGAGCTGCTGCTACCGTTAGTGAAGTTGGACCTCCTCCGCTCCAGTGACCCGGTCGACGCTCAAGCTGCAATCCGAGGCACAGAAGTGGAGTTTGGCGACATTACGGCAGCAGACAAGGACATCGGGGGAGATTTCCACGGACTGTGGCTGGATTCGGACGTGGCCATCAAGCTGTTCGTGCAGTCTCGCGATGTCGATGCCTCCTTCAGGGACTTCGTGTCGAATTGGCGCTCTCTTCGCCACCCGAACGTCCAGAAGCTGTACGGAGCCATCGATCAAGGATACCAGCTACTGGTCTGCGAGTACATGGCGAACGGGTCGTTGGAGTCGTTGAAGCTGCAGATACAGAAGATGGATCGTCACGAGTCTGACTTGATTGCAACGAGCATTGCAGCGGCATTCCGACACTTGTATGAAGCTGCACTTGGTGTCCAGTATCTGCATGAAAGGAGAATCACTCATGGGAACGTGTGCAAGGAGAATATTCTGATCGGCAGCGATGGGATTGCCAAGCTGGGGAATTTCCCAGCGAGTTATTGCGCTCAGTTCGTCGCCTCGTGATCTCGTGATATCCAGGTTAGAGCGCCACCGGAGCTGAAGATGGATATTCACGGCTTGGACCAGTGCTTGATTTGGCTTTTTGTCGGGGTCTACGATCAGTACAACTTCCCCACTGCGTTCCTTACCTTGATTCAGGATATGACGCGGATCGGTCGAGAGTATGCCACGGTTTCCGCCTTTGTCAAGGATTTAAAGCGCCTGATCGATCTGCTGACCCCGGAAGAATCTGTGCAGACTCAGCCCATTTCTCGAGACGACATTGTCACCAAGCTCCAAGACGTCCAAATGTCGGTTGAAGACTCCGAAGATGAATTTTACATTGAGCTTTTCACGGACCTGGAAGCGGTTTGCTACCGTGTACTCGACTCGAGCGACTCCACGGACGCGCGCATCGGCATCCAGGACTATGAAGAGGTTTTCCAGGTGCTGGACGCGATCCAGGAGGCCATTGAGCAGCAGCAGTCGCGGTCGACGAGCCCCATTCTCCGTCTGTCCTCCAGCTGCGCCAGTGATCAGTCCCTCGACTTCTTCGCCAAGCAAATGCAGCGGTTGGTGAAGTTACTGGGGGATTCGTCGGACCTGAGCCTCGAGATGGACAAGAGGTGGTCACAGCTTCGCAGGAACAAAATCGATCTGTTCGTGTCGGAGGTGGACAAGACGCTCACGTTGCTGCAGCCAACGGAGACGGAGGATCTGCTCACTTTGCTGCATCGAGAGCTGCAGAGTCCTAGCTACTCGTCTTCCCAGCTCGAGGTCATCCAGAAGGCGTACGACGAGGCTTGCTCGAAGCAGTCGGCGACGGTCTTCCAGTCGCTTCCCGAGTGGTTTATCGGCTGGTACGAGCTGGAGAATGAGGTCGTGGTCGCTCGAGGCGGCTACGGCGAGGTCTCCAAGGCCAAGTGGCTCAACTCGGACGTCATCGTCAAGCGAGTGCTCTTCGACTCGGACCGGAGCAATCGAGGGGACCAGCGACGCATGTTCGAGCACGAGGTGGCGCTGTGGTTCAGTCTGAACCACCCTCACGTGGTGAAGCTCTTCGGCGGCTGCCACATCGGCACGCCCTACTTCGTGTGCGAAGAGGCCAAGAACGGCTCGCTGGACCGGTACCTGAAGGACCACCCGTCGGGCGTCTGGACGATGCTGTACGAGGCGGCGCTGGGGCTCGAGTATCTGCACGCGCGCGGCATCGTCCACCGAGACGTCAAGTGCGACAACATCCTCGTCGGTAGCGATGGGCAGGCCAAGCTCACGGACTTCGGGCTGAGTTCCGTTGCGAGCGCGGCAGACCAGGGCAAGCGGTCGGGCGCTGTCCGCTGGGTGGCGCCTGAGTGTTTGGCAGGAGAGAAGGCGTCGTTCGCCTCGGATGTTTATTCGCTGGGCGTGTGTGTCATCCAGGCGGTGAGTGGGAAGCTACCGTGGGGCAACCAGCTCGACAACTTCGTCGTGGAGCGGCGCGTGGGTAACAGAGAACTGCCGCAGCGCCCTCCAGAGTTCACGGACGCGCAGTGGCAGTTGGTGGAAAACATGTGCCAGTTTGAGCCTGCGCATCGGATGAATCTCCTGGTGGTGGTGCAGCGGCTGAAACGATTCGCGCAGTATCCGAGTGCAGACTTTGCTCAGCCAACACCGACTCAAGCTTTGGACACGTCAGTCGACGACCTGGTGCTCAGGATGAAGCGAGTGGAGGGGGAACAGGATGGAAACCAGGGAAAGCGACTTGCTCGTGGCATCTACGAGCTGCTGGTAGAGCGCATCGAGGACGTCAACAATGGGAAGTGGGATGCAAAGTTGCGAGTCAGCTTGGACGCGATCGTTGTGGTGGCCGACACGTGGTTGACCGGCCTGGAGAAGCACCAGTCGACGATGGACGTGGTGAAGACAATTTTCCGAGGATTCGCACTGCATCGACAAGTGGACCGAGTGCTCGCCGAGCTCTTTGTGGTGCCGACCGGCGAGATGCACAAATGGGCGGACAAGTGCTCGGAGATGATGCAGCCTGGCGGACAATGAACCGGAGGATGGGAGGGGGCAACAGCTGAATCAATGTAATTTGTGCAGCTTGCTCGGAATGGATTTCAGTCCAACGACTAAAGTGGGGGGAGGGGTGTGCTCACAGAGCGTCCAAACTTTTCTGCACAATGTTTGGTTCTTGATCCCCACTAAGTCTATGGATATTTGTTAATCCACGAACTGCTACTGAAGTAGTTGGTTTGGCCTAGATATTTTTACGCTCGCAATGATTTGGTCCAATCCGATGGTCACCGCATTCATCAAATACTATAATAGTACGACTTTCTGCGCACTTATTAATAACAATTGCGTCACAATTATTTAGTTGTCCAGGCACGCTGATTCTGAGTTCTATCGCACTAGCTGTAGCTGCCGCGTTTGCTGTGAGCTGCGACGCAGCCGAGTAGACTCTCGCACTCAAGCGGCAAACGCCCAGAACAACTACAACGGCAACCCGGGAGAGAGGCGCCTCATCCAGAAATCCAGAATACCGAACATTCCGTCTTGGCCAGGGTCGCCAGGTGAATCGATTCCAACTAATTCCCCTTTGTCCGGTTCACGACTCGCCCCATTTGGTTCATCTTAACAATGCGCCAGTCCACGTCTTCCGGCTCCGTGACCAGCGACTCGAAGCTCAGCGTCGTCTTGACGTCCGTCGTGACCGTCACCCTCTCGGCCGTCTTGGCCTGCACCGCCTCCACCGTCTGCGTCGTGTGGAACAGTGCGTCCAGCTGCAGTCTCTCCACGACGGCCTCATCCTGCGAGTCGTCACTGCTGTCTCTGCTCTTCTGCAGCTTGTGCTTGATGTCGCTCAGGTCGGAGACCACCTCCATGACGTTGGGTCTGCCCCCGTCCTTGAGCTGCTTCTCCCTCTGCTTCTGGGCGATGGTCTCCCCCACCACCGCGCGTAGAGTCTCCTCCGCCTTGAGGTTGGCGCGCGTGGTGCGCTGGCACGTGACGCCGCTCAAGTAGACGCCCGTGAAGTCGAGCTCCGTCAACTGGAGGCTCGAGACTCCCCCTCCGAGTCGCCTCACGCGCGGCAGGAACAGCCGCTGGTAGCACGTTGGCTCGAACATTTTCTCCATCTCGTCGGCTTGTTGCGGTCTCGGCGCGTTGTCCGCCGCATAGTCGACGAGCTCCTGCGAGTGCATGGCGCGGATCACGCGATCGCAGGCGAAGCGGGCGCCGGTGAGGAATTCGACGGCATCAATCTCTGTCTTGGAGGGCAGTTGCAGCTGCGCGTAGAGCAGGTAGTTGCTGAGCGTCCAGTTGGACGGTGGGAAGACGCTGTGCTCCGAGTAGCGCGTCAACTGGTGCGAGCGGTCCACGACGCGCTTGAGGTAGAGCGACAGGTCGTCGTAGAACGTGGGGGTAGAAGGAGTAGGGGGCGGAGAGGGGGAAGAGGAGAAGAAGCGGGCATGGCGACGGAGGACGCCACAGCGGCGGCGGAGGGGGATCAAGCGCTTCAGCATATTCGTCACTATGCAGCTCAGATTTGAAGTGGTCCCCCCCCCCCCTCCCCCGATGTGCAACGGAATATTTATCAAAAGTCACCACAAACAGGTGAGGTTTTATCAAAAGTCACCACAAAGGTAATGATTGGCTATTAATCAGATCACTTTACAATCGACGGGCCGCTAGCCAGCATCGCCTAGCTCTCATGCGCTAGCCAGAATCGTGCCGCGCCCTGCATCATTGCCTGGCTCAACGGCGTGCCCGAGGACAGCGCCGTCTCCGTGCCCAGCGCCGTCGCCGTGCCCATGGTCGTGTTGGTGGCCGCACCAGCTCCCGTCCTAGGCTGCAGGTAACCTCGGCCTCATTTTCTTAGATAAGACATGAAACAAAATAGATCAGAACGCGTTCTTCATTTCAGCTCGTGTTTAAATAGACTAACTTGTCGAGGCCTTCACTTTCAAGCTTACCCTGTTAGCAAGACTACCCACCCAGTCAGCAAGACTGCCCACCTCACACATCCGCTTCCAAGCAAACTTTTTCTCCGTGGATTCGTCTCTCGTCGCTTTGACTGCCGCTGAATCCAGCAATGAGGACATGATAAAAGTTGGAAATTATTTTGTCGATAGGAAGACGAGCACCAAGTTCTGGAAAACGAGAGCTTTCAACGACGTTACCCTTTGTAGTACTTCTTGAAGGGAAAACACAACTCGAGCGAAAACCTCTGAAGACGAAGCTGATCATGGACATCCACCCCACCCATGTTAGCGTGGTAATCCTTGACTAATTTTGGGCAAGGTACTTCTTCTGGCTGGCCGTAGCCTGTTGTGGAAACTACAAAAAAAAAAGTTAGAAGGGTATACATCCACTACAACATCATCAAACGCACCAGTCGTTTGCTCGTGTGTACTGGCACCAGTCGTCAGTAGATGTACTGGTTTAGAATCCATCCAAACACAGGCTACCATTTCAGGTACTTTCTTGTTTCGCGCGATCCTGTATGCGCCGCGTCTGATGGTTTCTGGTCGCTTTTTCGACCGTCCTTCAGCGCCTCAGGAAACCCGATTCGCCGCGTTTGAATTGTTCCAACCGTAAAAATTTTCCGTGAAAGTAGCTCCAACGATAGCGACACCGAAGTATAGAATCGATCAGTAACCACCATATGCCATTCTTCGCGATCCGCCGGAATGACATGCGCCATGTTCGGTAGTACTGCAGAGGGTCCCGACTTGTCATCGATTGTCTGGGGTCCGCCAAGGTGTTGTTTTTTCCGCAGTACACTTCCGCCCTACAAAGAAAATAATTGACAGACATGAGAGGAAACCGCTACACCCGCAAAATTAAAGTTGGGGTCTTACCTTAGACAGTAAGATGTCTTGGGACAACAGGTCAGAAATAACTTCGTTCCCCACTAGTGAGGTTTGTCCTTCATAAAAACGCGGGTACCGTTGAACTTGGAGTGCGATGGCAACATGCCTTCGTCGAATGAAAGTACACCACCCGGGACATATCCACTTTTGAACGTCCTTTGCAGTACATCTAGGATGGGGCGAATTTTCCAAGCCCTGTCCAAACCAGCTCGGGGGTCCTTGTTGTCGCCACAGTGAAGATGCTGGCTAATTTGATCAAACCTTTTACAAGCAAGACAAGTACAATCGTTCTGTTAGTCGTACATTTTAGTAATATTCCATGACAGATCATACCGGTTCCGAGCCATCCACATGCCAAACGTTCCGCTAGGAATCGCCCCGATGCTGCTTGTACTCCAATGCGCAGATAAACGATGCCTAATCGGTGCCAGTGCTCGAGCAATGAGGAGCCCTAAAAACACGTGGAGTTCGCAAGGCTGAATGGGAGGCATTTTCCTCAAGCGCTGTCGGATTTCGCGAAGCGATTCTACTGGCGCATTTCGCATGCCGCCTTTCCGCCTGAGCTTTTTGTGGAGATCTCGAATGCGTCGAGCACGGGTAATGACCGTTTGCTTCGCATACTTGTTCGGCTCGTCAGCAATGTCTTGCCAGAGGCTCTGTGGTAGAAAATACCAAAACCGCTTGAGGGGTGAATCCGCAATATCCACCAGCTCCTGCGTCGGACCGAATTCTCCGCTGTAGATGTTACCGAATTCGGTTTGGTCCCCCACCGACGGGTCAACTATAAACCATATTGTGAGTAAACCCGCAATTGTTAACGACGTAGTTGGCAACAATGTAGCTTACCTTCTTCCCATCCATCAGTTTCCCATTCCTTGATTTCGTCGCGATTCTTAGCCAACTTGAGCAGCTCGTCGTCGTCATTAACGTCGATGCCGTATTCATCAAGATACCAATCGTGATCGTTCTCTTCCATCAGCTCGCGAATCATCTCGTTAGTTAAACAAGATTCGTCTTCATCGTCCGCCGACTCATTTCCATCGATCTCATCATCGGAGCGAATGTAATCATATCAACCGACGATGTTCTCGAAGCATGTGTTGACGTCAGGGTTTGAGATAGCGAGACGTTGTTGTAGTTCAGCCGACGCTGCAGCGCTCGCCTCAGCTTGCTGCAAATACTCTCTGTGCTGGTCGTAACGTTCTGCAGCTTCCTCGTCTTCGTCAGAGAAGTCCGAGCTTGCGCTTAAGGCACTATCGCTGAAACGATCTGCAGAGGTATACACACCCGGCGTTCCCTCTTCCGCTTGCATCTCGATAGCACGGCGTTTCTGTTGTGGGTAGTCGGTAACAAACTTGAGCTACGTTTACGAGACGTCTCAACCGTAGTAGTTGGTGGACTAGCTGCTTGCCCATTGCCTTGTCGTGCAGTAGTAGTCGGTGAACTAGCTGATTGTAGATATCCTTCTCGTTCTGCAAACCTATATATAATGACGGGTCCGGGGTAGGCTTCTTCTTCTTCGTTGACTTCGCTGTAGACTGTGTTGCTGGGTGCGCCGTTATTACGTTCTCTACTTCGAGTCCAACATCTTCTCTATTTACACCACGTAGTTGCTGAGCTGTCTTGCGACCGGTCTTCGGCGGAGGCGGTGGGCCCTGCTTCGTCCGTGCTGCCTTCTGTCTCGCACGGGTACCGCGTGCCAAGCTTACGTCCTGCATCTAGTAGTGCAAACTTGTTGTGGCCTCCAGTAGTTATATGAGCTTTTGGAATGGGTGGATTCAGGGCGATGTACCGATCTACAAATCAAATGACTAAATACTTGTATACAGTATGTATGTATTAGGTAGTAGCTGTATAAACGACAACAATAGTGTGGTTTTCAACTTTTTTGCCTGCTGAATCAAGCTTGTTATTGGGGCCTCACACTAACGCCAGTCTGACCGAAGTTCATGCAGGACGCCGTCGCGATGGGTGTAAGCTCTTCGCATCGAGGTGGCTTGCTCGGGGTACATGTGCGCTTGCAGTAAGGTTGATGTCGCTAATCTCTAACGCAGTGGTTTGGTTGTTTGGTGCGTTGTATAGGAGTAGTGACCGCTACATGAGCTCCAGCGGCAACCCGTCTACTATAGCGACGGCTTTGTCGGCTTTGGGTGTCGCTTTCTCCTGACAGCACCTGAAGCTGGTTGAGCCCATGTAGGCGATGATGGCGATGGAGTGTGTGCATGATATGGCATTGCACATGTCCAAGTGCGGTGTACTGGTCGTCCGGTGGTGAGCAGAGCCTGCAGAAACTGACTGCACACGGGCAGATCATCGCTGCTCGAAGAACTTTAGCGCAAGCTGCACTCTGCGCCATAGGAGTGGCAGGCCACTCTGTGTCGACAAGCGGCAGGGATCTTCCCGGACGTGGCCATGCTGTCCACCACCGGCATGTCAATGTCCCAGCTGCCGTTGGGGATGAAGTTGGACGAGGTCATGGTGGCCTCATCCTGGTGGCGATCAACGAGCAGGGCACACCGTTGGCTAAGTCGGCTGGCTGCGCTGGTCGCTCCTCACGCGCAACATGGACACCATGGGAGGGCAGGGCTAGGCCGCTTTAGCTGCACTCAGAGCATTGTGTTCTGCACTTGCCGAACTTGCACCCCGCGCGCTTTTTTGGAGCATTGCGTCCTATTGTTCGCTATTGTGTAACTTTGTAGGCCTACGTTGGCGTGCATGAAGTATCTGCTGCCGGACGACACTCACGGTAGAAGCTAATGGCATGGAATAGAATGAGTAACCTAGTACGCATTTATTGTGGCCGTAATAGTGTTTCTAGTTGCTGGAGAACCCTCACAAATGTACTTATTACAATATGAAACATCGCCTACAAACAAGTTTAGTAATGGTCTGCAATCGTTTACAGCTTTACCAGAACGGTACTCGACGTGGCTAACCGACCGAGTCCAGCGTTTCTTGCTGTGCATCGCGCTGTGAATGGTATTAACTCCACCCATCTTGGGTGTTGCCACTGACCATGATGGCCGCGCAGCTCATGCCTCCACTGTTGGCGATGTACGTGCTCAATCATGCGCTCATCGGTGCGCTACAGTATTGCTTCTGTTGATCTACTACTACTTGTTGCCGCTGGCCACGATGGTCGCGCAGCTCATGCCTCCAATGTAGGCGATGTTGAGATGCTGGTTGGTGCTCCAAGATCCTGATGCTGTTGTGCTGCGGCGAGTTGCCGCTACCCGTGTTGACCGTGGAGCCGAGCTCGTGTTGTCCACGATGGAGATCGCGTGGCGCCGTCTGGTGGGGCGGTGGATCGGTGCGACGATGTAGTGACGCAGTTATACTACAACCTGGTGCTGCAGGTCATCATGGCCGCGCAGCCCGTGTATGCCAAGATGGAGATGCTCGTCGGTGTACCAAGGTCCTGACGCATTTGCACTACGCCGTGCAGCCGCTGTCCGTGTTGGCCGTGGAGCTCGTGTTGTCCACAATGGAGATCACGTGGCGCCGTCTAGTGACGCGGTGGACCGGTGCGACGATGTAGTGACGCAGTTATACTACGACCTGGTACGGCAGGTCATCGTGGCCGAGCCGCTCCGAGATGGAGATGGAATTATATCAATCCTGATCATGGCTGTGCTACTCTTTACAAATTTTGTCATTATTTCTAAGTACATTATTATTCTACAGTGATTGTAATACCTAGTTGCTACTATCATTACTACCATTAGTACTGTCAGTACTATGTTTCCGTGCTCCAAACCATTGACCAGGTGCAACACGCTTGGCACCACCTGCATCAGCGCGCTCCACTCGGGCAGTTTGGCCGTCACCGTCAGCCGTAATAGAAGCGTGGGTATGTCATGCACCGCTTTGAGGAACCCCGGTAGACTGGGCCACGCTACCTCCGTATTAGGCTCCCTGGTCAACACGTGGTGCCACAAGATCGGTGTCGATGCATTTGCGCACCAACCATCACTAAAGGGCGCCACGCTATCGCAGGCAACACAAGCCGTGTGGGCAACGCGGCCAGCAGCCAGCGGCTGCGGTGTTGATGCATTTGTGCACCATTGGTTCAGCACCAACCATCGCTAAAGGGCGCCAGCCAGTGGCTGCCAGCCACTTGTCGTAGTACAATAGCGTCAGGACATCACCGCACTGGCCGCCATCTCCATCGCAGGCAACACGAGCTGCGTGGCTATCATGTCTGCAAGCAGCATGTCATAACAGCATGAATACATTGGCACCGATGCATGTTTGACGGTGCGACGCCATCTCCGTTTTGGGTGTGAGTTACCTGGCCATCATGAGCAGCAGTAATAGAACTGTAGGCAGGATCAGCAGCGCAAACATCGCCTCGTCAAACCTTGGCAGACCGCGCGACGCTGCCGATATGGATATTGAACAACTTGACCTCCTGACCATCACTGGCGCCAACGTGCAGATAGTAGATTGCACGAGCTGCGTAGCCATCTGGCCACAAAGGACGATGCTAGTTCTATTTATGTGCTAACGTTGCTGCGATTTACCGTCAGCTCCTCTGACATGTCTTACGAAACGAACATCAAAACGGAATTGCATGTAGGAGGTCGTACCGCGTACTGCGCCAAAAACAATGATGTGCATACATAAACGCTCCAATATTTTTGTATTTAATAAAGTTCATACAAAAACTATATATAATGTTGTCGGAGGCTCCTACAAGCGACGTCCACTGGACTTTACGCACTGACCCCCGCTGAACAAAGGGTTAAGACTACTGGGTGTGCAAGTGCCCCCGTTCCGCTCGCCTCGTCGGTTCGCTGCACTACTCGCAGCGCTAGGTTAATTATGTAGGGTAGGCGGGCCCTGATGGGGGCCCGCAATGCAGCATAAGATTTTATCGCTGCGCTCGATAGCTATTCGGAATTAGTGGGATTCGTACTTAGTGAATAAGCGTGATTTACGCTCAGACACGACGCTCTGATTGATTCTTAGGATAGATTAACCCTTTCGTGAACACACCTTTTTGACTTGGTTTTGTATGGTATGCAAAACTAGCACATTAGCTCGTCAAGGGGGGGGGGCATTTTGCCCCCTTTCATAAACAACGGTACTCGCCATAATGAGTGTCTCTTCCACACAGTGGAATGGAGATGGTGAACGGGGGCATGTTGCCCCCCTTCACAACTTACGGTACTTCTGCTTGTCATTTTTTCATTGGCTAATAGTGTGGCAATCTCAAACCAAATCTGAAGCATGTGATGTGATTGGTTATCGATCGAACAGGATGTTCACGTAATGCGTGCAGATCCCTGAAATATATCACAGATCCAACTTTGAATCGTACCGTTTAACTTCAATCATGCCGCAGCGAGCTGATAGGATGCTCACTGTCACACCAGCGCGCAGGTCCTGACGATTTCGCGCCAATATCTAGTGTAATGAATAGTAGATAATGGCGCGAATTCGTTAGAGTCCGCGCAGCGCTAGAAGCGCTCGCTGGTGACGCTTGGGGCTGTCAGTAGCGCCTTTGCTGGCGCGCCGCAACACCCGCCACCTCTGGACAACTTGGTAGGAGCTCCTTCCGCTTTGATAAGACCACTGCAGGTCACCCGCATGGTAGCCCCTGGCATCATGCCAGCTCCAAGCCCAGCCACAGTCGCGAAGTGGGTATTTATCTTGATTTCACTATTGAAATATACATGTGCATATTACAGCATTTCACTATGAAAAATGGTTCCAACAAAACTCGATATCCCGTATCTATCGTTGCATCACTTTTGATAGCTCTATATACAATTACCAAACTGATCCCTTGAATGTTGATACGTAGGCATTGCGCTTTTCGAGGCTTACAAGCATTTGCTGGCTGCGTTCGATTGACGGACGCAAGGCGCGCACGGCGGTGGCGGCGTTGAAAGCACCCTCAACAAAGCAACGGAGACTGCGACTGCCGGAGGCGCTATTGGTGCCGCTTGACCAGCGAGCGCACTGCGGGTAGCGCCGTCGTCGCCGATACACCGCTGCACAGCCGTCGCCAAGCCACCGCTACACCGCCGTCGCCAAGCCACCGCTACACCGCCGTCGCCAAGCCACCACCATCAGAGCTGGAGGCGGATGAGAAGAAGGCGGTACAGCGGCTACAAGACCAAGGCGGAGGACGAGAAGAAGTAGGGGGCAGTGGCGGCCTTCTCCTTTTCGCCCATCAACGTCAAGGAGTAACGCGCGGCCGTGCACGAGGTGAAGCACGAGTTCGACAGCGCCGCCGAGGTGTTGCCCTCGGCCATCACCGAGGGTGTGTTGGTGAACGGCGCGTGGTGGTGAGCGTCATGAAGCGGAAGGAGCGCGGGGTGTCGGTGCAGCTCGGCACCAGCCACGGAGTAGCTGGAGACTCAACTCCGTGCTGGCCGTGCTAGCTCAACTTCTCGTGGTTGACGCGAAGGCGGGCCTGCCTACTGTTAGGTGTGTAACAGCGATAGAGACAAGAACAATGAAGCTACGTGTGCATCGTCACCTTAAACTCGTAATTTATTGGTATTTGCTGACGCAATCTTCATAAATGACGAACTTAAACGCGTATTTTACTGTTATGTCTGCCACACAGCGTAATCTATTCAAGGGGTGGGGGAGTCAAACTCGCTGTGATTGGCGGATTTAAAAGTAGGTGGGTTCGTAGTTGAACTTCTGTCAACGGGGCATTTTGCCCCCCTTCACGGTGGTTTTACTCGCAGGTTTTGAAACAACCATCAAGGGGGTCAAAATGCACCTTTTGGCCACGAAAGGGTTAATAAAAACGACAAACGTCCTGCCCATGTATTTAAATCAGGTATTACTCGCGTTTTTTTCCCATGAATTGTCCATGTTATAGAATGCATTGCACTACGTCGTAATTTACGGAAATGTCCATTTTCTGCGACGATGTGTTGCACCGATCAGAATCATTGGGATCGGTCTGAACCGGATCATTCCATATTTCTCCCCCAAGCACACACTCGACCATTCCCCGCCATTGGGAGCTTTCCCCGCCGCCGCCGCCGCTGTGTTTCCACAGTTGCGAGCTGCCAACGCCGAACGCGCGCTGCTCCACGCCGCGAACACTGTGATATTCGCCCCGCGCTTCCGTGGTCGTGGGTGGGCTTGAGCTGACAGCGCCGCTATCCGTTCTCTTCGTACGTACCTGTTGAGTGTTGTTCCTTTTGTAAGACATGGTTTGGTCTCGATCTAACTTGCTGTACTTCCGGATGCTAGGGCTCCTTCCGCAAGATCCCCGAGCAGTTGGTGAGTTAGCCACCTCAACGCAGAGAGGCGCTAAAGGTGAGCGCGTGAGTTGGCGATGCTCAGTCACGCTCGAGTGAATATTGTTCTGACCATGTATTGACCACATATTTTGACATGTTTTGGACAGGATTTGTCAATCGATGGCTCGCTCCAAGAAGACAGCCGCTATTCTACAGAAGATGAAGGAGACAGAAGAGTGTGCCGCATCGACCCAAGCTGATGACGAGATCGGGAGGGAGGAAAGTAGAGAAGAAGATCAACATGAATCGGACAGTGAAGAAGAGTATCAGCAAGAGGAGGAGAGCGAAGATGATGACCAAGATGATGAGAGTGAAGAAGACGAGGAAGTAGGAAGCAAAGAGGATGATGGTCAGGATGGAGAAGACGCGCCACATGAAGCTTCAGAACGTCACGCGATCACAAGCAAGAAGCGCCGTCGGGCTTTTTCTGACGCCGATTTGCACTACGTCCCGATCATGAAAAATCGGCAGAAGTCGTTGGAGGCCTTCGAGGCTTAGTTGGAGAGATACAGCCGCACGACTAGCGCGAAGACGGGAGTGAGCGAGACATTAAACGTGCCGCTGCATAATCGGCGGCTCAAGAAGCAGAAGCAGTACCTAGGCAAGCCGAAATCCAAGATTCCGTTTGTACCTGACTCCATGGACCCATATCAGCGTGTCTACATTTGCACACACGCCTCGTTCGCGATCTACTGGCAAGCGGCCTGCGCAGAGCACTTTTTCTTCCGGTTGCGAGTTTCGGTTTATCGCACAAGTGACTCAGCGGTCTCGTGGCAAGTGGGGAATCGAAGTGAAGCGCGAGTTCTACGGGCACAATCACCAGGTTTCGGAGGAAGTGTACAGGTCTCACCCAGGTATTCGCCAGGTTCCAAAGAAATCACGTGTCATGGATGACGTCAAGTTCATGGTGAAAGTCAGCGGCAGGCCTTCGCGGATCTATGACTACATCCGTAGTAGCACGCCATACCGTGGCCTCATGGGAGACGTGCACAACATGATTCGAAGGTTCAAAAAGGACGGTTGATAAATTCACTATTAACTCTGAGAACGGAGTTTACATTCTAACAAAGCTTTGCTACTGTTTCGTGCTTGAAAAGGCGACGGGCTATCTGACGAAGACCAAGTTGCTGAGTTACTGGTCTCCTTCAACATGCAGGCTGAGGGAAACGTGGCAACGGTGAACGAGAATAATAGAGGCCAAACCACCGTGCTTTCTATCTCGTCTGAGCTCATGCGTAAGCACTACAGTCGGTTTCCGGAGTTGCTGCTGGTGGAGTGCACCCACAAGACCAACCGGTAAGCGTCCACTTCATCTGTAATGGACCAGGTTTTCTGCACGTGCTGACTATGTTTTTTTCATGTTTTGTAGAAAGCGCTATCAGCTACTCACGTTAATGGTGATGGATCAGTTTGGAAACGGGCAACCGGTACAATACTCGGTGAACGAGCGTAATGCAGACTGGTATATGGTCAAGGCAATTGAGCATTTCCAGGCTATGAACGAGTGGGAGCGGACGATAGTGGTCATGGTGGATAAGGACTAGAATGAGGTTGAAGTGTTGAAACGGATGCTGCCGAATTGTCGGATCTTGCTGTGCCATATTCACGTGATCAAGTGGTTAAAGAAGGCGATTCGAGATGACAAGAAGTACGGAATTTATTCCAGCGAGGTCCTCAAGCAAATGGACTTTTGCGTGGCGAACATGGTTTACTCTCGAACGGACAAGAGTTCAGAGCTGAACTCCCCTAGAACTTGCTAACAGATTAAACAGGTGTTCAGACGTTTGTCTCTCATTTGCCTATTCTTCTCTGTAACCGGCAAGTCGGCTCTTCTGCCGACTGCCCTGCTGCAAGGAGCGACTGCTCCACTCAACACTCCGTAAGGCCCTGCGCGCATAATACGTCGCTGAAGTAGTGGGCTACAATGAGACGCAAAAGCTAGGACTTTGCGAACTCCAATCTTTTCTCGACACGTTTGAGGTGCGCTTCCGACGACACTCCAAGAAAACCATCTCAGTGGAGGTCCGTGTGCCGATGGAGCAGACGATAACGTTTCGGCTCACGCTGGAGGTGGCTCGAAACGCATTGCAGGCGATCAATAGGGCTGGGACAGAGGATGTGGATGCAGCGCATGAAGGTCAAGCATCTCGGTACGTCATCGATATTGAGGGTGCAGGTGAATTCTCCGACCAAACGTTTGCAGCAATGCATTACCTGGGAAACCTGGTCAATACCTGTAAACAGGGATCACAGTGTTACTCATGGCTAATGACGTCTATCGACGCACTGCTTGCTAAACGCAACGATGATAATGACGAGGAGGATACGGCAGCGCTGCGCTTGGAAAAGCAAATGTACCAGACGTGGCCTCATGAGAAACTTGTCGGATTTGGCTTCAACTTGGAAAGGTCTTACGTTTACTGCGCTCGCGAACAAACATGGTTCAACGACCTGATCATCGAGACATTCATGAAGACGCTGTGTGAGAAGTACGGTAACAACAAGACCATCCTCTTGCCACCGATCCTTCTTCCAGACAAAGGAAACAAGGGAAAACGTGTACCACAGGGAATTCGGAACGCTCTGGAGACAGCAGCAGAAGACTTTGCCTTCTTGCCAATCAATCTGATCAGCAGTCACTGGGTTGCGTAGTGGTGGACAATGCCAACGGTCACCTATACTGTTTCGACAGTGTCGACAAACGGACGCACCAACTGCTGCAGGAGATATCGACAGAGATTATTGGAACAACGTTGCGTGGGTTTACGCAGACAACTATCCACAGCCCGACACAAAAAGATAGCGACAGCTGCGGGCTGTTTGTGTGCTTGTTCTTTTGAAAGAAGATGTGGAAGGAAGCCGGGAGCTACTACTCGCACCTAGGACTACGGCGCTGGCGCAGGGAGATTCTCAACGCAATAGTCGTTTTTAGCAAGAAACGCATGGAAGATAACGCCATGGAGACGCTGCTTCAGAGCTGAGGGTGAGACTCGAAGGGATGTTCTCCTAATGCAATTGCCCGGAGTGAATGCAGTACATAGTTCAAAGGGAACGGTCACTGTTTTTTTCACGAAGCCGTTGCTGGTGTCGTACCAGGTTTAACTCCGAAATACATACATGAGTGCACACTTCGTCTCTCTGTAATCGCTAAGTCTTCTAGCAGGGTTTACCCAGGTTTGTCCGTGTTTGATCCTTATGGGTACGGTCTCATTATGTCCGAGATAAGCGGTCACGATGCTATTTAGCGAACGACGCCCTCCACCGGACAGATGAGGTTGGCTTCACAAAGCCGACGACGGCATTTGCTGGTCTTGATTTTTCCAATGTACTGTCAACAGGTATTGACCACTGGTCACTAGACGATTCTGCACCCTGGTGCAGAATCGTCTGATTGAGATGATGATGTGATCGTACATCTGGCTGGGCATAAATAGCTACATCTTCACCAAAGAACATGCCGAAAATATATTACGGAAGGCTCGATGAGATATAATCTCAACATGGGCAACACATGGACTCGAACATGGAGAATTCATGGATACAATACATGGGTAGGATTACCTGCCTCATAAAAATCAGCATTGTGAGTCAGTGGGGGCAGGATATATGCATGGGCGGACAGGTCAAAGAGTAAATTTTTGCTGAGGATGTCGAGATTAGTAGCGTCGTTATCGTCAGCTAATGTGCCAAAATACGCGGCACATGTCCAGGTAGTTTGGGCCCTCAGAAGATTCGCTAATCTATGGCGACTGAGTCATTCAGTTGGTTTGCTAGAATCACCAGTAAAGATCCATTAAGGGTTTTGGCCAGTTTAGTAGAATTGACCAGTTTAGTAGAACCAGTAATATTGCAGAAATAATGAAATACGTGCTATAAAACTCTTCCCACGCGTTTCCATATGGTAGTTTGATACAAAGACCAGTATTATTCCGCTCTACTAAACTGATCGCAGCATACTGTAGGCATGTTTTCTTTTGCGCGCTACAATAGCACTTTCATAGCTGCTAACTGTGTCTGGATTGGTGCACATGTTAGAAAAAATCTAGGGCTTTCATTGTGTACACGTTTTATCTCCAAAAGATTTGTAGGTTTCAAGAAAATACTTTTTCAAAGTAAAAAATTCAGTTTGCTCTACTAAACTGGCCAATCCCCTTACTACCATTTTACTACTGAAGTGCAGTTGCAGCGGGCCTACCACCAGCTATAGGAGACGAAGAATCTTCTGCTGTGGTGAGCTAAATCTACGGTCTGTGATCAGAACCCAGTTAATTTGTCCTCCTCGTGTTACGGGTGACGCCGCCATCGAGTCGGTGGGAGTACTTGTTCCAGGCGTTGAAGAACTTCTTGTTCTTAGTGAACCCTCGCATTTGGTTGAGGATTTTCTGGATCGCAGCCATCCGCTCCTTCTTGGGCGCAGCAGCCCACATACTGAAGAGTTTGTTCCGCTGCTTCTTGTTGCCGTTCCGCGCGCGGTCGAGCATGTTCTTGTTGAGTAGGTCGTCAACCTTGAGGTTCTCGGGCTTCAGCAGTCCAGCAGGGAGCTTGGCTCGCTCTTCGCTGTCCTCGGCATCGTCGAGAATATCGTCGCTTCGGAGGAACCGCTTGGCCGCGTCAAGCGCCTGTGCTTCATCGACTGCCGGCACTGAGTCGGAAGAGACCAGCTGAGTGGCGGACGCCTAAGCTCTATTGCTGGACGCGACGAGAGCGAGAGCGGCAACTAGCAGGAACTGGCAGATGCGCATGATTCGACTTGGATGGCAGATTATAGCAGGACTTCAGTGCCGCGAAGCAAATTGAGAAATGAGGACTTGTCGGCGGTTGGAGGCCCTCCCATCCGTCCATCGATCGGCAGCAAGCTCCCAATCGCCGCATCAACTCACCAGGGCATAAGGGCATAATCATTCAGTAATACATGTAGGTACTGTAGAAATACCAGCCAGTTCAGCAACCAGCTTTGCAACCGTCATCTCATTGGTTAAAAATGGAGTACCAGGTAATGTGTCACTTTGCTGCAGCCCTTTGAGGTTGCTTTATGAGCAACGCGCTGTGAAATGAGCTGAATAACTCTTGTGCATGTAGTACTGACTGCGAGAACCTCTTTGTAATACACTAGCGTCGCCCTCGTAGGTGCAGTACCGACCGCGAGAACTGGTCACGACCTTGTACTTCTTGAACGCCTTAACTTTCTTCAACAAAGCGGCAACAGCTCACGGGTGCAAGCAGTACTGTGGTGTAGTTATTAGGCGGTAAACGAGAATCGAGCTGACGACCAAGCTTCAGTGGCGACCCGAGTCGTCGGGACATGTTCAGCAATGTTCGGCGGATGCTGATTGGCCATTCTGGACCGGTGCCGAAGACTCGTCGACACCCAAGTTCGAGATCCAGGACTTCAAGTACGATCCGAACCTACAGCGAACTTTGACCCGAGATCCGCACTTAAGACGACCGTTCGAGCCCCGGCGACTGCTCCAAGTCAGGGAACCCCTTCATCGTCCAATAGAGTCATCGAGAGGCCTCTTGGGGCGTCGAGGAGGCTCTGAAGGGTCGGTGGTTACTTGGGAAGATCCAAAACGGACACGTTTATACTAGATATTTGTATTGAACCATAGGAAAGAGAAGATAGAACAGATAAGCCCTTTGGGCAACAAGAACAGAACAGCTTTTCCTCCCAACCACTCAAGGAAGACGTCCGGGCTATCAGTAAGTTCCCGTAGCAATTGGATAAACCTGTTGGTAGGATTATGACTGTCGGTGGACGCGCCTGCTAGTATCGTAGCGTGCGTTTACCCGTGGTCAGGCCAAGAGTAGTGAAGAAGTGGCCGTGTATACGAAGGGCGAGTCATCGCCGAGTAGTGGAGGAGCGAGAGCGCACTCCATTTATCCTTCCCGCCGGAGTATAGCTCCGGTACCCTCGTATCAAGCCGTGACTGGCTGGGACCCTTCCTTCCTGAGGGCCTGCGGGGTTTATATTGCGTGTGAGAGCGTGTCAGCCTTTGCTCGTGGCTGGTGACGCTGGGTTTCCGTCAGTTGACTAAGCGGAAACACGGTGCACAGAGGAAACATCAACCTGGTGCAAGGGAAAGCTCCTGGGCCTTCAGGTTCTAACCCTAACAAGCCCATTGAGTCATCGGGACTTGGTGGGTGTTGTTGGTGGGGAAAGTGTGCTATTATATAATTTAGTGCGTGTTCCTACACGACAACTGGTGCCGCGACCCGGGATTGGTGTGACCTTCTGTGTCTCGTGTTACAGCAGGTCAACTGACGTTACGAGCAACAACCAAGAAGAAGAAGAAGAAGAAGAAGAAGCTGATGAAGAAGAACATGGCGACAGGATCTCAATCCGCGGTACCAGCAACTCCGATGAAGTCCGGCGGAACGCGCGGCGACGACTCGACGGCGGTCTTGATCACACCGCAGCCCGACCCGATTGCTGAGCGCAACGTCAGCTTCGACGAGCCGATGACTGGATCCGACGCCAAGGATGAAGAGATGGATGAAGAATACGACGACTACCTGGAGGAGAAGGCGCCTGAGCCAGCGGTGGTGACACCCGAGACTCCGTAAGATGCAGTGATGTCCGCCGTGCGCAGCGGGGGCTCGCGCTCTCTGGCGTGAAGTCTTGCGAGCGAGGTGGAAGACGATGCGCCTCCCATAACGCGCAACCTCGCAGACGAACGGGATGATTTGAACAGCCCCAAACGTGCCGACTATGGCCCGGGTGCATTTGAAGACAGCGGCAAGGAGGCATTACATGCACGTGCCCTGAAGAACCCACGTGACGGTGGCACCGATGACTCAGCGGATCCGGGGACGACGAGTGACGGTTCTGACGGCTTGCCAGGGGGCAATGATCCGGAACCGAGCTCCTTGGGACCGGGCAGAAGCAGTCAAGTCGCTCCCGACGACTCGCCAGCCGATCCACAAGTGGCCGAAATTGCCTCCGATCAACCCTCGATAACTCAGTTCCCGACTGTGGCGACAAACGGTGACACTCCGGATTTGAAACCGCATTGTGACCTGACCAATGAAGCACCGACAACTCATCTGGTCCCCCGTTACGACGCACACACTCCCCTCGCTATGCCGGAGCATACCTGTATGTCGGTGATGGGCGTACTGGGCATGGACGAGGATGATGTGACAAATGACAGCGCGTGGCTACCGACTGGAAGTTTCCCGACGACTCCTACTGCGCAAAGCCTCTCACATACACGGCTCCCGAATAGTCATACGGGGTGCGTGGTATCTTTCGCGGGCTTGACACAGCCTGGACAGTATGGTGCAGGTGGAAGCTGTGCATGGATTGTGTGGCGCCTACCGGAGTGGAAATTGATGATTGCCGCGAACGCTTACCTCGCCGACACGACGAGCCACCTTGCCCAGAGCGCCGGTATGACATACGGCGTGCTGGCGGCTTTGCAACTCGGTGCCGACGACTTGGTGGTTGTTAGCAATTCAAGGCTGGCGTTGTTGCACTCGCTAGGGGCAGCTGATTCCGGGGCGATGACTCAACCAAGTTACCACGAGGAGGTCAAGGCCCGACTGCGATCTGTGAGATACATTCACGTCGCACAGGAATGCAATGCTGCCGCTGACTCGCTAGCTTCTGAATCGTTGGAATCTCAGACGTCGAAGGTGGTTTTGAGTGGCGATAGGATGGCCGCGCTCTGTGAGCTCAACCAACTCCAAGCTGTGATCTACAAAACCGATCCGGACGGGATATCCCCGCAGAACGTGCTTCCCGGTGATTCTTTTCGGTTCCAAGATCTCCCCAGCAGTAATTCGAGGAGCATTGAGCCTACCATGGCTGCGCCGATGACTCGTTCACAAACCACGCCCAAGATGAAGCTGCTGATACGGACCGACAAGTCAATGACACCAATCCCGACGACTGGTGAATCCGGATTCTGCGCAGACAGTGCAAGTCAGCCGGAGCACGGACAGCCTGACAGCATGCCGAGTTCTCGCGTCAACTGGGTCAGCCGCATCCGGCCGTACATGGAACGGGGCAAACCGACTGATGAAAACAAGGTCGCTACGTGCAAGGCTCTGCTGTCTACAAGCGCCAAGGTTGCTACACGTGGACTGTGCCGAAAGAGTGTCGAGGCTGTGAGCAACGCCTAGCACCTGCTCGCGACAACTCAACCTCACGGTGAACTGCGCCTGGGGCAATGCAGCCCAGGAGTGCAGACGAAAATGGCTACTGCAGCTTTGCATGCTACATGGATATTGAACGCGAATGATGCGGATGGAGAATCCCGATTGGAACGAACTACAACGGGTCCCGACAACTCAAGGGCAGTGCTGGCGAAGACTTGGTGTGCTTGGAGCTCGGACGGAGGTGCGCTGACAACTGCCGATGACTCGAAGCACCTGAAGCAGGATCTACGCTGGGTCAGGCGCGCTACGGCAAGATGGTGGCTGAGGAGTTTTTGTGAGGACCGGATCGGCCGCAGGAACTTGCTGAAGCCTATGCGCAAGGAGCTACCGCAGTCTACAGCCTCACCAAGCTCGTCCAGGTCATCACGCATCACGATGCTGATCATCGTATGGTTCCCGAGAACCGGGTGGTTGTACAGAATCAAGCCGAGCGGTCATGGAGTGTCGTGCCGTTGTCTACGAAGCAGAGTCTGACGAAAGCGAGGATGCCACCTCACCAAAGGTCGTCGAACGACGGCGAAGGCGGACAAGATGTTGGCACTGTACCGGACGAGGTCGGAGACACTATGCGGCGGTCGCCAACCCGGCCCCGACGACTCGGTGCGAACCCGAGTTATGGAACCAGGTAAGCCTACAGCAGCGAGCCACCGGCGGGACATTACGACGGCGCAGACGCCTACCAAGCACGCAACCGGGGCAAACAACACCAGACGTCGTTAACAGCGAGAGGAAGCAGAAGCAGAACGCACCACGACGCTCGCCACCATGTGGTTCGCATAGTGGTGGGGGCAGCTGTGGTGTAGTGATTAGGCGGTAAACGAGAATCGAGCTGACGACCAAGCTTCAGTGGCGACCCGAGTCGTCGGGACATGTTCAGCAATGTTCGGCGGATGCTGATTGGCCATTCTGGACCGGTGCCGAAGACTCGTCGACACCCAAGTTCGAGATCCAGGACTTCAAGTACGATCCGAACCTACAGCGAACTTTGACCCGAGATCCGCACTTAAGACGACCGTTCGAGCCCCGGCGACTGCTCCAAGTCAGGGAACCCCTTCATCGTCCAATAGAGTCATCGAGAGGCCTCTTGGGGCGTCGAGGAGGCTCTGAAGGGTCGGTGGTTACTTGGGAAGATCCAAAACGGACACGTTTATACTAGATATTTGTATTGAACCATAGGAAAGAGAAGATAGAACAGATAAGCCCTTTGGGCAACAAGAACAGAACAGCTTTTCCTCCCAACCACTCAAGGAAGACGTCCGGGCTATCAGTGAGTTCCCGTAGCAATTGGATAAACCTGTTGGTAGGATTATGACTGTCGGTGGACGCGCCTGCTAGTATCGTAGCGTGCGTTTACCCGTGGTCAGGCCAAGAGTAGTGAAGAAGTGGCCGTGTATACGAAGGGCGAGTCATCGCCGAGTAGTGGAGGAGCGAGAGCGCACTCCATTTATCCTTCCCGCCGGAGTATAGCTCCGGTACCCTCGTATCAAGCCGTGACTGGCTGGGACCCTTCCTTCCTGAGGGCCTGCGGGGTTTATATTGCGTGTGAGAGCGTGTCAGCCTTTGCTCGTGGCTGGTGACGCTGGGTTTCCGTCAGTTGACTAAGCGGAAACACGGTGCACAGAGGAAACATCAACCCGGTGCAAGGGAAAGCTCCTGGGCCTTCAGGTTCTAACCCTAACAAGCCCATTGAGTCATCGGGACTTGGTGGGTGTTGTTGGTGGGGAAAGTGTGTTATTATATAATTTAGTGCGTGTTCCTACACGACAGTACTGCTGTGGGGTCCTTCCATACTGATTTTATGAGTCTGTAGCCGCGGGACGGCTTCCATTTCACGCAGATTGCTACTGTGCGGTAGGTCTGGCGGGCTGGCTTTTATTTGTGTGAAGATGTCTGAAATGATGACACAGTTTACCTGCGTTCTCTCATCTCAGTGAGAGCTGGATAGAGTGTGCCTCTGGTCCTACCTAGTAGCCGTAGATGAGAAAGTGGTAGAGGTAGCCTGCATGAAATCGTACGGGTTGTGCAGCAGCGCGGAGCTAGCTCTACGGGTAGCCCCGCCGCCATAACAGGCCTTCGGCTCCGACGTGACCTCCTACTACGTGCAGGTACGACAGTATGAGCTGGTTCGACCAGCGATGGAAAGCTCCTGGCCGCCGTAGGCGGTGCCACGGCTTGCCACGGTGATAAACGCTTTGCAACCCTGCATAAACGAATTCACTTGTGTTTTGTATACTGTCTCCCATACGGCGTCGTTTTGCTACCGTGACTTGCAGTTTGTATAGGAGTTGAGTTGCAAAACAGACTAATACTTGCTACCGTGTGCGCAACCGAAGTTGCAAGCGATACCGTACCATTTGGCTACAGTACAAGCAATAATCCTGGTCGATACCATGCAGCTGGCCAAACAGAGGTGGCGATTTCTAGAAATACAACCTGGGTTGCAAATGGCCGGTAATGTAACTGTACATCGTGAATTCAATTTTCAAAAGGACGGCAAGAATGGGAATGATTCTTGAACGGATTTTACAGGACATTACCAGGACACCCAAAATTGTAGTATTTTGTCCAATCAGAATTAAATTAACATAGCATCGCAGTTTTGCCTGTGTTTGGCCTCACCGCAACAGCAAACATGCCATAGGCTGCCCCACCTGCACAATACTATAACTTTACCTCTTCATCATCAAGAAAAGCTGGCCGAGACTGGGCCGGCGTAGGCGGTTGTAATTTATTGCCGAGTCGGCGTTGAAGCACGCTAATACGACCAGCTCTTCTTCGACAAGGACATCGTCAGCGATATGGCGCTCAACAAAAGTCTAATACTATGCTCACCACCCACGCCGATGACTCCGTCCTACTCGCATCAGGAAACAAGTGGCCGAGGGCTTCGAGTACAGGTGATTCGGTCTCGGGTGGCATTCTGGCCTGGATCTCGACGGGCAGGAGATGACGCGCGCAGACCAGCAACCATCAAGACTGAGGGCTCGCTACGGTAGCGTCGTGGGCGACTTCGTTGAGGATGATCACGATCACGACAACTAGCTGGTACGGCAGCTCTGGTATGGGCGTTCGGTGGAGGCTCAAACGTGGGCGGCTTCAGCGGGTCAGACCCTAAGGGAAGGTGCTGCAATTGCTCTTCGCTATCCAGGGACACTACACATACAACAGTCATGGCAAGCATCGACACAGCGTGTGCCCCCGCAATTAAATGTTGCGATTAGCAATGGGTAATGGAGAGCTATTGTTTGTACATCTTTCAGCGTTCATATACGTACTGGTTCGACTCGGCGTTACTGCTGACTTAGTTAAAAAAAAAACTGTTGAGAATGTATGAAATGTATGGCTGAGCTTAGATTTCTTTAACTGGTACGACTAAAATGCTCCTTGGTCTACAGAGCGAGCCATGAATACTGTATCTTCCTGGTGGGCACGCTACGCTAACGGACACCACGTGTGTGTTATATTCTGCTTGGCGCATTAGCTCGGAAGTTTGCTGCATTGCGGGTGCGGCATCCGCAATGCAGCAAATCTTGCAGGACATGTTGTCCTGCAAAAGCACTAAAGATTGACTTTGCCAAGCTTGTGCCAATAATACTAGATTTTGTGTAGGATTTGACGCCGGGATGTTTCGATTTGGAAAATACAGGACATTCCGTCCTGCGCTTATGCTCGTGAGCCATATCGATGTCCTGCAAAATCTGGAGAATGGGCTTTGATCTCCACGAAAGATCATATCACGAATGCTTCAAGCCAGGATGTGGGACTCGTGGTACAATAACGTACTGTACTGTTCATGATGTTACTTCCCTTCACGATATCGAAGTGTGCCAACACAAGTTGAGGCCACCTCGTACACTATACGGTACACCAACACCAGTCAGTAGCCGACATCCGAGGGACCCCGTCATCCTACAGCTACGGCCCCGTAAGCTGCGTGCCGCGCAATCTGCGAGACCTTATAATCGAGTGATGCTGGAAAGCTGGTTGTGCGACAAGTTCGACCAACAGAGATTCGTATTAGCTGCGGTTCTGCTTGTTGCGTACAGGGATACAGAAATGCTCTACTCGGATACACTGTACAGTACTGCATCATACAGTACTCTCTACCCAGACGTCATACATGGACTTTGAAGAACTGGAGCTCCACAACGAGGCAACGCTTGCTTGCCTGCTAGCAGATGTGCACCCGCGGAAAGATGGTCAAGTACGTCACCAAGGGGAATTTCCTGCAACTTGCACGACGTTCTTTCAAGCCTTCTATGCCCTTGATGCCATCGAAGGCTTGCCCCCGGACCGCGTCTGGAGCTCAGGGATATGGAGCGATTGAGTGTCCGTGGCACCTCGAGTCACGTCAATTGGCGCGTCAACACGAATATTGGTATCATGTTAAGGAGGACACATGCGGCCTCTATAGTGTCCACCAAACTTACCTAAAGTGTCCTTGAAGACACTCCACCTCATTACCTAAATTTCAGCCAATCACAGCAGCGTCTCTGATCCCAGCCACACAATCGAAAAGAGTTCTTCCCTCTACACAAGATGCAGCTTCTAGCACGTCGCGTCCGCGCTTCCCTGCGCGTCCACAGGGCGCCCCACCTCACGCAGCCACTCGCCCCTTCAGTGCATGTACGTGTTGCACCCCCACCTAAAAATTCGCAGCGTGAAATACTTAATAACGTGTCCAAAATGTCGCTTGACGCAATGTATCATTCTGTATAGCACTATTCGTCCTCCCCGGACCCCAAACCGTCCATCCTCGATGGGCCCGAAGGCATTCACGCCTTCGCCAGCCGCGCCACACAGCGTGTCACCACGCATATGGACAGATACCGCGAACACAGCGTCTTCCCGCCGTCCAACTGGGTGATGCAGAACTACCTGCTTTTCGCCAAGCTGCAGCTGCCCACCAACACGGAGATCGACGCCGTGGACTTCCTCAACGGCGCGCGCTTCGCCTGCGACCTGGCAGTCAACACGATGTACTCGAGGGAGTTCGTCAACTTCGCCACGGGGGCCATCTCGGCGTCCCCCGCCGCGGACAAGATGAAGTCCGGCCTGTCCGAGGGCTGCTACGACGCCTTCCTCTTCGCCATGAAGCAGACGAACAAGACGGGCAACACGTTCACGCTCAAGCAGCTCGAGATCAACGGCGTGTACTTGTACGACGTGAACTGGGACAGGATGTCGCTGGCTGAGCTGAAGCAGGAGGGGGCGCTGGAGGCCTACAACCGCGCGCAGGTGGCGGAGTTGGAGAAGCAGGAGGAGCAAGGAGAGGCGAAGGACAGCGAGGAGAAGGTCGTGGTGAACCCCATGGCGGACGTGGCCCCCGAAGACCACGCGACCATGATCGAGAGGTTGCGCCTCGACGTGTTACTGGATAGCGTCGAGCACTTGGAGATCGTGACGGCCGAAGGGGAGGACCAGACGCTGGGCAAGAAGTCGTCGGCGGTGTGGCGCTTTGAGTCGCTCGTAACACAACCCGATGATGTGGACTGGCGGATTGTCAGCGTGTTCTAACTGCATTAACTTAGAGGTTGTAAGCGTGGGCACAATGGGAGGCTAACCAGCAAAGGGTGAACCAGTCGAGTGAGTGGCAGGGGTTGTTTATTTTTCAAATGGAGCCACTGACTGCCAACTGGTACGGTCGGCTCCCTCTTTTTAGGCGACGCACGTGCTTTTCATGACTGAATCGATTCACTTGCAGTCGCTGGAGACGCGTGCGAAGACGCTTGGCATATTGACTCGGCCGCAGTCCATACCCCTGTTCATCAAGCCAACCAGAGCATCCTTGCCTGCCTGGAGCTAGACTTCGGAGTGACAGCGAGTGGGCCGCCATACACTGCGGGGATTGGATCCTCGATCGACTGACCACCGGATTTATCACCACCTTCATTTCAACCATTGGCCGGCGCTCCCCGTTGCGCATGATCTTCGACCAGGCGCTCTCCAGTTCCGGTTCACGCTTGGTACTTTGCTTTATGAACTTCCCACGAGAGGACGCTGGCCCAGTCGCCGAGGTTGAGCTCCGTGTCATCAGCTGCAGCCAGTTGCACAGGAGCAAACTTCTCGAGCTTCAGAACAATGAAATCGTTGATGAGCTCGCTATACGACGGGTGCATGAACATGCCCGACATCTTGATCGGCTCCCCCTCCTTGATGCTGTTGTGGTGGTGCATCCCGACGACCGCCCAGCCGGATCATGAAAGATGCAACTCGCCGCTGTGAGCACGTGGGTCGGATGTGGTTGGACCGTTCTCGTAGAAGCGAAGAGCGACGAAGTTCGTCTTTTGACCGACTGGAACGACAGTCGTTTCAACGGTACCGAGGGACCTGTCGTGGCCAACGCGCTGGTAGAATGCACAGCAGCGATGATGGGGAGGGACGATACCGCGAGAGAGGAGAGGAAGTGCATTGTAGTCATAGTCACAGTGGGTAGTGCGCTTGAGGTTGGACAAACTCGATTGCCTTTGATGAACGAGTATCGCGGGAAATGCGTAGTGTTACGCCCTAGAGAGCATGCTTGGGTCGCAGATTGAACAAGCTGCCTCGCTCACTCGCTGCTGAGAGCTCGGATCGTACGTCTTTGTACAAACCACTGGCTAAGGTGGTAACGCATCATGGTACAATTTCCTATATATTGTCAAGTTGGCTGTCAACCCATCTTTCACCACTCCAGTTATGATTCTCAGTGTTACTGCGTGTTTACACTTGATGAATCACTGTTGACGCGGTTATCATGAGCTTGTCGAGCAACAGTGAGCTTCAAGAATTCGTTTCACTACGCCGGAAATTGTGTCGAGGGCAATCTGCAATCGTGGAAGGAGGTCGCTGCCAAGCTGCGATTAGATACTTCAAGCTCATCGTTTGATTACAGGACGGGCCAATTGGTTGCTGTGCATGAACCAGAGCAAGCTTGTTACTTAAGTAGCAAACTGCTGCTACATACTGTAGGTACAAGTTCCCCCCCCCCCAGTTTTTTTCAGACTGCGTGGATCGACTCACCCGAGTGACCGTTTCGGCTATCGCAATCGCGATGGTGGTTGAAACCTCAGCTACCACTGCGCTTAAGAATTCTTCCCCTCCGAGCGAAAACCTGTTCCTATCTGTCGGTTTGTAACTTGTATTACTGGGAAAGCCTTTCCATAATGGTGGGCTAACAGCTTGAATTGGTAACGAGAAGCTGTGCCTCGGGTCATTTCTTTTTAGCGTTTCGCGCCAGTGGCACCACATAGCACACTACCAATCACACTGGGATGGTCAGCAAATCGGAGCAAGGCAAAACATCCAAGTCCTCGCCATGATGAACCACCCGAACTACTCCGTCGAGTGAATCAACGTAATTTCCTTCCTTCCGGATTTTTCGGAATCCCATTGGCGATTCCTAAGCTTACTGTCCGAGGAGATGCAGATGCTGTGCCACAGCAGCTGTGGGAATGAAAGGAAACAAAACCAAACTTGTATGGTATTATCGCGAAAGGGTTAACATGATAGTACCGCCCTTCCTTTTAAATTATGCACTGTTCGTCTTGTGCGAAATACCCTCACCATATCTTTCAGTACTTTATTTGACATGAGGGGTTACATATAATTTTTGTGCCTTTGGGTAGCCCGTACACCGAGCTTACTTTTAGCCAACTAATTGGCGACCTACTTGTTGGCTATTGTCGCATTTTGAGTAGGTGGGCTTGGAAGCTGCTTTCCACTATCGAAATAATGCTTGGTGCGTAGGCTGCTGGGTTCGAACCGACTTAATCACAGATTTTTGGAAAATGACCTTTTATTTGAGCTTACAGTTGATCAAACTCACAGGTTAGATGTGTTGAAGAGAGAGAGAGAAAAAGGTCGTAGCTAGTTGAGCTCGCTGCTTAAGCTGGTTCATGGCTTGCTCGATGACCTGAACTGGCATACTTCGAAGTATTAGTTTCGGTGACCGGCTCGTCAATTGCTGTGTAAAGTATAATACAACTGCCGATTATCACCCGTTTCAAGGTGTTTGCACACTACACTGTACTATGTATCGGACTCACTCATCCCAAGGTTGGATGTGCTGGAAATCTTAACTTTGAGATCATTGATCAATGCCGCAGTGAAATCACTGCTGGCGTGATTAAGCTCTGTTTAACCAGTCTCCTCAGGCGAAACCATGCGGCAATTCAATCGCCTGACTTCTACCTTTCAGGAGTTTTAGCGGCGAGCCAGGTATGGACATACGTGCATTCCAAGTTTTGCATCGAAGTCCTCCAGCCTCAATGCTTTCCATTGTTATCGGTTTCACACTCGCGTTCGCTGGCATAGTGTGTCCTGTTGATAGCCATTCTATTGCACGAGCAGCCTGAGCGCAAGCTAATCGTCGGTGGGGAGATTCTTCAACGCGGCGCCAAGTCCTACACTGCTGGTCTTGGATCCACAGCCGCTGGTGGGAACTTTTGTGGCGGATCGCTTGTCACCCCCAGCCATGTACTAAGTGCAGCGCACTGCATCGAAGGTGGGATCCGCTGGGTTTCGATTGGCTTGCACTACATCAACGGCACTCAAGACGGCGAGCAGATTCGAGTTGTGTCCATCCCTGGCCACCCCAATTACTCGACTAATGTCCACCAAATGTGGAACGACTTCGTGGGGCTGGGTCTTGAGAGACCGAGCCAGATCAAGCCTGTGAAGATCGCTGCCGCTGACGGATCGGACATCAACCCTGGAGAATTCGCCGCTGCAATCGGGTGGGGGAGAGTCGACGAAAACGCAACCACATCGTACGAACTTCAGTCCGTAAAGCTACAGTTGCTGAGCTACGACGAATGTTCCAAGGTGCTGGATATCGACGAGTGCGCTGGCGGGCCGGGCAAGAGTCCGTGCTATGGTAACTCGGGTTGTCCTTTGGTGAGGGAGGCGCCAGGCGGGGACGATGTTTTGATTGGCGTCGTGAGTTGGGGCGACACTTGCGGAAGAGATGGAACCCCAACAGCGTTTGGAATTGTGTCGCGAGTTCGAGGGTGGATTGAGTCGCTTACGGGGAAGCTTTAACGTACTGTAAAACTTTGTAGAATTGGCTGCGGTAATCCTGCGAAATTCGGACACAGATCTGCGATCAAAGACAACTGCATCAGAGAAGCTCCGAAATTATTTCCTGCAATTTGAAAATAAGGAATTCGAAACGCAGTACAAGTTTCTGGAAATATCTACTATTAATACGTAGGATTAGTAGAAATCGGCATATACTAAGTCTAAAGGACTGCTTCAAGAAATCACTCATGGTCGTCATCAAAGTTTCAGCGCAACCTGCATCAGCCATGCGTATTAGGCCGGCCAATTTACAGCGCGTATGAATAAGTCAAGTTGTTATCGATTTTGCGAACTTTCATTAATTGCCTGTCACTCTCAATACTACTGTCTTAGTGGAAGCAGACACCACTGGCAACGGACTCGATCCATGCCCGTGCACTTGACACACTAGAGTAGATACTAGGGTACCCCGGTTGACCACAGTCGTTACCCCAGCTTACGACACCCACCACAACATCACCACTGGGGCGCTCCACAACCACAGGGCCCCCGTAGTCACCCGTGCAAGAAGTTTCATTGGCTACTCCTCGCGAGCACAGCATCGTGTCATCAATGGTTGTCTCCTTGGCGCAGTTGGCATTGCTCATCAATTGAACATTAGCGCGTGAAAGCTCATTCGCCATTGTGCCTTCGCCCGCAGTGTCCCAGCCCATTTTCGCGGCCCACTCGCCGTCCTTCACATCGGAGTCATCCGCTGTTGCAAGCGCTACGGGTTTGAACTTGCTCGGTCTCTCCAGCTTGAGAATTGCAACATCGCTTGAGAAGTTCGCGCTCGAGCTCTTCGGGTGCTGCAGTATCGCCACGACCTTAATCTGCTCGCCATCTTGAGTAGTGAGAGCCGATCGAGGCCCAGCGAATGTTGCCCGAGTAGCAATACGTACCGGCAAGTAGGTGGGTCGGACTGATAAGGGCGGCAGTGCAGAAGTTGTTCCCCGCCGCACTGGATCGTAGCCCGGCAGCGTAAGTCTTTGAGCCGCTTGGTACGATGCTTGTGGTCTTGGGCGAAATCGGGATGGTTTCGCTGGAGCCATTGGCTGGGGTTAGCTCGGAAACGGAAAGGTTGGAGTACACGTAGCTGGGTTCTGCTTGAGTCTCGTTGTTTCCTGGAGCAACAATGGTTACCGGAGAGGTCGCGTAGCTGGATCCGCCTTGAACGAAAGCGAAAACAACAGAGGCGATGGTAAGAATCGAAGTTAGCTTCATGTTTTAGCAGGGCTCTGTAGCCAAGGAAAACGAAAACTGAACGGTTTGGCCACGCAACAACAGCAAAGGGCTTGCTAGCAAGCCCTAAGGGTTGTCCTTGTGGGGAGCATAGCCTCGACAGGGGTTGCAAAGGTGAGTCACGGTTCAGCCATGAAGAGTGAGTTAGGAGCTATGCTGCGGATGTGCTGTGCTGCGGATGTGCTGTGGCGGCAGGCACAAGTGTTCGGCTGCATGTTTGTAGGACTGTTTCCTTGGTAAAGCTGTCTTAAGACCTTAATAGATAGCTGGTGTATTCTTGCACTTGAATCCTTGTCGCCAATGTCAAAATAGTGCCACGAATATTACATGCACTGAAGGTGTGGCTCGTAAAGCGAATCCACGGACTATGTACATGTACAGTACTACTGTAACAGTAATACGATCGGCTTCAACAACACGAACACCCCAGCTTGAATGGTGAGTCGGGTATACATGTACATGTTCATGTTATCTTTCACTTATGTAGGGAGATAGAAAAACTTATACAGAGTGATTTTTTACGGGTCCAGATCCACGTTTCAATACTACTACTAATAAATAAGAACGTGCATACTGGTACTGGATGCAGCAGCAACGAGAGCGATCTTGATTACCCCGGACACAGGTATAGTAATCCACGTTCTTCTCAATATACTGTACGTTCACATCTAGGGTACGTGCCCCTGAAGTTTTGCGGACTATCGATACCAATTAACTTTTATTACAATAACGATTGTACATATAATTTTGATCGATGTCACTAAACAAGAACTATTTTACTTAAGTAAGTCGAATTTCTTAATCGACCTGAAAAAGAAATCGACTTGCAATGTATTATGTGATAGAATAATAAACCTGCATGTATTATACAAGTCACATCTATTGTGAAAACCGATTAGTTTGTCCTGCTGAATTGACCAGTAAAGCATCGCTCACGGGGGATTTGGAGGTACTAAATCGGGGATGTCTCAATTATAATCGGAGTATAAATCGTTCGTCCGTCTCGTAATTATGTGCATCCTAGCAATTTCGATCAACATACATGCACCTCGGCCCTAGACTAGGCAAGCTCAGCGGCGTAACCGCGCTTAGACCCGTCGCCTCCATACCTCAGCAACCTGTTCCGTAGCGTGTAGATTTTTCGGCTTAGCTGTGCTTTTAGTGGTGTAGCCTTGACTCGTAAACCAAGAGCGACTGCAACGATTGTTGTATGGCGGCTGATTTAGCCTACTGTACAAGGAGCGAATGCCGGTTGCACATCGGACATTCCGTCT
This sequence comes from Phytophthora sojae, assembly GCF_000149755.1. Taxonomy (NCBI): domain Eukaryota; phylum Oomycota; class Peronosporomycetes; order Peronosporales; family Peronosporaceae; genus Phytophthora; species Phytophthora sojae. The sequence goes on along the minus strand of NW_009258128.1, from coordinate 1,239,023 downwards.
GAATTGCAAGCAAATCAGCCGGCTCTGGCTTAATCGACCGATTAGCAAATGTATATTCGACTCATAATATGAGTCGAATTTACTTTACTAATTATTAAGTAACATTTTGTTTGCCGCTGTCTCATATGCTCTGACTCTGTAAGTCGTCCTAGGTAATAATCCTGAGTATAAATCGAGGTACCCCAGTCTAATTAGGAGGTCGGATTTAACAAATCGGGGGTCGTCAGTCTTATTAAGCCACTAAATCGGCGGATTAACAATCCAATAAGACATTCTAATCGGTTTTCACAATAATGATTGCCGCTTGCAAATACTTTGCCCTCTAAAATAGACCTCTAAAATAGACCACGCCTGCCTCTTAATATGAGTGGACACGAGATAGGCGAGGGCTGATTTAGCTTTATGCTTTGGTGGGGGCCGCTTTTAGGCCCAGAAACTCGGTTTGGCCCGTCTAGAATGGCATTTCTGCGTTTTGCAAGTCGTGTGAAACAGACCCCAACCTTGCATCTTAGACCTGTACTGGCGAGATATATAAATCAGACCTAGGTCTTAATTAAGAGCTTGCTAGACTAAAATCAAGATTATTAATGAGATAATAAGCATGCGTTGGCTAAAATATCTGCAAACGGCAATAAGCGTTGGGTTGCTCTATTACACATCCCACTCTTGAGCGGCGTCACAATCTCAATCAAAGCAAACAGCCGTCTCTCTCTCCTGCCGCAAGCCGCACTTCACGTTTCACGCTCTTTTCACGCAACAACCTCAAACGACATTTTGCACTGGACGCGATGAAGGCGTTTCCCACTCTCGTGGTCGCAGCCGTCTGCGCCGCCGGTTCCTGTTATGGTTACGAGGAAAACACCGTCGAGCGGCGCCTTATCCTGCCTGGGTGGCGAGGTTGTCCCCAGCGACTCCAAAACATACATGACCAGTCTTCGCTCGACCCCACGGGCAACAGTATCTGCGGCGGTTCCCTCATTTCTCCGACGCACGTGCTGAGTGCGTCGCACTGCTCGGTCTACGACATTCGTTGGGTCTCCATCGGCTCGCACTACAGAAATGGAACGCAAGACGGCGAGCAGATCCGAGTGGTGTCGCTCATGAACCACCCGAGCTACTCGATGGAGGTAAAGGAATCGCACGACTTCATGGTACTCGAGCTCGAGAGACCCAGCAAGTTTACGCCCGTGAAATTGGCAGCGGCGGACAACTCTGACTTCAAGGCGGGCAAGTGGGCTACTACCATGGGATGGGGTACAGACGCAGAGGTAATGGTACCAACCCGTACGAACTGCAGAGAGTTGATATTCAACTGATGAGCGACGAAGAATGCGCCACGAATGCTGCCATTGACTCAACTATGGTCTGCGCTGGAGGCGTTCAGAACAAGGACTCGTGTTTTGGTGACTCGGGTGGCCCGCTTATCGTTCAAGGGGCGGGTGAAGGAAGTACCGATGACTTACTGATCGGCGTGGTGAGTTGGAGCAAGGATGACACGTGCGGGCGAGAAGGTTACCCCGGTATTTACTCTCGAGTGTCAAGTGTTAGAGCGTGGATCGACTCCATTACTGGTGGAAACGGCACGTGCCTCGGTTAGATGAAGTTACCAACGACCTTCTTCGTAATGGCTAGGTAAATACAGTGATCACATCTATACTTGCTCAAGAAATCCTAAGTAGTATAATACTACGTAGTAGGACGCAGAAGAAGAAAAATAGTGCTGCTTCTATCAGAAAGTGAGTTTGTACTCGAAACACTTAAGCTATATTTAAAAGCTTGTGAATTTTCAAATATATTAGCTGAAAGTAAGCAGCCAGTTTAGTAGCATCAGACTAATTCAAATCGCTTACCTTACTTGATCGAGCTAAATTGACCAATTCAGAAAATATCATATACTGTAGAGTCCGCAATGCAAAATGCTATTGGTTCTTCGTTTACTAGTTTGTTTGTATTCGAGGTCTCCGCCCCTGTTCCTTCTAGACGAAACATGTACTTTTGGTTCCCGAGCACCCGAGACGCGAGCGATAATTGCGAGTTGAGTCAGGTTGCAGCCATAGATCCAGCTTGTGAGACCAACAATGATGTCCGTTGGATTTTGAATAGTGATGGAAGCGCGCACTCGTGCTCCGAGCGCGCGGTGCGCGGCGAGCAGTACCGCGCAGCTCCGAAATATTTCTGAATGCGCGGAATCGGCAGCGTTCCCTCCCCATAGTAAAACTCATAATACTTCGAAGTATCAAAAACACGTAGCAGAGACACGCACTACACACACATGACTCGACAGACCGAACTTTGCCGTAAGTGCGAATGTAGCCATGAACCGATCCGCGCAGAAAAAAGTGAGCGGATCAGTAGCGCTCACTCGGAGCACATTCCCGCGCACTCGGAGCTTGCTCCCATCCAACACTAATTTTGGACAATATGCGATCTGGTGAAACTATGGTACGGGTCTTCATTCGAGCGGCCACAATCACAGATGTTCCACTTGTCGTCGCTTAGATGACTTCGTCTCCGTTCCTGGCTGAGTTACCAGCCCGGATTTCAGCAGATCTCTCCGACCATTTTGTTGAATGTTAATTCTACTAAAGGGGGTCGTATTTGGAAGAAGAAAAAAAAATCGTCAATACGACCATGCCAACAACTCCAAATCCGAATGCTGGCTCAAACAAAACAAGCTAGCCAACTTAATGGATTGATTTGAGCCCCTTCACCGCCCAGGACACGCGCGAGTAGATGGTGGGATACCCCTCGTTACCGCAGCCGATGCCCCAGTTCACCAAGCCGATGAGTTAGTTTTAGTTTTTGGTGAGGTACATTACAGTCATTTAGGAAATCTAACGACTAAGTCAATGTCCGTCTGTCAGAAGCCTACACATCTTCTGTCAGCTTGCTAACTACCGTTGAAGGTGCTAGCACATGCATCCTCCTCAGAGTTGCCTAGTGAGTTCGACCGTCTACCGTCTTCATCCGGGTCTAGATGGGTTTCAATCCATTGTGATACATCGCTCGTGAGTAGTGCTGTCACGGACGACCAGGTCGGGGTAAGGTGCTCGATGTCTGTGTCAAGTACCTGGATGCTGCATTTGGTATCCATCGCGAGGTTCGCCAATTTGTCAGCCGTCTTATTGAAGTGGCGGAGGTGATGCGTCCAGGACGTGATCTGAAGCTGGTCCGCGATAGTTCTGCATTGCGCGTAAATATCTCGCAAGTGAGCAGCCTTGGGAGGGCGTCGCCGCGCCAGATGCGTGAGGATAAGTTTGCTGTCTCCAATCACATGAAGCCCCGTTAGCTTCATCGCCAGCGCTCGCCGAAGGCCCAGTAGTAGCCCCCAGTATTCCGCCACGTTATTCGTCGTGGAGTGCGCTGCGTACGACACGCTCGCCATCCACATCACAACCGGAGAGAGGTCACGGCCACCAATCCGTATGATCACCGACCCCAAGCCACCCGGTCCGGGATTGCCTCTCGAGCCGCCGTCGAAGAAAAGTAAAAACCTCGACGTCTCCAGTGCTCCTGCAGCGTATTCGGGTGTGGTGTCGCCGCCGGCCGTGAGCACCGCATGAGCAAGCCGAGCTGCTTGATGGATATGAGGAGCAGCGGGGGAGCCAAGCGCCCGTTCTCGCAACGTGAGGTACCCTTTTGCTAGACGCCCCGATAACAACGCCATGGCTCGATGCGCCGACATATCCTCGACAGGGTCTCGGCAACGGCTCCTCCATTTCCATATAGCGTGAAGAGTAAGGACGACGCCAAGCCGCCAACAGTCCTGCAATGAGTCTCGGAGTAACCTACGGGCATTGTGTCTGGCAGCATCCGACTCCAAGGCATATTTCGTGTCCAGCAGCGCCCATACCCCAGAGGGCACGATAGACAGGTCCAGCTCGAATATGTCGGCGAGGTGTGACTGTAGGTCCCCCATACCGATCGCTTGCCATGGCGCTAAAAAAACCGTCCAAAGGCGGCCAGCCCCAGCGCACTCCCAGAAAATGTGAGCCGCACCAGTCGCCGTCGGCGACTCGCCGATTGGAGGCAGACCGGAAGAGGACACCCGGGCCTCCCGTGAACCGCATCCCAATATGAAAAGGCCCGTAGCTTCAACCTATAGAGAACTTGTACACTCCAGACGGTGGCCCCTGTGATTCGGCGCAGGTCCAGCCAGTCCACCTTACTCAGTGCCGCGCATATGGCTGGGTGATCCATCTTCCAGTCTGACTTGCGCCCGTCAATATCTTGAGCGCCGTGTCGACGCGAAGTCGCCAGTACAACACGTTTGAAAGTGTCTCTCGTGCAGTTGACACTCGTCCACAGCATAACCACACGCGACAGCTCCGGGTCCGGAAGAACGGATGAAATATCGACATCTGGGCCGGCAAAGCGACGCAACTCCTGCAGCGCTGCAGGCTGTGAGTGGACCAGCACTTCCGCAGGCGGTCCTCGTGCAGCCGCGGTGATGGTCAAGAGGCAGCCAGGCTCTGGGCCGGGAACGTAGCTAGCGTGCGTGATGATTGGGTGGTCGGACGGCGTCGCTACTAGCTGCATCTCCCCCTGGGTAATTTGCGATAAGCGCCACCAGCAGCATTCGAATAGTTGTAGGGCTGGCTCCACGTACATTCCGAACTTCGAGCACTCCCGCCCGTAAAACCGTCCAGTCAATCACGTGTCGAACCAACCGACCTGGTGCGGAGGCCTCACGAGGTAGCAGGCCATGTACATTTCGGTGCCCGCTCGCATCGAACAGCAATAAATGCCTCACCTCTGCATATGGGAGCCACTCGAAGTGAAGACGCCCGTAGTTGACTCTCCAAAACTCCCGTAGTCGTGCTGTCGACTGGCCCAGAAGCCCCGATACATCGACCGTGCAAAAACCACCATGCCACTGCAGGTCGCTCTGGAAAGCCGCTTCCACAGCTGCATATTGTGCCGCTACGTGGCGCCCATGTCCTTCCGCCGGGTCCTGCAGCCCCGCCAGAGTTAACATCTTCGTGCCTGCACGCCACATCGATTGCCCTTCTCGGAAGCCCCCCACATGCGGCCAGAGCTGCCAGGCGTGACGAAAACCCGAGGGGCGTGGAGTGTGGGTTCTCGTGGATGAAGGATATCGCCTACCAGGCGTTCCGCTAACGTCGCCTGTCGACCCCACTTCAGGACCGTCGTCGCCGTCATCGCAAGCAGTTCGGCTTGGAGATCAGGGAGCGCAAAGCCGCCGTCTTTGCTTCGGTAATTTCGCGACATCTTCCACCAGCCACGTGGTGCATGGGTGCTCCAGCTGCCCTAAGTAGCCATGCCAGACATAAGCCTTGATGTAAGCGTTGAAAGATCTCACTGTCGCCGTCGTAGGCCACGCATGGCGTCCGATGAAAAGGAGGTTTGGGATGACCACCGCGGCGACCACCTGTGCTCGCTGCTCCACGCTCAAAGTCTTGTGACTGGCGAGGCGGAGTCGAGTGCGGAGATGCCACGTAGCCGCTTTCTGGTCCTTGCTACCGATTTGCATACCGAGGTAGCGACACCGTGCACTCGGATCGAGCAGCTGAATTCGCCAGCGCCAATCCAGCGGTGGAGACAACCCGTCCTCGTGTAGTGCCATTGCCACCGTTTTGTCAATATTGAGCCGCAAACCCGATGCAGCCCCGAAGCCTTGTACGATCTCCAATGCTCGAGGAATTTCCTCTGGGCATCGTAGATAGAGAGCTGTATCATCAGCGTATCCGGCTACCTTGAGGAGCGCTTTCGCCTCCGCCGTCTGCAGCGGGATTCCAAGCAAGCCGTCCGCAGAGTCCAGTTTCTGGTACAGAGGTTCCAAAGCCAAGATGAACAGAAGCGGAGCCAGCGGACAACCTTGACGGATGCCTCTGGCCACTGCAACATGGCGGGAGCGTTCCCCATTGGCAAGGAAACGCACTGTTGTTCCCGTGTTTAAACTTTCAACCACACGAATGAAGTGAGATGGATACCCGTGCCGCCGCAGAGTAGCGTAGAGAAAGCGCCGATCCAGTGAATCATACGCTTTTGCAAAGTCCAGAAGAAGTACGAGCGACTCCCTCAGCTCCTCAGCTCCGGGGAGAGTGTAGCCATCCGCTGCGCAGCCTCCAGATAATCGATCGTAGCGTGGATGTCTCGGAAAGGCACAATTCCATTCTGGTGGGCGTTAATCCGAGATGCGAGACTGTCTCGGATCTGCGTAGCGAGGAGACGTGTAAGAAGCTTGTAATCCGTGTTGAGCAGCGCCAGCGGTCTGTAGTTCAATGGGTTGCTCCCATCGCCCTTCTTTTTTGGGGGTGCCCAGCTCCAGCACATCTGCCGTAGGACCAGCCGCCATCCATTGTGGGACATCTTCCTCTGCGCAACCAAGCCGATGAGCACGTCGTCCTTGTCGCCCGCACCATTCTCCTTGATCAGCGGACCACCCGTGTCTCCCACACACGCGTCCTTACCTGCGACGCCCCCAGCACACACATCCGATGGATTGATAGTGTACACATGCGAGCAGTCTTCATTGCTCCAGACCTGGAGACTCACACCCTGCATCTCATTCGAGACGGAGCCGTTGGGGTAGAGCGTACTTTACGACCGCGTGCTACGCACACGGATCATAAACCACAGGTAGCGTTCACGAGAGACATGCCTGGGTTTAAGCCCGCGTGCTACGCGGATCTTAAACCCCAGGAGGCGTTCTATTAATAGCTGGAACAATAAGTCGCCTTGGCATTATAACTATACCCTGATCCCTAAAACCCCTTTGACCCTTGGGGCACAAAATCCTAGACCCCCCTCTACCTCCCCCGGGAGGGAGCACCTCGCTTCGCTCGGTAGTCGGCAGGATCCGCCTGCGGCGGGCGTTGGTGCTATCCTTCTCATTTAAGTACGGCACCAAGTTGCTACCGAATACACAAAAAGTGGCTATTCGGTTAATCAATTTCAGAAGATGCTATTCGGCAATCAAAAAGTAGTTACTTCAAAATATATACCCTTTTTCTATGATCTCGTGATTGGATCACATTTGCCATCTTTCAGCAACGTATCGGTACCTCACTACACGAGCTTACGGGTCTCGAGAGATTTCAAGTTCTACCCGCCCAACATGCCATGCACCGAGCCTCCTCCCCATCCATGCCGCCAACTACAACGCCGTGAGCACCCGCTCGCGACGAGCCGGACCGACAACAGAAGCTCAACGCGAGCGGTGCTCTAGCGTCTACTACGGCCTGCCAGCGGTGGCTAGCGAGGAGATGGCCCACTGCTTCGCCGCATGCAAGCTCCTGAGCAGAGACATGGACTCCTGCTACTCCGTGTCGGTGCTCCAGCGCAGCGTTGCTGTATCGTCCGCCACGACGGCCACGGCATTACATACTGTGACAACGGGGAGGGACAACAAGAACGCCAAGCCCAAGACGGATGTCGGCGTGCCCGCGCCCACGCTCCGCTCCAGACCCGACCTCCAACTCGATGGTGTCAAGGCTGCCCCACGCTACGAGCTCGTGGAAATGGACACATGAACAGCGAAATGGTGCAGTTTGTTACGTCTAACAGCGGTGCCGAGACGACCTTCCAGCTGATCGTCATGCGCCAGGACAAGGAGACCTGCATCGGAGGTGGCGAAGTGGGTGAGCCCGGCGAAGCGCAGCAGACTGAGGAAAGGATCAGGGGTGCAGGAGTCGGTGGATCAAGCGCTTCAAACCGAGACGAAAGCTGCGCCGGAGCCTGGCTGTCGAGGCGATTAAGGTTTCCTCAATGGCCGAAGCTCTGGCGCACGCACTAGTGTCCACTGAAGCGAAGGTGCCTAAAGACGTCGAAGCTGCCGAGGTGGACCTAAAGAAGGTGCCTGAGGTGTCGGTGGTGGCAACGGAGCAGCCGACACTGTCAAGACTCACTGTACTATGGTACAGTGCAGGCTACATCGACTACATCAAGTTGACTACAATGAAGGAGCTAGGCAACCTCGGATCCATGGCGCCCTGCAGACCTTGCAAGGGCACATTGGGGGCGCACCATGGGTCATCACTCGAGGCAGCGGCAAGCGTAGTCGTTGCCCACGACTCCTTGACCCAGACGTTGTAGTTTCTGCGCTGTTTTCGAAGAATACGTAGTCTCCATAAACGAATGGAATGCAGTAACCCACCACATACATATAAGGATGAGCAGCATGTGAGGTCTTACTCTGGCAAGCAGCTATAATATATAGGTACAGGTGGTAGCTTACTAAAAATCTCTAGAAACGACTAAGGGAGTGATAGTGAGACAGTGGTGGGCTTCTACGTTGCATTTGTCCCTGCAAAATGTCTCCTCGTCCAAATAGTCGGCCCACAGGAACAGCTTTCACATTGCCAGCACTCAGAAGGGCGAAAAGATGAACTGATAAGATATCCAAGAAGACAAGTTGAGCCATGACCCACTGTTGCGGTTGTTTGGTCCAGGTCTTGCGATTCGGTCATATAATCAGCATGGTCAAATCCTGGACCTGATCTGCATAAGAACCAAAATAAAGGCAACCAAATCGAAAACGCTTTTAAGCGTTTTCGATTTTGCTTCCATCTCTTTAATAAGAGATCGTGCCCTTGAGGTACGGTCAGCACCGTACCGTGCGGTGCTGCACCGTACCGAACGGAGCCGTTACCGTACGCTCGCGAATGTACATGTACCGGTACATGTACGCTTTGTCACAGCAACTGTTCACAATGATAACCACGCAAGCTGTGGCACCCTGTGCTCTACGGCACTCGTTTGCTGCTCGCTCAATGGCGTTTACGGACAATTTGAACCATTTGTCGCTAAGAAATCAAGCGTCAACACAGGTAAACACAAATCGCGTGGCACACCCGCTCTTCCCGCTAGAGCTATTCCCAAAAGGAGTAGCGATTTGTCCCATCTGTCTCAAAAGGAGTCGTTGTTGCAAAACGAGTAGTTGGGGTGCACCACATACCATTCTTGGCGATCTTAGGATTGAGTATGTGCTATTTGCGGTATACATTGCCGTGGGTGTTAGCTGGCACTAACGCTGTTAAGAGCTACTCTGCATAATAAATAGTACGTACGTACTTCTCTGGCCCACATAAGAAACAACACTTCGGTTTTCTGGACATAACTTTCTACAAAAAAATCGTTTGATGACTCGCAATACCTCAACCGAAAGCTGCGCATTTGCTCCGTTTCACGCTATGATTTAAAAAATCTAGCAGCAGAAAGAAAAGAGAAACAGCCATTTATCTGAAGTCCGTTTTAGGCAACATTAGTTATTTTAGCGAGGTGCCGTCAAAAATTAGCGATATTAGAAAATAAAATATCACCGTAATCGCGCTTTACCCTTATGTTCGGTTGTCGATGTTGTAGCGCCTGTTGGAGACGAGTTAGAAGGGCTCAGTTTTGAGTTTTTTCTCGCGATAATCTCGACATGCGCAGACCCATTTATTTTGGCCAATAGTAAGATAAAACAGTAGGTTATACCCAATCATGTGTGACATGTGGTCCACATCAAATAGAGGTTTAATGCCGAATGTTGTTTCTTAAGTGGGCCAGAGAAGTATTAAACAGGAATTCACTGCATTGCATTACCATGCATAATAAGCTGAACGGGTCTTCAACTCCTAGCTAGCCACACCAACACGGTTGACAACGGTGGGTTTCAGTGCCAAGTTCTCGTATTGGACACGTGTGTTAAATATTCAAGTCAAATCAATCTGTAGTATTAATACATGTAATATTTGGGGACGAAGTCCCCCCTTACATTGATGCAATCACTTTTACTTAGCTTTTTCAAGGGTCCATACCCGCATTTACTTACCTGATATCAGTTTAGAAGAAACGGATTAGGGCTGACATTCTGATTGAGTCGCCCAGGGCCATTTTTGACCAAATAATCCTGTGTTTACTGACATTTCCAGAATTGTGACATGGATAGGATTTGACATTTAACTGCATAAAGATGCGGAATTTAGTGACCATATATCATTAAATCGGAGGTACGCGATTTAGAGGGCACTTCCCACACAGAGAAATGCTAATTTGGCTCAGCAAAGGACGACGGGTGCAGCTTTAGCTAAAATGTTACAGTTTTTCGGCTGTGATGATGTGACTTAATGCCTTGTCGCATACGTTCGTACCCTAATTTAGAGCGGAGGGAGGGAACACGGTCTACAGGCTTATATACGGGAGCGTCAGACTCACTCTCCTACAGTTTATTTAAGAAAATAAGATTGGACAGACTATCGCTTAAAGTTTGGGCCTACCAGCAAGAGTGCAGTCAGCACTAGAAGCGGTAGTGAGCGGTTGCGAGGAGCGTAGCCGCAGCAAACCGGCGCGGGGTGTCCGCGAAGCAGGGCCGCGCGGTATTTGCGTAGGCGCGCCCAGCGACAAGCATTCCGGCGAACGGACCCGTTGCCCCAACTCGGAGTTAGTTTTCTATTGCGGGGGTCTGGGGTGTAAAGCTCGCAAGGCACTTCTTACATGCAATGACGAGTTCTTCATGCAGTTCTATGATAATAGTGTTCCTAATCGAAGATGTGACGTCGGATCGGAAGCGGCACTGATCTCCACGTGATGGCTTATACCCAATTAATCAACAGCTTCATCAGATACGTTGGGAGAGCGGGGACTTCGGCCTGCAGTGGAGATTCCACTGCAGGGCGTCGGCCCCCTAAGCAACTCAACGGAGCAACGCGACTGAGATGCTCCACTACTAGTATAAATGTAATGGTTTACGTCAATGGTTGCTCTGTATACACTGATGCCGTACTTCAAGGATACTGCGCAGGTATGGTACAGTAATGCACTTCTAACGCCTATGGGCTCACCCAAACGATTAATACAGGATACATTCTGCAATTTACCGCGTGCTGCAAACTACTCTTGGACCACCGCCCAAACTCCCGCTGAGCATGAAAGCTATCTCCGCTCTCAAAACTGCGCTCGTCGCGGTCGGCACCGTCGGCGTGCACATGGAGCGATCCCTCATTATGGGCGGAGGGTTCCCGGCGGAACAAAGACGTACACAGCCGGCATCCGGTCAACGGCCGAAGGGCGGTGCTCTTGTTAGCTCCATCCATGTGGTCACTGCCGCATCGTGTAACTCCTACGTTTTCAGACCATCCGTTCCCGAGTGGGTTGCGGTGGGCGCTGTGGTGTAGTTGCACGAACAAAATCGGCAGATGTGGCACCCTAGCTACAAACACAACAACAGCCGAGCTAGTCGGCCCTTGTTGGCCTGCGCTGAGATGTCCCCCAGCGGTTCGGCCCTTCCGGGACAGTGATGTCTCGTCCTCACCGAGACCAAGTACCCAAGCCAGTCAATCACGGAAGCCAGCTGAGTTACCTGACTCCGGAATTAGAAATCCCGTGTCCTCCGCCAAAGGACGGACGACGGTCCTCGCGGGCTTTTACGGGTCGCCGAGAGCAAAGGCTGCTCGACTCAGCAATCAGTGCCCGGGACGTACGGGAACACCGGCTCGCAGCGGTGGCGAGACTTTTCCTTCGCGCTTGGCGAGACACGCGCCCAACCCGGGCCGACCTTAATCTCTTGGCGCTACCAGTCAACACCCTACAAGCGATGCCTCTCGGGTGCTGACAGCAGACATAATCCGGCCCGTGCAGGGGCTTACTGGAAGCGCGTGCACGTGTTGTGGACCTAGAAAATTCTGCTCTGTTGTTTGTTATCTCTGTCGGGCGAATAGTGGAGGCGCCCCTTCAGGGCGCCTCCACTATTCCTAAGCTCCTATACAAATATCAAATGAAAGTGGGCGGTTTTGGATTTCGGCCGACTCTTCACCGAGCTCGGCGACGCTTGAGCTCGGCTAAGCCGGATAACCTGTCCGGATAACCTGGCGAACTCGGCTGAGCCGAATAAGATGTCCGGATAACCCAGTGAACTCGGCGGAGCCGGATAAGGTGTCCGGATAACACGACGAACTCGGCGGAGCGACCCTTGGACTCGACGGGGCGACTCCCGGACTCAATTGGACCCGGTTACCGTATCTGGATGGTACGTGGTGCCGTTTAGCCGAGTTCGGCGGCTTGAACTCCCCATGACCTCGGCTGAGCGTGTCCAGTGCCTTCCTGAACTCGGCTGGGTCTTCATCACTGGGTCTGCCACGTGTCACCAGGTCGGGGCCGGTGTGCCTTGAGTTTCTGACACCATCAGCCGAGTTCAGCGGTCCATCAGCGCATTCTTGCCCGCTGAGCTCGGCGAACGGTCATCCCACCGAGTAGAACTTGGCTCCTGGTACGTTGTTCCACTGCGGCCTTGGCGTGTGACACAAAACTTGATGTTCCCTACACCACAGCGCGCGCTACGTCAACGGCTCGAAGGATGGAGAGCAGATCAAGGTCGTGTCGGCCGTGAACGATCCTCTGTACAATCCTGGCAACTTTTCGTACAACTTTGCCGTGCTGACGCTTGAGAAGCCCAGCACGTTCGCCCCTATCAAGCTCCCTGCGGTGGATGACTCGGACATCGGCCCGCGCATGCGGTCGAAGGCCATGGGCTGGGGTAATACCAGCTACCCGGACAGCGCGCGCGCCAACAAGCTGCAGGGCATCGACTTGATGCTCCAAACCGACCACTGTATGTACACGGTGGATCAGTCCGAAGTTTGGGCTGGTGGTGAGGAAGGCAAGGATAAGTGCCCTGACAACACTGGCGGCCCGCTGATCGAGGAAAACAGCCGTGGCGATGATGATGACACTAGCCGAGCGCCGCCGCTACGCGGCGGTAATTTTTAGTTGGTTGACGCTGAGCTCGCTATGCTGCTCCGCTATTAAAGCAGGCTGCCTACGCTTCGCTACGGCAGTAGTGGACCCCTTCCGCTCGCCTCGTCGGCTCGCTGCACTACTCGCCGTGCTAGGTTAGATCTGTAGAGTTAAGCGGGCCCTATCGGGGTCCCGCAACGCACTATGAAGCCGCCTTCGCTGCGCTCGGTAGCGAACTAATTTTACCCAATAAAGTATATTCGGGTGTCAAATTTTAGCCAATCCGAATTAATGTAACCTTGGCGTTACGGACCGACCACGCGTTACTCCAATTGATGTTTAGGACTAGCCGAGCGCCGCCGCTAGGCGGCAGATAGAATTTATATTGTTGTTAGTTATTTTGCACACGTTCCGCTCGCCTCGTCGGCTCGCTGCACAACTCGCATGGTTACGTTAATAGATACAGAGGCCGGGGCGGGTCCTGCGTCCCCGCAATATCGTAGTGGGGGGTCGCCTTCGCTGCGCTCGGCAGCCTAGGTACGATTATGTGGACCACCCTAATTTTGTCACCATGCGTGACACACGGACTGACAGACAGACCTCTCTGTTAGCTGTTGTAGACTAGCCGAGCGCCGCCGATACGCGGCGGGGGGTTTTGTGGTTAGTCGTAGTAGTTAGGGCCGCCCACCTCCGCTTCGCTCCGGTGTGCTAATTAGTCCGGCGTGTTTGTGTAAAGCTTGTAAAAAACAAATTCAAATGCAAAAGAACACGTATTATTCAAAGTTATGTGCAGGACGCCCTCCTCGCCGTGACAACGCCGTCTCGAAAATTTGACTGTACACGGTGTTCGCTGTGTACGCTCCATCATCTTCTTCTAACTCGGGCTATTCAACCAACGCCTTGATCTTGGATCGGGCGGTAACCCGGGAGAGCGACGTACAGCTGGCCGTGTGAGAAGCAGGGAGACGCGAGGTACAATCCGAAGTTAAACACCGTTTGGTCTTGGGCCTTGTTGATGGTCAATGGCGCGTTGACCTTCGTTCAGGTCACCGGTACGCTCGTGAATTCGGAGTAACACATCCGGCTTGTAACCTGTCTGTTCCCGGCGGATAAGGTTGTTTTCCAGCAGAGTTTCCAGAACCAAAACCCGGTGCTCGATCAACTGCGGGAGGTCGAAGTCATGCACGGCATACCCGCTTACTTGCAAGTTGTAACGGACCAGGTGTGTGTCCGTTACTAGCTTACACGTAGCGGTGAGGAAGCTGAGTTTAGACTCGGATTTAGTGAGACCAAGCAGGCAGTCTTGGGTAAAATCAACTCTGTTTTATGTTAGGACCAGGTCGGCTACCCCTGGTCTCATGTGAGCCACTCAGATGCATGTCAACGCCTGATGGGCTGAAATGGGGTCTGGCTCCCCCACTTCAGCCAATCACGAAGACCGTCAGTACACGCTACCCATGTACTGACTTAACTAATTTATGTACTGTCAATCTACCTACTTATGTAAATGGGTCCCATTACATCACGCCACTCTCAAAGTTGCGCGTACGCAACATAAGCACAAAAAACACATTTCCGCAAAACACCCGAAGAACACCGGAGAAGACCCAGGCGGCGGAGGAACGGCGCTCGCACTCTCAAGCGACACACGACGATGCAGGCGCAGCAGGTTGGCACAGACGAAGCCTCTTCTTCGGCGCACTCGCCGATGCAGCACACGGAGGTCTGGGACCTCGTCCATTCCGCGCGGCACAGCTGGATGACGACCTAGCGCCGTGGGACTTGTACGACTTGTCGGGAGCGCTGCGTCCGGACACGCTGGATGTCATGACGGACCACTTCCACCGCTTCCGAGCGGCTCGCCAGAAGGGGATCGAGGGATACGCGTACGAGGCGCTGCGGCAGTCGTTGTGCGCGTTCATCCGGCGCTGGAACAAGGAGACCCGCAAGGGGCGCGGCCTCTCGACTTGGCTCGCGCATCGCGAGGAGATGTTTGGAGATCATTCGCTGGGGGAACTTCGGCGCCGCATCTGCGAGGATGCGTGGAAAGATGATCGCATGTGCTACGTGAGCGTGCGTGAAGGGTGCAGTGCATGTGGGATCGCTCGGCCGACGAACGCCCAGTGGGAGGAGCAGCTCGCTGGGTGGCTGCTCGGCTTGGGGGCAGCCGCAGACATCGCCAAGTACAAGCGCGCACTCTCCTACTTGGCGCAGGCGGCTATTCGAGGGAGCGCGCGGGAACGCTGGACGCGCAGCGGACGCTCTCGCTCGCGTTCGCCAGCCCGCTGGCGTGGTCGCTCTCGTTCTCGTTCTTGTTCGCCAGCCCGCTCGCGTGGCCGCTCGCGTTCGCGCTCGCCGCCGAGAGCGCCTTCTCGTACTCGTGGACAACGTCCGGAACGTCGCGAAGAAGACTGGCGCGGGGCTCCCACGTATCGTCTTCAGCAGGAAACCCAAGCCAGCGGACTCGGTACTTACGCGCAGCCGGCACTGCGTGGCTGGCCAGCCCACGACAACGAGCGCGGCCTCATGCAGCAGGGGGATAGTCGTGTGCCACAAGCCGCTCGACAATCCAGCGAATCTCGCCCTCCGAGTCAACAATCGGTGGTGGCCCGTCACGGCGGTACGGCGCCGGATAGAGCGGGCGCGGAAGACGTCGTGGCTGCTGTGAATCGGTCTTGGGACGCTCAGGCGGAAGCTGAGCCAGCGGACGCGCGCGCATGGCGTGCGGAGCAAGTGGCGACGCAGCTTCGACAGTCGATCCAGGAGTTGTTGACGCGCCTGCGGAGCTTGGAGAGGAGCATCAATGGAACGGTGCAGCCTGGATCTCGTCCGCGGGATCGGGCGCCTGGCTCGGCCGGATCGATGGCGCGCGAGGCACTTCGGGCGGGGCGACCGATGCATGCTCCACCGCGGGCTCCTGGTGGTCAGAGCTCGGGACCTCAGGAGGATGGTAACGCTTGAGGCGCCCGACGTAAAACGTCGGGTGAAGACGGAGCGAGCTCGGGATGTCCAGCGTGTACGCGTCGCCGAAGGCCTTCAATATCTTGAAGGGGCCAATGAAGCTTGGATAGAGCTTGTTGGCGCCGGTGTTGGTCACGGCGATAGAGCGGATGCCTTCGGTAGATAGTAACACACGGTCACCCATGCGAAATGAATTTTTGTTTTTGCGCCCACGCTTGTCTGCATTTTCCTTCTGCTAGTCCACTGCAGCTTGCAGTGCGTCCCGCTCGAAACGTGTGATTGCCTGATTCGCGCTTGATTCGGCCACTGGTAAGCGTGGCGGCGCCGGTGATTCGACTGGCGACGACTCTGCCGGCGTCTTGGCCGGAGGTGGGTCTTCAGCGGCAGCTCCTCCCCCACCAAGCGTATAGGCACGAGCCTCCGTGGGTTGGCCTACGGCAAGCATGGTGGGTACGCGCGGGTGGCGCGCGGAGTTCCCGGAGAACGGAGTCGTGCCCGTCGACGAGTGCTCGGCGTTGTTCAGATCGAACTCGATCAGGGGCAGGAAAGCGCTCCAGCTCGGGAACGATGTAGCGTAGCTGCGGAGCACGTCTTCGACGACGCGGTTGACGCGTTCGGTTTGTCCATCCGTCTCCGGGTGAGCCGCGGTGGACATCACCAGCTTCGTTCCAAGCAACTTGATCAGCTCCAAAACGCGGACGTGAGCCTCGGATCCCGATCCGAGACGATGGAATCGGGCAGACTATGAAAGCGGAATACGGCGTCGACGATGTGGGCTGCGGACTCTTCTGCAGTAACCGCGGCAGCCACAGGAACGAGATGCACCATCTTGCTGAACCTGTCGACGAAAACGAGGACTCCCGTGCGCCCGTTCGAGTCGGGTGGAAGGCCGAAGTCGAAGTCCGTAAAGACGGAGCGCCAGGCTTCCGTGGGGACCGGGAGGGGATGCAGGGGAGCCTGTGACGACGGCGAGAGCTTTACTCGCTGGCAGATCTCGCAAGTGGGTGCGCACCCACATGTACAAGTGGGGCCAGAAGAAGTTTCGCGCCACCGCCGCGAAGGTCTTTTCGCGTCCCAAGTGACCCCCGATCGGAGCATCGTGGTACTCATGGATGATCCGGGCGCGAAGGTCTTCGTCATTCGGCACCACCACTCTGGGGGCATCGAACTGGTCGATGGTGTACGCCAACAAGGAGCCATCAAGCCGATATCGCTCGACGTGGCTGCGGGTCGAGCGCGACAGAGCCTTCAATGTCGCCTCGCTTGGAGGGCGGAGGTGGGCCAGGATGCTGGCGTAGTGCGCGTCACGCTCGTACGCTGCGGCGATCTCGTCCCGAAGGGGCATCTTGGGGGCGACGCTCGTCAGGTTCAACCCCGACGTCACACACGTCGCACACGCGTCTTTATCATCTTCGTCAGCTGCCTGGCGCTCGAGGCCTTCACGTGGGGCGTAGTCTGGACGCCGAGACAGCGCGTCGGCGAAGATATTGTTCTTGCCAGGCTTGTAGTGCACCACGAAGTTATACTCGGAGACGAAAGACAGCCAGCGGGCCATGCGCTGGGACTAATGCGGGGATTTCATCGCATTCCGCAGCGATGCATGGTCGGTGTAGACCGCAAACGTCTGCTCTTCGAGCAGGTAGACTCTGAACTTGACCAATGCGTAGCGCATGACGATGGGTTCCTTGTCGTACACTGGGTAGTTCCTCTCCGCCGGCTTGAGCTGGCGGGACTGGTAGCTGATCACCCGCTCACGACCCTCGTCATCGAACTGCATCAGGGCACACCCGATGGCAAAGTCGCTCCCGTCGCAGACGACGTGGAATGGCTTCGAATCGTCCGCGAGCATCAAAACAGGGGCGGATGACAGACTCTCTTCACCGAGTCAAATGCGGCTTGGTGCTCTTCTCGCCACGACCACGTGGTGTCCTTCTTCAGCAGCGACGACAGTGGCTGGATTAACTTCGCATAGTCCTTGGTGTGTTTGTGCAAGTAGTTCGCCATGCCTAGCCACTGACGAAGCTCAGTGGGACTCATGGGGGTCGGCCAAGAGCAGATTGACTCAACCATCTCAGGGTCGGCGCGGACTCCGTCCTTGCTCACGTAGCAGCCCAACACCGGAATCTCCGGTGCACAGAACACGCACTTCTTCAAGTTGGCGTAGAGCTTGTTCTCCCTCATCACCTGGAAGACTTGCCGCAGGTGCTTTAGATGGACTTCGACAGCGCTGAGGTCACCTTCGGCGCGGCTGTGCACGAAGATATCATCGAAGTAGCTCGGTGCGAAGTCACGGAGCGGGCGCAGCACATGTGAGACCATGCGGTTAAACGTGGCCGGCGCGTTCTTCAGACCTTGGGGCATCACCAGCCACTCCCAGAGCATGTCGCTCGGAGTGCTTACCGCTGTGAGAGGTATGTCACACACTCGCATGAGCATCTGGTAGAATCCATCGGTCAGATCGATGGCGCTGTAGATCACGCTCCCCGCCATAGAGTCCAGCACCATGTCCTTGCGCGAGATTGGCGTCTGCGCGGGTATGGTGGCATCATTCAACTTGTTGATCGCGTGAACAATGCGCCACCCACCCGTTGCCTTCTTGGCGCAAAAGGTCGGGCTGAAGTGTGGCGAGATGCTTTCGCGCACGTGACCTGCCCGGCGGCGGCTTTTGAAGAAGTCGTCGATGGCCTTCACCTGGTCACGTGGAAGTGGCTACTGCCGCGTCACGCAGTACTTCGTCCCAGGCGCGAGGTCAATCTCGTGGCGCACGCCTCGGTCCGCCGGGGGCTCAGCGGGGGAATATGTCCGCGTACTCGCGGGCAGTTTCATACACGGGGTTACCGGACTCACGCAGAGCTTCCCAGGACTGCGCCGCGAAGCGCTTCTCGCGCGCTGACTTGGGCTCGGCGTGACTGGGCCTCGACGGCGCATCCTCGACCTTGACCGCGTGCAGCGTATCCACCGGGACCGCCACGGTGATCAGACACACTTGCTCGATCTCGCCTGCCTTCAGGTCTCGCAGGAAGTTCTTCCAGTAGAGTCCTGGGAGACGCGTGATTGTGTTGGCATCGCGAGGCGGACTCGCGACTTCGATGACACGCGATCGTCGTGGAGCGCCCTCCACGTACCCGAGAGCGCACACCGACTCCTTCGGTGGGTTCTCAGTCGCTGACGGTTCTCGACGGGGCTTCAGGCGGCGTCGCTTGGACTTCTTCTTTCGCTTCGAGCGCGGGTGCTCGAAGAAGACGCATCGCTCTCGCTCGACGATGATTCACCCTCCTCTAGGTGTGAGAGGCCACGCTCGATCACACCGGCGGTACGCGGCTGCATCACGCTCTCAGCCGCAACGCTCTCAGCCGCAACATCGTTGTGCGGGAGCGACTCATGCTCGACCGCCTGCTCAACTTTTGACGGGAACCCACGCTCGACCGCTGTCTCATTGTGCGACGGGAACCCACGGCCGACCGTCAACATCTTGCTCGACGGGAACTTATGCTCGACTCGCTGCTCAACGGGAACCCATGCTCGACCGTCGACTCGCTCCTCGACGGGAACCCATGCTCGACCGCCGACTTGTAGCTCGACGGGAACCCATGCTCGACCCGCCGACTTGTAGCTCGACGGGAACCCACGTTCGACCGCCGACTTGTAGCTTGACGGGAACCCATGCTCGACCGTCGACTTGTTCTCATTGTCTGCGAGCGCACCTCGCTCGACAACGCGTCCGTCATCGCGACCACGCGATGTCATCTGGACATCCTCATCAATCAACAGCACGGCACAGGCCATGCAGAGAGGGCCATTGCTCGCTCTGTGCACAACGTGCGTCGTGGCTGTCTTGTCCACGACGGTAACGTGAGACCAGTCTCTTGGAGCCACCAAGAGGTGCGTGAACACTTCACGTTCGTCGAAGCCGCGTCGACGCTTGACCGACTGATCCAGCCTGTCAATCTCTGGCTGATACCGTGCAAGCCACGGGATACCCAGAATGCAGTCGAATGTGTAATTCATCTCAATCACCAGGAAGCCATCGTTGCTGCGGAAGCCGTCGAACGTGTACGGCAGCGACACCTCGCGTCGGGCGGCTCGATGGGCCTTGCCATCCGCAGGCTTAACCTCTACGTCGCCCGGATCCTTCCGGACGCGAACGCTCGCAGGGAGCACCGACACACACGACGCGCGGAAGAAGTTGTCCGTCCCTCCTGAGTCAAGGTGTGCGCGCAGTGGACGTCGGGCGCCGGCGACTGGAGGCTGACGATGATCAGCCTCGAGTCGCCACTCGTAGTGGTAGCATTAAAACGTGCATAGAGCACGGGAGGGCTAGAAGGCCGGGTTGCCACCGGAGGACCCGGACCTTCGTTCCAACCGGTAGAGCGCCCCGCACCTACTGGCCCCGGCCGTTTTTTGGTTGAGCGGCCGGGCTAGCGTCGACATCGAAGTGCGCGAGAAGCAGAGCTGGCGCGCGGCACTCTGCTGCGCGATGTCCAATGTTCCGGCAGCGGAAGCAGGTCAGAGGACGAGCGCTCCGACCTCCTCCCCCACCATAAGCCGAGCGCCGTCGATCACCCGACACCTCAATTGCGTCGATCTCCATGGGCTCGGGCGCGGACACCCAAGAAACGTCCGGCATTGCGCGCGCGTACGAAGCCGCCACCACGTAGTCCTCGTGGAGCGCGAGGGCAAATGCCTCCTTGAGCGAGGAGGGTTCGGCTCGCGTGAGACAGTACCGTGTCATGCCTTCGTGCATCCCAAACACAAAGACATGCACCTGAGATGCCATGTTAATGGGGTGGGTGACAATGCACGACGCAAGGTGTCGTGTCTTCTGGACGTAGTCGCGCATGGACATCTTGCTTTGCTTGAGAGCGAATAACTCGGCGCGAACGCGCGACTCGTCTTGGGGCGGCTCTAACGCGAGCCGGAGATCACACTGGAGCGAGTTCAGAGTAGGGAACGCGTTTTGGTCGACGACGAGCTTCCCGAGGGCCCACTCCTTGGCCTTCCCGGAGAACCGGGAGAGTAGGAAGTTGACCTTGGCCGCCGACGCTTCGATCATGCACGAGGCGATAGCAATGTCGATCTCACGGAATCAGCGGTTCAGTGGAAGCCGATCGTTGCCCACGCCAGAGGAGATGGACGTCTCCAGTTTGACGACAACGTTACTGGAGGAGCGCGAGGGAGTTGTGACCCGCCGATTCGCGTCGGCAAGCTCGCGTTCCATGAATTCTTGGGCAGCTTGGCGCTGTTGTTCCGGCATCGCTGAGCTCAGCAGCGAAGTGACAACAGCCTCTCCGGACATCGCCGCGAGGCGATGGAGAGCTTCCCACTCAATGAGCGTGAGATGGGGGAAGGAACCGCCCATGAAGGACCGGACGTCAGGACTTGGCTCATCTTGGTGTTGGTCGTTGGAAGGACTACAAAGTGCTACCAGGTGTAACGGACCAGGTGTGTGTCCGTTATCAGCTTACACGTAGCGGTGATGAAACTTAGTTTAGACTCGGATTTAGTGAGAACAAGCAGGCAGTCTTGGGTAAAATCAACTCTGTTTTATGTTAGGACCAGGTCGGCTACCCCTGGTCTCATGTGAGCCACTCAGATGCATGTCAACGCCTGATGGGCTGAAATGGGGTCTGGCTCCCCCACTTCAGCCAATCACGAAGACCGTCAGTACACGCTACCCGTGTACTGACTTAACTAATTTATGTACTGTCAATCTACCTACTTATGTAAATGGGGCCCATTACACAAGTGGTCGTTAAGTCTCTTGAGCGTGTGGAATTGGACAGTATCCGCCTTGGTCTGACCTTCAAGATTCTTGTACTTCTTCTAGATATCTCTGGAAAGTTCTTCGTAGAACTGATCCCACAACGCCCGAACGTCTGTAACATGGGAATACACCAGCAACGTTGCGAACAGCTGGCGCAGTTGCTTCGGCATCTTAAACGTTGCGGCTTCCGACCTGCATGCGACCCACTCTTGATAGCCGTCCAGAAAGCCGGCGTGATTTTCCGCCAAATGATATGTGCTGTAAAAGGACTCCATTCGCAGTGCGGGCATCCTCGAAGGAAGTCGTTCCCCTGTGGTGACATAGTAACACGCGCAGATAGAAGCGCTTCATATCTCTGGGTGAAACGTGGATCAAGCGTTCAATCGCCGCCTGGTAGTTAGTTCTACGAACCCACTTTTTCGCCTTGTCATCCCAGGAAAATTTCTTCGGGATATCTTGGTACAACATGGTCTTGGCAATCTGGTTGTTTGGGTCTTGACTCGCACATAGCTCGAAAAAGCTCGTCAACATTGTACGTTTCCCCCGATCTGCGACCGCTGCTGGGTCCTCGGTGGGTTGGAAAATCACCGTCTGACCATCTTCTAAGTGAACGGTAAGCTTCGTAACGGAGTGTGTATTGCCTTGGATATCGTACGCCAAAAGCCGCATAAATGCCTCTACCGGTGATATGTACCTGGCGTTCAAAAACCGTAGGATCTCGTTCGGCTCCACACGGGGGCTGTTGGGGTCTCGCACGGCTTCAATAGTAATCACAGCTCTGTCAGCCCCTTTGTATACGTACTTGTACAGATACTTCACCACCGTAATTGCCGTACACACCTCCACGTTGATGTGGCAATTGTACTTTTGCGAAAGGTACGGGTTATACGGAACCACCCACTGGTTCACTGTCTCGTTGTCGTACGTCTTGCCTTTGTACGTTAGAACCCCCGGTTCACGCCGGCGCCGCATCTAGACAGGGTACCCGTCTTGGTTTGATCGAGTCACTTTTACCAACGGCTTCGGATACCCCTTACTGCACTTCCCGTCCTTCATTCATGGGCTCGTAGGGTTCGCAGCTCCGCACGGACCATGCATCATGCTACTCACGATCGTTTCGTTCAGATCAGGATTAACGTCCTTGTCGGGCACCTCCGCAGACACCAACTTGTCAAAAATCTCGCGAGTCCGAGGCTTGTCTCCATCCTCCAGAATCGTGAGAATGTGGGTGTGTGGAAGGCCCCGCTTCTGGAATTCCACTACGTAAATACGGGCCTGTCGTCGCCCGATTATACCTTCGTCCAAATCCGCCAAAAGGGTCTTGAGCTTTTGTTGCCAGACCCGGGCAACGATATCCGGGCGGTCTTGAGCGGTTTGACCCGCAGGGAGCTTTTCCAGGATCTCTTCCCACTTGGGGTTGTACGTCTTGGTAAGGAACACATCAGGCTTTCCGTATTCACCTATTGCTGGAACAGCCGCCCACCTTAGAAAAGCGTCGATTGATCACAATCTTTCTGGAACAGCCGATAAGCGGTGTGTTCGCGCAAAGCCATCTTCCGTTTCATCCGATACAGAGCTCCGTCCGCGTACAGGTTTGAATACGTCCATCCAGGGAAACAGCAGAGGATATTGAAGAGGATCGTACTTCTCGTCGGTCTCGAATAGACGCAACAGTTGATGGTCCGCGCGTAGAGAAGCAGATTGCGTGGCTTGGGAACGTTACCATCCGTGCCCACAACGGCGCCGACTTCAGAAACAGTAGGCAAGTTGTCCGTCCCGGGTTGGGATGGTTTAGCATGGATCTTGTACTCAATGTCCATGATGGGTATACCCTTCGCCAAATCCGCTCGCAGCTCTCCCCGAAGTTTAAGAATTGCTGTGCAAACGGATTGCACCGCTCCATCATATCCTCGATGTCCTTCAAGGCGACGTTGTCCAGATCGGCATAAATGCTTTTGCGTTGCTTGGCGCGCTCTTGCATCACGGGATCCACGATGTAGATCTGAGTGAACTTTGGTTCCGTCCTCTCGCCCGTTGCGCGGTCTACGTAAGGTAGTATAGATCCCAAGTAATGCCCCATTGCGCCTCAGATACGGTACGTGTACACGCTGTTTTGTCCCGCGACCTCCTCGTCTCGAGCTACCCCTCAAAATCGTCTGTCGCTGGAGGAAGCACCGATGGACGTAAAAACAAATGCCTGGTTGTACGCCCGGATATTATTTGTCGTCCCGGTACCACTCCAAGAGGCGCGAAGGTGCTGCACGAAGCGGAGGTAGTCTCACTCTGCCCCGCATGTAGCAAATGAACTCGAACTTGCCCGGCCATTTCCAAGCGTGGCACAATCGGCACATGGTTGTGGGAGGTAGTTTGTGGCGCCCATTGACGATGTCCTAACGTTGGCAACCCGGAAGTTTTCATGGTTGGCGTGTGCGTGGCGATGCTTAACAGCCCTGCGCCGAATGCGGTTCTGTTCACCCAGTGCCTCGAGTTCTGGCTCCGTTAAGGCTTCGCGCCTGGTAGCGTTTTGCTCCCGGTCAGTCGCTTGCGACGCTGCGCGCTCGTCATTAGACTGAGAGGCACGTAGAGCTACCATACGTTCACGGTTAAGCTCTCTCTCGGCGCTTCGCTCGTCTTCGCTTTGACTTGCACGTCTGAGAGTTTCTCGATCGCGGTTAAGCTGTCATGTAACGTCTAGACCTTCAGATTGCGCTGCGCGGTGTGCTCGCACCGAAGCGCGAATGGAGTCACGCGCTTCATCCCGACCCAACGTTTGACGTGCACGACTGGTGTGGCGAGGCAAACTTGCAAACTCCCGCAAGTGCCATCTCCAACGTTGCCCGGATATACTCTCGATGAAGTGACCGGACTCAAGCTCCCCATTCCGGAAGACGCTACCGCTGATCTCTCCGGAAGTAATTTTTACTTTCGCGACAAGCGTTGCTGGGACGCGGTGACAGAAGAAGATTGACAGTCATTGTTTGGATCCAGATTGTGCACTCCGGACAATTGAGCTGCTACGAGTGATGAAACGCTGCGAAGGACGACTAGTTGGCATGCGCCAGAGTGCTCATGTGTGTGATAGATGCCCCCGAAGGCATGTGTGTGGTCGCCGTTGCCGACCGAGCGTGTATCGAGGCCAAGCGACGACGCAGAGGCGCCGGGATGAGCAGTGTTTCGGATTGATGGCTGGAATTCTGGATTTGGATCGAGATGGAGAGCTGGTTTGGATCCGGATGGGTCCTTGAATCTGCGGGGGGGGGGGGGGAATCCAGTGGCCACCCATCAAGAAAGGTTCCAAACTCCCAGTATAGTCTGGCCAAGATGTTAACGACCGACCAGCGCGACCGACCAGGATCTGTTATGCACGAGGGGTCGCCTGATTCCTTGCATGTCTCCGGATGTTCAAGATGATTACGGCACCCGGACCCATAGTGAAACCAAGATAAAAGTGAAGCCTGCACATGGGAAAATAGCTAGTAGAGATCGTCTAGCACTAAAATCAACATAGAGTTCGTTTTGCCTTGTGAGTGACAAGTCGTCCGGCCAAGCCTCAGGAAGCCATTCCCCGGGCCCGGCGACGCGTTTCTTGCTCACCTCGGGCACGCGTACGCCCGTTGTGCGAGTCTCCACTACGACCTAGAGATCTAATTGGTGGGGACCACGGCGACGCGCGCTAAGGAGTGATCCGCCATTTCATATTCCAGTTGGCGAACCGAACGGTAACCCATTTCATATTATTAACTTGCGGTTTGGGAGGTTGTTAGTAGTCACCCCTTGAACTTGATTGAGAGACTGTTGTGTGGTAGGATTGTATACCTGTGTGTGAATCGGTTAGTCTTCCGGAACGAATTCTAGTGTTCGGCTCCGGGAGTGGTGCGCGATATTGATTTGAGTAAGCCAGTGAGTTTGGAGCTGACCAGGGTTCTGAACTAGGCTTTGTTGACTGGACCGAAGACCCACCGCTCAAGGGTCCGAAAGAATAAGAACGGCTGTATATTGTGTATAACTCTCTGTTTGTATTGATTGGTGTTTGGGGACGACTCCACTAATAGTCTGACCCCCCCCCCCCAGCCGTACTGACTCCGTTTGGAAACGAAAGTGGGCGATTGTATTATTCTGTATCTGATTGATATTGTGAAAGCAACTCAGGTGGTGAACTCCGGACTTACCGAAGATAAACGCTACCTAGAGGGATTACACAAGGTCACACGCCAACTCCGGTCGGGATACTCGTATTCCAATTGGAGACTGACCCCCACTTGGGTTTTTCGTTTGGACTCACCCAATCACTGGGCACGTAACTATACACCCTGGACGATAAAGGCGTTCACCCGCCTCGCCTCAGCTGGTGCGCGTGCCCGGATTTGAAAGTCTAGGATTTCACCGAGTTGCTTTTTATATTGTTTTCGATCAAGGTCAGAAGGTGCTGATTGCTAGCTAACTTTCTGATCGTTTGTTAAGTATGGCTGGAAGTGAAGGCGCACGTGAAGTTGGACGCGAGGGTCAGGAACGCAGTGAGGCGTCACGCTCGTCGCGTCGAGTGAAGGGGTTGCCGCCTGAAGAGCAGGAGTCTCTAGAAAAAGTGGAGAAGACGGCTCGGCAGTCGCGCGCTGGGAAGCGCAAGGCAGCCCGAGAGGCAAAGTCGGCAGCGGGATCTGAGACGACTACTGAAGCTGGAAGTTCGGAGGCGTACCAAGTGAATCCGGATGAAGCTTCAGACAAGCTTTCGGGAAACCCAGCCGACTTAGAGTCGACCGACTCGGTTCGAGATACGGTTGGCGAGGACGAGTCCAACCAGGACGAGTCCAAAGAGGCGTCTGCGGGAGGCGCCGACAAGGTTGAGCCCCCGGCTGAGGGTCAAGTTTCGGATTCTCCTCAGCCGGAAGAAGAAGTCGAGGTTCTGGATTCTGGAGCGCCGACGATCAGGGAGGAAGACTGTTCGAGAAGATGAAGTGCTGGACGATGCGAAAGAATCTCCGGCTTCGGCTCAAGAACAAGTGCCGTCAACTCCGGCACCTGAAGTGAAGCCTGACCCAGATGTCATTGATCTGACTGGAGATGACCGAGCTGAAGGACCGACCGAAGAAGTGTCTGGGGCGCCGGAGGCGTTGATGATGGAGGCTGAAGCCAAGACTTACGTGGCTGATCAAGTTAGACGTTGGGAACGGGACTAGCCCGAAAGGAGTGTCTCTCCGACTGTGAAGACTGACTGGACACCGGGAAGTTTGGATTCCGGATCGTACGTCTCTGCTGCTCTGACGACTTCGGAGTATCTGGATCGGCGCATGGCGATGGCGAGTCAGGCCGACGCTTGGATTTCGGAGATGCAGCTCAAGCGGGTATCGTTTGGAGCCGCCCAAGATCTGAACGCCGTCCTAATTCCGCCCGGATTGTTTTCTCCGCGAGAGTGCGCTGCAGTCATTCAGACTCTGCTTTTTGAAGCCGGCTTTGAGTTTGTGAACTTGGTCCCTGGTTGGTTCCGAACACGGGCCAACAAGGTACATTCAGATCTGGTTCGTCGAGTGGTTTCGGACTTGTTGCAGTTGCTGGCTGTCGAGTTGATCGAATGGAGACAGTTGGTTGACGCAGCCCGAGAAGCTCAACGCCGCTTGGAAGTTTCTGGTCAGACTGATTCAAGACCGCCACGTTTGGAGTATCACGCTGAAGATCGGGATGGAGATTTATTGATGAACGACTACGAGGCTAATCTACTTGGACGCGAATACGTGTTGCAGTTGAAGGTAGCTGGACTCCGGAAGACGTGAAGCCCGCGAGGGTCCGCTGACTCAGAGCCCCAACCGAAGCGTCCGCAACACGTCAAGAAGTCCAGTCAAGTCCGACTCCGGAATCTCCGCTCACGATATCTCCGGAAGTGTCTCTCCAACATGCTGGATCGAGGAGCACCATGTCCGAACGAAGTGCGTCCACCCAGGCTCCGAGTCTCTTCGGGGCGTCGGGTGGGTCCGATCAATTCTTGACGAGCGCTTCGTCTGGGACGTTCACGTCGAGAGACAGCTCCTCACTTTCGTCCGGATGGAGTCGCCGGAAGCCACATGCCCATGGCGATGATGGCCCAAGGTGGAGGTGTTCCGACTGGAGATGGAATGGCGATGTACATCAAGCGCGAAGTGGTTCCACCCGCCCCGACGCCAGTTGACCAGGACGATGTCGTTATGTCGGTGTCGGGGTCGACTGATGTTCGGAAGCGGAGAACAAAATCTGGAAGCCACTCGCGTCGACATGGCCACCGTCGAAGTCCTTCGTCCGGAAGCTCTGATAGCGAGGACGATCGCAGTCACCATCTGAGCTGCAGAAGTCGAAACTCGAGAAGGTCGGATCGACACTCTCTGTCCGGACGCTCGGGTCGATCCGCTCGGTCGCTTCGGTCGGAATCTTCAGTCGGGTCGGGGTCATCGGGTGCCACGCAGATTGCCTTGAACACAATGAGGCAGATGCAGGATGCGGTGTCCCGCATGGAGAACACCCAGGGATCGACACTCGAGAAGCTTGGACTGGCGCTGAAGGTGGAACTTGGACGGATGGTTCAGGAACAGCTTTCTGAAGCTCGACCGATGGAAGGTGTCGTCCCGAGTTCCCATGATGACAGTCAGACTCGCCGCGAGGCGAAGCCTCTGGAAGCACTTGCGTGCGGAGGCTGCCCGTCTGGAACGTGAGCGGTCCGAAGCACTGCATGGACACTACCAGGCCCATTTGGAGGCGCGCCAAGCCGAAGAGGCCGAGCGCGCGGCCGCCATGATGGCTGCCGTCCAGTCGGACTTGCACGACTTGCGGATGGATCGAGACCAAGAGCGACTGACGTCCAAGAATCTTCAGAAGTATCTCGTGGGACAGTTGCACAACCTTCAGACGACATCGGTCCAAGATCAAAGATCTGCGGAAAAAATCCAGTCCGATCTGGCAACTCAAGGACACAGACAGTCCAATCGAGCAACTTCAGACCGGAAATCTAGTCGAGAATCCAGTGGCGTAATCAACGAGCGTACAAGCGCGGGGCGTATGGGACTGGACATGAAGAACACCGACGAATTCCTGGCGTCCGAACTGCAAGAGACCTTGAACGCGGCTAAAGTGGTGAGCTTCGTCAAGCCAGCTGCGGCGCAAGCTCCGTAGGTAGTCGCCTCGAAGGTGAAGGCAGATCCCGTGCTCGAGTCGAAGTCCCCTGCGCCGACCCGATGGGCGTCAAGCAGAGTGCCTGGATGGTCATCGTCTGGAACGTCCAAGTCGCCCGAGCCGCGCAGGCGTGAGTCGTCGCACAAGAGGAAGTCGGGCAAGTCTCGCCGTCATGGTGATCCGTCGGACTCCGACCCGAGCTCGGACTCTAGCTCTGAATCGGACTCAAGCAACAGTTCGGACAGCAGCTCGCTTGGGGACACGACGCCTGGAGTGACTATGAAGACTGTGGAAGGAGGCACTACAGTGTACACGTTCAAGCCGTTTGTGAATTCGAACACGCTGGAGGACTTTGATCCGAAGACCTTGTTGGCGACCAGGATTCGGTGGCTGGAGCGGTTCCAAAGTATGGCTACCCAGGGCGGATGGACAGATCAAGTGAAGGTGTACGAGATGAAACTCAAGATGCCTGCACCTGTTCGGAACTGGAGAGCAAACTTGGAGCTGAAGGTGCGTCGGGACAGGAAACGTTTTCTGAAGGCATTCCGCGAGAAGTACTGCAAGGCCAAGACTTCAGACTCGGAGCGGTATTACACGATGATTCAGAAGAAATCCGAGACGCCTCTCGAGTTCTACTACCGGTTGAACAAGGTCGCTGAGAAGGCTGGCCTGGACTTCAAGTCGTCCAGCAAGGCTCGAAAACGCCATCTGAAGGTGTTTATGAAGAAGCTTTTGGGCACCAGACTGAGATCGACTCTCCAAGGCCAGCGGATTCGAAGCCTGAAGGACGTGGAGTATGTGCTGAAGCAACACGAGGACATGGCTCAGGACGACGACTACGACACTCCTCCCGTGATGCGAGATTTTCGAGCCGACAATGTTTCGCATGGGCGTTTCCACCCGAAGCGGAGTGGAAGAGCATTCGTCGTTCAGAGCGAAGACGAGGTGAGTGATGATGACAAGCAAGTGCGTTTCCATGATGCAGTCGAAGACATTCCGACCAAGCCAGGGACGCGAGCGACTGCTGCCTCAACTGGAAGTGTGTCCACTGGAAGCTCGATGTCTGGAAGCTCATCCGCTGGGAGTGCTACAACCGGAGCAGGGATCGAACCGGATGGAGCCTGGAAGCAAGGGTTTTCCGATGCAGTGTTTCGAGTGATGGAGCATGCTGGATGGAGGCCGCCAACTCCAGATTTCAAACCGGACCTGAGGGCTCGATTCAGCAGCTCGAACGCGAACAAGTTCTGTGAGAATTGCAAAGACTTCGGACACACCGCGGACAGTTGCTGGGTCGAGTTTCAGTGTGAACGCTGTCGTCGCTTCGGACATCCAACCCGAGTCTGCAAGACTCGACCCTGCGTCTTCTGCAACAAGTTTCACGAAGGCAAGTGTGATATTTGGAAGGCATTTCAAACCGTCTAGACTCTGGTTCGTCAAGGCTCCATCAAAGACCTGCCGTCTCCAGTCCGAGATCAACTTCTGGATGGAGACGCCAATTCTGGGGAACAGCAGTTAAACTAAAACGCCCGCTGAATGGGGATTCAGAACGCGTCGGGCTCAAGGACCCCCAGAATTGTGTGTCTTAGCGTATGTTGGACCGGAACTCAGACGTAAAACCCAAAGTAACCATCAATGCATGACTGTGATTCAAGACGACGACTCCTCTTCTGATAATTCTCGTTTGGATCAACCGCGTCCGGATTTGGAACACTCACTTTCTGAAGCTCGCGACCCAAGTGATCTGGTTGAATTTCGACTGGAGCCAGGTGAGCGATATGGATGGTGGGCAGGTAACGAATCGGACGAAGTCAAGAAGGTGGCAATGGTGGACGGCGCGGTGAACAATCGGAGGACATCTATCCTCTTGGACTCTGGAGCATCAGCAAGCATGGTGAGTTTGGACCTTGCGCGTAGGCTCAAGCTCAAGCTGAAGTTCTGTAAGCAGCTCCGGATCTCTGGATTGGGTGGAGTTCCGACGATCATCACTGCACGCACTGAAGTCAAGGTCACTCTGGGTCCGAAAGTCGTGTACGTCTTGGAACTGTGGGTGGCTAACATTGGCGACGGTGTCAACGTGCTTTTGGGGATGGATTTCATGTATTCCGCCGGTGTGCGCTTGTGTGTTCGGAAGGCTTGGTACAACTTCCGGATGAAGAACCAGTGGTGTTGTCCGAATATGGTTTGGCTCCGAAACGGCAAGGACTCGACATTCCAGTCACGCCTACGGAGACGCTCTACATAGGTCCGGGCGAACATGCGATCGTCCAGATTCGTTACGGCCAGAATAATCCCCAACGCGAAGTGGTCTGGGCTGGTCGAGGCGATCGCTGGGTGGCCAAGATCATCTACACCCTTCGGTCCTGGCCAATCGCTGTGAAAGTGGTCAACATTTCGGATCAGAATCTGTGGATAGATTCCAGGACGCCGGTCGCTCGGATCATTGAGTTTGGATTCTTCCCGAAGTCTGGACATTTGTTCGACCTGGATTGAGGAGATACCGAGAATGGCAAACCCTGATCTACGAGAACACGAAGTCGGAGCAGGCCCAGTTGCGAACGGATCGGTACAATCAGATGCTGAGAGACGCTGCCCCTCCATGTGTTCCGAAGTCCGAATACCGGTGGCCAACTCGGTTAATGCTGAAGAAGGAGCTGCCATCTGGAGCTGAAACAGTGTATCAAGTCCAGGTGCAAGAACAACCCCAACGTGTGACATTCGTCACGAATAGTCCCGAGCAGGAAGTCCCAGAAGATGCACCCTTGGAAGTGGACGATGCGGCTAGCTCTCAAGATGACGTGCCCAGGTTCAAGGTCTTGGATGAAGACGAAGAATTTCCGTCCGAACATTCGGACTCGGATGAGGACGAGTTTTCGACGCGATCAGTTTCGATGAGAATTATCCGGAGGAAGGTCTTACGGCCGAAGCAGACATTCAGGAGCCGATGTCCGTGGAGGAAGAAGATCTGGATTTGCCGACTCAAGCAATGCCGTGTACTCCAGTTCAAAAACTCAAGATGGAGTATGATCGTGTGATGAGGATGAACGCAGAGGAATTGGATTATGAGCCTGCTGTCTATATCCATGAGGGCAGTGATCTTCTGGCTCAACTGCGGGACCAGCTGACCATGATCCCGGAAGTGCGTGATCTGAATCCAGAGTGTGATATCGGGATGTTGGTGACCCGGATGTGACCTCTCCAGAAGAGGAACGGAAATTACAGTCCATTCTGAAGTATCATCAGAAGATCTTCCTTGGGGACGGAAACGCAGCGCCAGCGCCAGCTCGTGGTGTGATTTGTGATTTGGATGTGGCGGACGCCAAGCCCGTTGCTCCGCGACGTCGCTCGATTGCCCCTCACCTTGCGATCAAGGTGTACGAGTTGTTGAAGAAGCTCCTGGAAACTGGTTTGATTGAGACCTCTCATTCCCATTGGGCATCTCCGATCGTCATTGTTCTGAAGAAGAATGGAGTTGATATCCGAATGTGTATTAACTACCGGATTGTGAATGGATTGATCCAGTTGTCGAACTATCCGCTTCCCCTGATCGACGACCTGCTGATCGGTTTCGAGAGTGCAATGTGGTTCATGAGTCTTGACATGGCTAGTGGATTCTGGGCTATCCGGATGTCGGAAAGAGCGAAGCTGATCTCCGCTTTCATCTGCCCATACGGACACTACCAATGGATCCGCATGCCATTCGGACTGAAGAATGCTCCGCTCATCTACCAGGCAGTAATTAATAACTGTCTGTGGGGTTTCCTTCGGTTGTCGCCAGAAGAAGAAGCAGAGGTGGATCGAGATGTTCTCGCCTATCTCGGTCTGGATCCCAAGGTCCGTTTGGAAACTGAGCACTCCAATTCGGAACGAGGTATGTCAGTGTTGACTGAAGGGATGACTGTCTTCAAGTGGAACATCCCAGCTCCGCCTCAGATGGGCCCTGTCCTGGGACGCAGTTCCTACATTGATGACATTGCTCATGGAGCGGCGACCTGGGACCAGCTGTGTGAAGATTTGAATGCTTTGCTGTTTCGACTCCGATACTGGAACATCTCCGTGAGCCTTCCGAAAAGCGAGTTTGGGAAGCGCTCGATCCCATACCTCTCTCACGAAGTTAGTGCAGAAGGGATTCGAGCAACCCCGAAGATTGCGAAAGGAGTTTTGGACTTGCCGTTTCCGAACACTGCAGGGGATCCAGTCTTTCCTTGGCAGTTTGAACTATTATCACAAGTTCATCGAAGATTTTCCAGTCGTTGCCGCGGTTCTGTACGAGCTTTCGGACGAACAAGTCCGCTCCGGCCGGAGCCTAGCTCGAGCCAAGGAAGCTTTCGAGATCCTCAAGAGGAAGATTGTGTCGACTCCGCTGCTGAGGCATCCGGACCGAAATCGACCATTCATCATCATTCCGCATGCGAACCAATGGGCTGCTTGTGCCGTTTTGGGTCAAGAGTACGATGGGCTCATCCAACCCGTCCGATACACAGGCCGAGTTCTGAAAGATGCTGAGCTGAGATACCACAGTGCTGAGAAGGAGGTCATCGCGATTTTGAGAGTACTTCGAGTGTTCCGAACGATCGTCGAGCACTGCCCGATAATTGTCTACACGCGATATTCCGTTCTCAAGTGGGTCATCAACTCGAAATCGGCAGACGTAAGATGTGTTCCGTGGGGACTTGCGTTGTCTCATTGGAATTTGGAGATCCGGAAGGTGCAACGGGACGAAGACGGACTTGCCGCTATCATGGGCGCGGGCATCACACCACGTGAGCATTTGGACAAGATCGCCGAGTCGCTGATCCCAGCTAAAGGCGAGATTCGGAAGCCCCCGGTGATCAGTGTCGAGATGCTGGAGCCCGACTTCGAAGGTGTTGTTCTCAGTTTCGATGGAGCTGCCAAGACGTCGACCCGACTCGGTAGCTGTGGCTGCGTTTTGTGGAAGTTGCCTGGATGGAGTGTCCTGGAAGCACGAGGTTTCGCTTTGACGGATGTCACAGTCAACGATGCCGAGTATCATGGTCTCTTGGAAGGACTGCAGATGGCGTCCAACCGGAAAATCGAAGACTTGGTTGTTGTCGGTGATTCTCGGATTGTAATCCAGCAAGTGCAGGGTCTCATCAACTGCAATCAACCGCGCCTACAGAGACATCTAGTTCGGGCTGAAATTTTGAAGTCTAGTTTCAAGTCGCTCCGGTTGGTACATCTCAAGCGGGAGTACAACCAAGCGGCAGATTACCTCACCTCGAAGACTTTAGCCCTCGGCGAGTCCTGGATTGTCGACGACCCGAATGAGATGGTTCACTTGGAGCAGGTATCGAAGTTGTCTGAGAAGATGATGACGCCCAAGAGTCCAGATGAAGTCCAAGCAGATGGAGTTCACACAGAAGTGGCAGTTCTGGATGGAAGCTCGGAAACCGAATGTGTCGGAAGCGGTGATCCAATACCAGGTCCGGAGTCTGCGCCATTGCCTCTTGCTGCAAAAGTGTTGGCAGTGTTTACGCGGTCTCAGGCTCAAGAGGAAGTCCAGCCAGAACCGCCACCTTTGGGACCCTTAGAGTTCCAGGCGGAACGGTGGAGACGCATTCGAGTGCACCAGGATGGAGACGAATACTTATCGGAGATCAAAGCTTTCCTGAAAGGGGACGTGGGTCAGTTCTCACCGAGACGACTCCGCAAGATTGCTAAGGTTGCTGACTATTTCATTCTGGACACCCGAGATGTCTTGTATCGCCTGGCACGCTCTACCCGAGACCGCCCACGTGACGTTGGAGATGAACCCAGACTGGTGGTCCCGAAGGCTCTCCAACCCGATCTTTTGCACTATGCTCACGAAGACTACCAAGGCGGACACCAGGGCATTACCCGGACGCACGAAAAATTACGTTCGGAGTTTTATTGGCCTGGAATGTATGCTGACGTTGAGCGCTTCGTGAAGGAGTGCGTGGATTGCGCAAGTGGAAAGGGACGCCCTCCGAACTCGGGACCATCACCCGGGAACATCGAACCGAGAAGACCGTTTGAAGTTGTTTCGATGGACTTTGTGACGCACCTTCCGAGTCGGTGCGAGGAAACACGTTCCTACTTCTCTTCCAGGACATGTTCTCCGGATACGTCATGTGCAAACCGATGGATTCGACTACTGCTCAAGACGTCGCAGAAGCCTATGAGGAAGCGTGTGTTCCGAAACTTCGGAGCTAATTCATTGTTGCGTCACGATCAAGACCCGAGGTTCATGAGCGAAGTGTTCACCCGCTTCCGAGAATTGTTGGGAAGCCGTCAGAGAGCTACCCTCGCGTATCGCCTTCAAGCCAATGGTCAGCAAGAACGTTCGGTCCAAACGGTTGTTCGGAGCATCCGGGCATACATTGCGGAAGCGGACAAAAGATACTGGGATGACCATGTGGAACGTTTCATGTTTGCGTTGAATACCTATTTCGATGCTACGCGTTTGGACACTCCTTTCTATCTAGTTCATGGCTGGGACGCTCAAGGGACGGTATCAGCGATGTTGGGTCCGAAACCTTCGAGTGTTCCGGAGCGGACTGCGTATGAATAGCGCCGCAAACATCAGCGGGACTATAGCTATGCACAAGCATGTGTGGAAGGCCTGCAGAAGCAAGCCAAGCGCCATCGGTCGGAATTGCAAACTCAGAAGTGGAAGGATCTGTCGGAACGTTTGAAGTCTGGATTCGAGAAGGGTGACTCGGTTTGGTTGTATATTCCGAATACACAACCTGGACTAAGTCGGAAGTTGGCTCACTTGTGGCATGGACCATTCCGCATCGAAGAGGTGCACGATGATTTCTGGGTGAAACTCCAAGTGGATGGATCCGGATACAGAGTCAACCCTTGGGTACACGTTAGCCGTTTGAAGCCCCGTGCGCTCTTTCCGAAGAGACTCGTGGAAGAGGTCGAAGTCAGTGAAGATGATGACTTTGATGCTGCTTTGCTTCCAGAAGGTAGTTGGGAGCCGGACTCTGATCGGGATGAGTATGAAGTCGAGAAGATTTTGGACCTTCGATGGACTAAGCGGACTCGTACGTCGAAACGCATTCGAGAATACCAGATCAAGTGGAAGGGCTATGATGAGCCCGAGTGGATCCCCGTATCACAACTTAGCTGCGGTGCACTACTCTACGAGTTCAACCAAGGTGCCCGTGCGCGAGCTCGATTCCAGGCCATGCAGGCTGGGGAGGACCATCCCTGAGTCTAACCTTCTTGTTTGGATCAAATACTGACAAGATGGCCTGGATCGAGAATGCGAGTTGTGAAGTGTGAAGTTTTGATTTGATATCGGTTGTGAATGGCGACTGCGTGGCTCCGTGATCAAGATGATGGATGTCGGTACGACAAACTGAAGAAGATTCGAATTTCGTCGGGTCCCAGAAGCTCCCCATTGGACGGTTGATCCAGACACTGTGGATAGTCCGTCCGGGCATTACGTTTGGAGTCACCAGGTCTCATCGCGACCTGTCATGTCGAAGCTGCCTTCTCCGTGAAAGCTCATGATGAGAAGGACGGTTGTGGCGAGGCAAACTTGCAAACTCCCGCAAGTGCCATCTCCAACGTTGCCCGGATATACTCTCGATGAAGTGACCGGACTCAAGCTCCCCATTCCGGAAGACGCTACCGCTGATCTCTCCGGAAGTAATTTTACTTTCGCGACAAGCGTTGCTGGGACGTGGTGACAGAAGAAGATTGACAGTCATTGTTTGGATCCAGATTGTGCACTCCGGACAATTGAGCTGCTACGAGTGATGAAACGCTGCGAAGGACGACTAGTTGGCATGCGCCAGAGTGCTCATGTGTGTGATAGATGCCCCCGAAGGCATGTGTGTGGTCGCCGTTGCCGACCGAGCGTGTATCGAGGCCAAGCGACGACGCAGAGGCGCCGGGATGAGCAGTGTTTCGGATGGATGGCTGGAATTCTGGATTTGGATCGAGATGGAGAGCTGGTTTGGATCCGGATGGGTCCTTGAATCTGCGGGGGGGGGGGGGGGGAATCCAGTGGCCACCCATCAAGAAAGGTCCCAAACTCCCAGTATAGTCTGGCCAAGATGTTAACGACCGACCAGCGCGACCGACCAGGATCTGTTATGCACGAGGGGTCGCCTGATTCCTTGCATGTCTCCGGATGTTCAAGATGATTACGGCACCCGGACCCATAGTGAAACCAAGATAAAAGTGAAGCCTGCACATGGGAAAATAGCTAGTAGAGATCGTCTAGCACTAAAATCAACATAGAGTTCGTTTTGCCTTGTGAGTGACAAGTCGTCCGGCCAAGCCTCAGGAAGCCATTCCCCGGGCCCGGCGACGCGTTTCTTGCTCACCTCGGGCACGCGTACGCCCGTTGTGCGAGTCTCCACTACGACCTAGAGATCTAATTGGTGGGGACCACGTCGACGCGCGCTAAGGAGTGATCCGCCATTTCATATTCCAGTTGGCGAACCGAACGGTAACCCATTTCATATTATTAACTTGCGGTTTGGGAGGTTGTTAGTAGTCACCCCTTGAACTTGATTGAGAGACTGCTGTGTGGTAGGATTGTATACCTGTGTGTGAATCGGTTAGTCTTCCGGAACGAATTCTAGTGTTCGGCTCCGGGAGTGGTGCGCGATATTGATTTGAGTAAGCCAGTGAGTTTGGAGCTGACCAGGGTTCTGAACTAGGCTTTGTTGACTGGACCGAAGACCCACCGCTCAAGGGTCCGAAAGAATAAGAACGGCTGTATATTGTGTATAACTCTCTGTTTGTATTGATTGGTGTTTGGGGACGACTCCACTAATAGTCTGACCCCCCCCCAGCCGTACTGACTCCGTTTGGAAACGAAAGTGGGCGATTGTATTATTCTGTATCTGATTGATATTGTGAAAGCAACTCAGGTGGTGAACTCCGGACTTACCGAAGATAAACGCTACCTAGAGGGATTACACAAGGTCACACGCCAACTCCGGTCGGGATACTCGTATTCCAATTGGAGACTGACCCCCACTTGGGTTTTTCGTTTGGACTCACCCAATCACTGGGCACGTAACTATACACCCTGGACGATAAAGGCGTTCACCCGCCTCGCCTCACTGGCCTGTATCCGGACACGGTCAGTCTGCCTCGCCGCAGCTCGTTGAGAATCCGTTCTTTGAGCCCTTGATGCTCGCGCGCGTTCTCGGTTTTTAGTCTTCGTGCACTCCTTCTGTGAAGCGGTCATTTTTGCCCTACGCATCCTTTGTCTTTCCGCGTTACAGGCTCGGATAGCGCCGCTCGTTCAGCTGAAGAAGGGGCCAATACGGCTACCTGTGCCGTCTCCGTGATACGCACACCATCCGCGTACGCGGCCGCATACCGACTCTGGTGCTCAGCTGGATCATCCTCTTCGGACTTGCCTTCCTGCTCTAGTGTGGGCTGTTCATCAGCCGCGACGACCTGGTGTACTGGCTCTGGGACGTTGACATCGTCCCCAGCTATACTGAGAGCTTCTAGCTCCTTTTCGAACCCACGTTTCACCCGGGATCGTAGCTTCTGTCGCTTCCGCTTAACTTATTCCTCCTTTGGCTCCCTGGGTGTCTTATTCACCTGCGCATTATGCTTCAGGGCCGCTGTGATTTCAGCCCGCGTGCACTGGCGTTTGGGGCGGCGGGCCATGGCTCACTTACTGCGAACACGAAACGGTGTAACGTGACGCGTTAGACATAAAGTCTAAGTACACCGCATATAGCACTAGTCTTCCATGCAGCTTGGTTGGGTTGAACATCTGCGTACTGCCCGGGTGGTGCGGCTCCCATCGAAGTTTATTATCTCATGGAACGAAGCAACCGACACGAAACACCGAAGTGAATTCGCTCGCAAACGTGCAGTCGGCAAGTCAGGGTTGAGCGCCCAGGCAGTACTGAGGGTCTTCGTGCGATATCCTTTTGTGCATTCATGGGAATGGCTTGGTTGCATGGGCCAAAGGACCCATTCCGGCCAGCTCAACTGGTTCGCGTTCGGGCTTGTTGTCAATAGACCGGTGCCAATATAAATTACCAAAATATGTAAGATTTTGATAATTTACGGTATGCTACTCGCCAGAGTGGGCGGTGGGTTTAAATACTTTCTAATGATCCAAAATGTGTATGACTTAAAGTAGTCCAACCCAAATCACACCAATATTTAAAAAAAAACTAAGCACGGCTTCCGCCTTGCGAGGCAACCCCCGCTAGGATAATACTTCCACCTAAGCAGCCCCAGGTGCCTCGGACTATCTGTGCGTGGTTGTGGTAGTGGCTTGTGTGGATAACTAACATGCATACACGCAGCGTACCTCACAAGCGTCGTGGCGCGCACGCGTCACTGGGGGCAACACGTTGCACTACAATTTCGTGTGGTCCACATTAATAATTCTTTAAAATATTAAATTGATGATACCTTAAATATTTTAAAAGAGCAAAAAAACCTAATTTTATTTATTGAGAGCCCTAGGTAGGGACAGCGAAGACGTTAACCCCGGAAGCTGGTTCAACGGATCCGCGTATACTCCCAAGTGCCCCAACCAGTCGCGACGACCTCCTCGGACGTGTTGACGGCGATGTGTGGCTGGCAAGAGGAGAACAGGGAAGGACTTGCCAAGTAGGCACTGCCTTTAATCCATGTCTCTATAGTTAGCAATTAACGTAAATAGAGGATCTCGTCACCGCCGAGCCGCCCGTCTAAGCTGGGGTCCGCCCTCGCATAATCGACACAGGCTACCGAAGTCAGGAGGACCAAAACAATCTACGGGACCAGGCAGGCTGCCTCGTGCGTGTTCTTGGGCGAGAATGCGCTGCGGTAGAATAGGTCTCTTTGAATGAACATCAGAGGCACAGTAGACTGCAAACTGCTATGAACGGACGCACGGAGCTAATAACGCGACGATCCAGCGCTGCCGAGTTGGATCAATAGTCGTAGGAGGCCAAGATACGGCAGCAAGGACGTCGTACCGTGTTATGGTAACATGGTCGACGCAGAACCTGGCGCAAAATAGCGGCCCGAGCGTTGGTGCTGACGTTTAGTTCCTCGCCAGGATGGGGGTATACTTAGTAACATTCTGCTGTAGGCCCTGCATCCTTCCATTGAGCGCAGAGTGGCCGAGCGCGCTAGCCCATTTTTGCGTGGTTACCCGTCTATGCTGATGTTTGACGTTCAAAGCTGTTATAGCAGGTGTGACACAAAGCCAAATAGTCCTCGAGACTATTTCAGCGGCCAGGCAGGGTCCCCTACTCCGTCCTCTAGGGCACTCGTTTGCGTTCGATCGAACACGTTTACGGACAATTTGATCCACTTGCAAGCGTCAACACAGGCAAACACAGATTACGTGGTGTAACACACACCCGCGACAAACACGCTCAAGAGAGACTTTCAGAAGCACGTGTTTTTGGCAAAAACTCGTAGCGAAAAACCCGTAGCGATCCGATCTATTTTTGGCACGGGCGACGCTACGTGTTTTTCGATCCCGTAAACCCGTGAGAGGGGGGTCCGCTACGGGGTAATCAAACCGAAATATACGTAAGGGAGCAGCATGCCTAAGCTTCTTCGTAAGGGTGGGTGGGGACCCTGGATGACAAATAGTTGGTCGTGGGCGCATGTGCCGTCTGTTAGAAGCCGAGTGCTCATCGTTGGCGACCTTAGATTGTGTGTGTGCTCAGTTATCTGCTGCTATCGGCCTGCCAAGACCCCATCTGCCCACTTGTCATCCAAGGACCAGCGTGGGCGGCCGGTAGGCTCCTCCGCCGCACTAAATCAAGGCAAGGGGCGAGTAGCGCCTTCCAAACCTACCTGGAGTTTGAAGAGACCACAGTCGACGCGCCGTATTGATACCACTAGAGCTACAACTTCCAGGAAACCATCGTGCAACCCCTAAGAAAGCATGCGTCCATTTCTGGAACTTGGTGAGGCGTCGATTTCGCTGCTACCTATTCCGGTGTCAGCTCCAGGCATGCTGGAAGTATCGAGCATCATACGCCAGAAAGCGAGTAGACCGAACTATCATGGACCCACAAAAAATTTACAAATTGAAACTTACAACACCCAACGCAGGTAAATTAGATGAAGACGCTGCGGACAACCGAGACACGTATTCATGGTGGTGCAACACCAACAGATTCATTCAAGGCACGGAATGAACATGGCTAACAGTAAGAAGGCATTAATTAAAAAAAACTGAACATGTTTTACTTTACTTCACTATACTGCACATCTACGTTGGCCCAGCGATGGCGCGTGGGCGTAGGCGCTGCCGACGTGTTCGCCGAATGACGGCGCTCACAGCTAAAGTTTGTTGAGCCGAGGTTCCAGCTTAAAACGTTGCGTGCACTCGGAAGATTCCGCGCTACGTAGTTTTGCCACGGGTTTTTGATTGTCCGTATCGCTGAAAAGCCGACCACTACGGAAAACCCGTAGTCAAAACCACGTATCAGCGCTACGTGTTTTTTACTACGTATTTATAGAAATACCGTGCTTCTGAAAGCCTCTAAGTATTTAGATTGTACACGTGCATGTTCGGTTATCTTCCTGCCAGCCACGCCAACAGTGGGTATCAGTGACAAATATTGGGCTCATGCACGGCTGTTGATTTCTCCGTTGCAGAATAATCGCGATGAAACATACGTCGTCTCGGTTCCGTATGGCTGGTTGAAGCTCTCATAGGCAGCGCGCTGCAGCTCAACTGCCCACCACTCAGCAGCGCCTTGTGCTTCCTGACAAAGATTTTTGTGTTGTCGTTCAGTGCCATCACATAAAGCGAGGTCGTGCAGTGATCAAGATCGTTCCACTTCAAATTTTGCCAACTGCGTCACACTTCAGCAAGTCCCCCGTCGGCTGGTCAAGATGAAGGTTCTCTCCGCTACTGTTGCTGCCACCGCTCTCGTCTGTATCGCGTCCCCCATCTGGGCCCAGAGCAGTGTGCCCTCCACCAGCGGCTCAAGTGTTGGGCTCACCCACGCAGAAACTGGCAACAGGACGGACATCCCCGTCGGCACCAAGACAACTACCCATGCCTTATCGCAACTGTGGACGGCACCAAGACAACTACCCATGCCTTATCGCAACTGTGGACGGCCCCAAGAAGTGCACGGGAGTCCTCATCGCCCCCAAGCACGTACTCATTACGTCAGGCTGCTTGACTCGCAACGTCCGATGGACATCCATCGGTGCACAGAAGTTCAATGCCACCAACGATGGCGAGAAGTTCAAGGTGAAGGCGATGCTGACCCACCCGCAGTCCACGACCTACACGAACGACTTCATGGTGCTGGAAATGGAGAAGGCCAGCGCGGTCACGCCCGTCGCGTTGGCCGCGACTGACGGTTCCGACAACAAGGCCGGGGAGCGGGCGCAATATCTGGGCTGGCGACACATTCAAGAAACGGAGACGACTTCTTATAGCCGTGGAGAGAAACTCCAAAGCTCAGAAGTGAAGATTCTGAGCAACGAGCAGTGCGCCACGATGATCAACATCGACAAGTCGAACCTGTGCGCAGGTGGAAACGCCAACGAAGATTCGTGCCAAGGTAGCTTCGGCAGTCCGCTTATCGTTGAAAAGGCCAACCAGGACGTCGTCGTTGGACTGACCAGCTGGATCTTTGACTGCAACTTGAGCAACACCCCTTCTATCTTTGCTCGTGTCGCGGGTGCGCGCGAGTGGATTGAGTCTGCTACCAAAAGTACGTGCTTCGTCTAGGAGAGACCTCGTTGATATCTAGCAAAAACGGAAAGTGATAAAACAAAAATCAAACTGCACATTTTTGTTTGTGTTTATTGCCTTTTTAAGCTTTTAACCCCCCCCCCCTCCCGCGCCCAAGCTCTTTTTTTACCTGTTTTTTATTTCACGGTACTCGCCCAACATGATAGTCGTACAGCATGTTAAAACCGCTCAACACTTAGTTTTACTATAGTCTCGTATAAGTTCGAGTACCGACTGTGTACAACGACGACATGACCATTTCGTCAAATCGTTTATCATGTTGTGCAAACAGCATGTACATGGTGTATATACACCGTGATAAAAACTTTTGATGAGAAGTCAGTGGTTTTTTATCAAGAGACAGGGCAAGGACCTCTAAGGGAGTGCAAAGCAGGGTGACTTGCACGGCATCTTGCACGAAAGCGACGACGCATCAAGTGAAACCGTTCATAAACCTAGCGCGTTGTAGCCTTGAACTATCACCTCCACATCATTTACCATCTTACTACAGAGGTCCACACACACATGCGCAAGCTGATCTTTGTATATCCCCTCAAATATGTTTCCATTGCAGGCTAAATACCACTCGATTCACTATCCTATTTCAAATTCCCTCTCAAAACACCATTTTACCTCGTAAAGTATCCGGGAGGATGGCCGGTATCTACGCTAGAACACGCTTCACGCTCAACTTTGCTACACTATCTACATCACTTCCTTGGGCCCTCTATAACGTGCACAGTTAGTTGCAAGTAATACACCACCAGTCAACTTACACAATACACTCAATAAATATCAAGTAATGGAATCGTTGTCAATTCAGTAGCGCCCTAAATCGAATCGAAGTAGTAACGGCATCGCTTTGTATTTACTCTAGCACGCGTTCGCACAGTTTATATCCGTGTAATCTGGTCCTCCGAACCCAAGACCTGTGCATTTTGCGGGATGGCCTGACTTATGCAGCTAACCCGCCCATGTTTTAACATGTTGTACGTACAACACGTTTCTTGGTGTATCTACAACGTGTGGGCGTTGAAGGGTTAAAAGCTTTAAAAAAAGCATATACCCTACGGTATTAACAAGCGATACCGGCTTAAAATGTAAGGTCAACGAAAATCTATTTGCTACTATCAAATAGTTGTTATACTAGAGGATTGGGCTGGTAGTGCACCTGAATATGCAATTTCGTCGAAGCAAACCAAAATTGTTCGGTTAAATGAACAGAAACTTGCCAACATTTGATACGCATCTGCTGCGCCTGCTTCGCACCCGCAGCATCTGCGGCGCCAGTGCTATTCACGGCGCGCCCCGGAAGTGATGCAGATGTGCAGAGCGATGTAGTGCAGGGGGTTGTTCTTAAACGGTGCGTGGAGCTGCTCCTCCGTGATCTCCTCGCCGAACTCGAGCGCCACGTGCAGGTGCGCCATACGGCCCTCCATCTTCTCCACGAGACTGGAAGCCGACACCTAGCGGTTGGCCGCGACCATGAGCGTTGAGCTGCGCACGTGGGCACTTCGTCCGACATGATGTTATTGATTGCAGATACACCAGCAACCAGTGACAGTTAGGATCCCAAACTCACTTTGACTTTGTGTGCGCAAGTGCAACTTCTCCTCTCCCCCTCGGATCGCCGCCACCAATGGGCAGTGTGGGACCCGGATAGGGCATCGAGATGCAGCCCTTGTAGGCCTGTTACATGCAGCGCCAACGCCATACAGCGGCAGCGAGGAGGCTGACTGGCAGCACCAACAATCAATAGTAAAAATGCATGACGGCTTACAGATTCATGCTATTTCTTCGCGTATTCTCAATATATTTTCGCATTGAATGATGTAGACTAGATATTGATCGACCATCGGCACCCAACGTTGCCACAAAATTAAATTCTCCGAGTAATCCTAAGAAAAGTTGTATGTAAATTTGCGAATTGAATGATGTATACTAGATATTGATCGACCAACAGCACAACCATTCAGCCACAAAATTAATTTCTCCGAGTAATCCTAAGAAAAGTTGTATGAAAACGCGGTGAAAATGATGAGTGATCTGGACTACAGAGCGCTCCCAGGACCACCACCTACGAGCGGTGTCCCGGTCCTCAGTTCAGCTTTTTCGGTCGCTGCAGCAGCCAACCCCCCCCCCCCCCCTCTCGTACTCACGGTAAGAAACTCCGCTGCTGTGGTGCCGAACTAGCTGGACTCACCTCGCCGCAGAAGCACCGAACGGACCGACACTCAGACAACCCCCCTCCCCTCCTGCGACCACCGGTATGTCGCCGCGCTACCTACCGTGCCTCGCTTCATCATCATCTCGCCTTTGCGCATGCTATCT
Source organism: Phytophthora sojae (assembly GCF_000149755.1). Taxonomy (NCBI): domain Eukaryota; phylum Oomycota; class Peronosporomycetes; order Peronosporales; family Peronosporaceae; genus Phytophthora; species Phytophthora sojae. The sequence goes on along the minus strand of NW_009258128.1, from coordinate 1,194,471 downwards.
TAGCCGCATACTGCTGGATGTGTATTAGACTTTAGAATTATTCTATCTTGGTCGCAGCGCGTCAAACATCCTCCGCGCTTTTGTAGATAGATCAAATATTGCTGCACAAACTAGTTGCATAGCAATTAGAAACCGGGTTGCCCGCTATCGGCAAATACCCTCTCCTCCTTCATTCAAACATTCAGAGCTGGCACCTTCGTACTTAACGTTTACTCTTAAGCTCTGGAAACGAATATCCTACTGAACTAGTTTGCCACTCCACCGAAAAAGCCTCTGCTTTTACGTGAATTTCAAGAAACCATGCCATTTCTGAGATTATTAAATGACTTTACTTGATTTCAGTATACTTTTACTTCATGTGCGCCACATATCAGGTGCATCGAAGTAATCCTGGTTGGGCTGTCCATACTTCGTAACCGAAGCACTACCAGGAAAAGCAATTGGTACACTCAATAATTGGTTTTGAGGTGCAGTATACGTATACTACATTAGCAATCAAAATTAAAACGACTTCATTTGGTCAACGCAATAATATGTTGGTAATTTTAGCATCATTAAAATATGTATACAGCAATTGACAATTCTTGTATTGTTAGTATTTCATGACGAACCTCTAACTTTCGCAGTCCCTCAGAGGACCGCTAGTACCAAGGCCCGTGCCGTTGCCATCAGTTATGGAGTCGATCCACCCTGTAACACTTGACACCCGAGAATAAACACCAGGGTAACCTTCTCGGCCGCACGTGTATCCTTGCTCCAACTCACCACGCCGATCAGTAGGTGCCCATTCCCGTATTTGCCAGGGGCGGCGACTAAAACCGCTTAACCAGCCGGAAGTCCGAGGAGGGAGTCAAGGCGGCACCTCGGCTGATTGCGTGAGCACGCGAGCATCATCGGGATCAGAAGAAGGAAACAAGAAGAACCAAACAAGTACCTCCAGTACAAGACGCGGGCGGTGAAGGCGCGAGTCGAAGACGGGCACAACAGCCGCGGGCGGCATAGCAGACGCTCGTGGAGGCCGCCACCTAGACCATTTGGCCCCGTCGGTTATCCGTTACGGAGCTGGGACCAAAATAACAACAGCTCTACGACAGAGTCGAAAACGGATACACGAAAACACACGTGTGTGCGCCCAGAAGAACCTCCCGCCCACACGCACACACAAACTTACCAAGAACAAGAACCCGCACCTGCTCTACCATGCCCTCCGCAGCATCGCCAAAAGCATGAAAAAAGAAGAGCGCGCTGAAGGTGACTGCTGATGGAGCACGCCGTGCTGTGCGACTTCCTATCGACGCGTTGACCTGTAAGGGCCATACCGATGGTGCTGATACCCGAGATGACGCGACCGCGCCGCGCAGTGAAGACGCGAACCAACGGCGTGCCTCGCAACACCCCGGGCCGGGCACGATGGAAGTGGATAGCGGTATGAGCATGCAATATGGAACCACGGACCCAAGCGACAATCCTGCTACTGACCAAGTAGAGCTGTCGGTAGACCAGTCAAGCTCTCAGGGTAGTCTCTCCAACGATGCGCATGCGGCAAATCCTAACCCGACAATGGTGCACATCGCTGACCATGAAGCTGAGGTTACCCTCGATCACGACCACCCAGAATCGGATTGGACTGCATTTGAAGAACGACTTCAGCAAACGAATATGATGATCGCATTTTCGATTAATGATGCCACTATCTTGGTGCCAAACCAAGGCTTCTGGGGCTTACCAGAACTGGCAACAGGAATCACCCAAGTTGCCGAGTCCAAAGGCGTTTGCTTTGACGCCCCGGGGCTGCTACCAACGGATGGCCAGGTGACAAAACTCCTCGGAAGACCGAACGTCAACGATCGTGCGCTGTGGAAGCTACTTCGCCGAGGATACATCAAAGTCCATGAGGCCACGATCTGGGTTAGCCCCGAGTTTACAGGGCGCCGGCAATCTAACCTGGATTTGATCGAAGTGGAGTACAGTAATGCTAATTACGTGTCGGTCAAGGATCTGCATGCCGTCCTGCAACGCTGGGGGGCGAGGGAAGCTATTATCGTCTCCCACAGCGCCAGTCGCATGCGCCACGGGAAATGGCCGGCTATAGCGTGCGTCATCAACGCTGTGACTGACCCCACAACTGGAGATCCGAAGTTCGCCTTCCGTCTGCTTCGAATGCTCCGACACTGCGAACCTGGTCTACCAAGCTTACTTAGAAAGAGACATCGACCCGCCCTTACGAGTCGAAGGCGGAAGAACCATCAGACTTGCACCCGTGCAGAACGTCGAATGGAGCAAGGACCGCTGGATGCTGAATCGCCCGTCAGCGGCGTCCGAGTTAGAGGATCTGAATCGCCGTCTCCACATCTTTGGTGTGCGACCGGAACTCCGACCTCAACAAATCCAGGATAAGCTGACACCCCTTGGGTTTGAGGGAGTCATCGTGATGATTCCGCCCGGACGATGGTGGGGAACGCTCACAATGCGGGATGAAGAAGACGCAAACAGACTCTGCGAGCGATACGGGGTCCAGCAGGGGCGGCGAATCTACATCGGAAACATCAAACGCTTCGTAAACAAGCCAGGCGAGGAGGGCGGTTTACGCTGCTTTCGTTGTGATCGCTCAGGGCACCTCCGTCGCGAGTGTCGGGAGCCCCGCTACAACAGGCCAGAACCGTTCGAACAACATCATGAGCGCGAGAGAGAAAGCCAGGCACTCCACGGCCGAGCGAATAGTCATTGGCAAGCAATTGCGAGAGAGGCAGAACGGAAGCGTGTCGACCACGCACGAGAGCCACACCTCCAAGCAGCGCGGACATTTCAACAGCAGATGTGGCGCCTACACGACGATGAGACCGAGTACAATGCCTTGTACCGACCCAGACGCATGCAGCAACAAGGAGCGACCTTGACGCAGCAGCAAGTATCACTGATGCGCGAAATGGTCGCATCACAAATTCGTGAGCAGTCACACGAAATAGTGCGTAGTATGGAAGGCCAAGTCCAACGCTACACGCATGAAGTTGACGCCCGCCTTCGAGCACACGATACAGCTATCCAGTCAATCCAAGAAGCTCAGGAAACTACAGCGTCGGAAGTACAGGGCATTGCAGCACTGCTCGGTCGAATGGCTAAACACCTCAAGGTTCCGGATTTTTGCGAGGGGAGTCGAGCTGGCGGGGGCGGCTCCCAGTAAAATACCGCATCAAACTAAGATGGCCCTGCATACTGGCAATAATGCTCGTAGTATTTGTTGTGTGCTGCAGCCCGGAGGGTGTAACAGGGGCTGAATTATCGCGAGGGGAAGTGCGTCGGTGGACTACTGACGAACATGTGCAGGAAGAACGTGGGGACACGCCGGAATCCTCGGACGACTCAAGCAATTCGGAAGTGGAAGACATACGGCTTCATTTGGAGCCTGGTAGAACACGATCAGCGCGTCATCAACGCGGACGCTGCCGTCGTCGCTGGCGGTCACATGCGCATAGACGACCGCACACGGATAATATCGGAGAACGCGCCGTGCTTGAGGAAGTTCTGCGGCGAGAACACTACGCGGAGCAATTTCTTGGAGATCGAGGCGATGCTCCAGCCGCTGGAAAGGACAACGTCATTCGCATCGCAACGACTAATATTAACAAAGGTTTTTGGGAGAAGATGACCAGGGAGATATGTCCCTGGTTTATCGCTTACCAACTTGATATTCTAGTAGTTGCGGATGCGGCTCTGCCAGACCAGTCGGAGTAAATTGTCTGGAGTAGATCACTCAACGGTACCAAAGCTCCTGCGCTACTGGTGATTGGACATCGCCGTGTGGGAATCGTGATCGACATGGAGAGATGGCAATTACGGTAGAAGCAAAGTGCTACGTGTTGTTCACCGTCAGGGCGATCCATCAGTATCATCCTCAGGCTTGGAAATCGGCAGCATCTGCAAATAATAGGGACGTACTGCCCGGACATTCCACAGAGAAACACAGAAGCCACGACGGCAAAGCGACTATGGATTGGACTCCAGCTAGAAAAAGCTAGAAGCGGTGGCTATGTGTCGGTGGTGGCCGGTGACTTCGACGCGTAGCCGGATGAAAGCATGGACCGGCAAGGTGAGGGTCACAGAAAAGCATCAGCACGTCGTGCCAGCGATGATTTCAGGGCGTGGACTACTGAGCAAGGCTTGATGTCGTGTTTTAAGCATCGATTTCCTACCCAGCCCAGATTTACGTACCAAAACGGAAGCACCCGGACAGCATTGGACGATATCTACATCAGCGGCAGACACACCCACCAGATCCAACAAAGCCGTATATGGCTATACTCTTTGCACCTAAGTGACCACGTCGGAGTACCCTTCGTGTCGATCGCACTTGGCCACGTGCAACACACCCCCGCACGTTTAAAAAATGTCAGGGCATTCAAGGTGCTACCTGTCAAAGGAGCCTCCAAGGACGAACTTCATAGTTTCAAGACGCTCCTGGCGGGCCAACTAGCGTCGGGCACGGTGCGACTAATTGACCCTCTGTGCGGGGAACCCAACGCTGATGCTGATATTCAAAACTGGCTGACCAGCGCTATTGATAATCTGTACAAGTGCATGTACCAGGCAGCGAAACGGACCTGGGGCGAGCGCAGTCAAACTCGCAGAGCAATCGACCGAGCTGTCAGCATCAAGCGCACAACACGGTGTCATGACCAACTCAAAGCTGCTGTTCGCCGACTTCAAAAGCAGGCCGGCGTAGACGAAGACGAACTACGCAGAGAGTATCAACGCGTGCAATGTCGAAAATGGGTCATTTTTCCAGAACGTATACCAGCTACTAGTCCCCATGCGGATGGTGCACTGTTGCTGAAGGAGTGGCGGCTATCAGAGCAACCCTGCACACGTCCAGAGTTCGATGAGTGGCTGGACACGGGATGGAAGCTGTGGAAAAGAACTTTGCGGTCGCGGCGACAATGGAGACAACGTAGACGAAATGAAGGCAAGCGCGTGCAGCGAAAGACGTGGATGGCAAACGGCCAAGTTAAGAAACTATTGCGGTCTACAATAGGGACTACGCTGCCACCTGTACAAATTCAAGGTGGACTTGTAACAGGGTTACACGCACAAGTGGCTACAGTCACTTGTAACTCTAACAGACACGACGTCTGTTAGAGGTTCGAAAGACTTTCTCGACCTTGGTGTAGACACACCAAAGGCTACATACATTTACGACCACCACGAGGGGTGGTCCATAGAGACTTAAAATTCCTATTGGCTGAGAGTAGCATCTCTTAGCCAATGAGCGACATGCATAGCATTAGAATTCTGCCAACCAGCCGTTGGCAGATTCCTATCTTAGAATATTGAGGAAGTCAGAAACATTAAACAAAAATAGCAGTTCTCATTTTAATCCAAAAACATTATTTGGATCGTTTATTTAGATTAATCTATACTCGGAGGCCCGAGTTTAATTAACTCTAGTTTAAACTACGCTACGTTTCCTCACCCACGTGCGCGCACGTGTAAGCTAAAGTAGCGAGTCAAAGTAGGCCCATTACACCTGGTAGCACTTTGTAGTCCGTCCAACGACCGACTACCTGAGTTCGTACGTCACCGCACGAACGCGGAGCTGAGAACCTTCCCATGGATACGGAGGTGTCCATGGAAATCTCCACTACGCCTGCAACTCACGTTGCACGCGCTGACTGTCCCCACCTGTCGGACCCAGAGTGGGGAGCTCTCCAACGACTGTCAACAGCCATTGGTGAGGCGGCTGTAGCTACGATGCTGCGTACGCTAACGCCGACAGAGCAACATGGTGTTGCTCTGGGATTCATCATGAGGGAGCAGCGAGATGCTGCTTCGTCTACCACGGTGTCGTCCGGGACGACAATCGCTAAAGCTCAGTGTGAGTAACTATGTCGGAAGAGAGGGTGAACCTCTCCTCCGTTGGCTTGTCGAACTTGACACTGCCATTGCGGCTCGACGTATCGTCGACCCGTTGCCGAAGGTTGCGTTCGCCATGTCATGTCTTGGCGGACGTGCTAGAAGTTGGACGCCGACTCTCGGATCCTACGTGCTTTAGCACGTACGAGAGTTTCAAGGAGGAGCTCAGACAAGCGTTTGAGCCCCCGCAAAACGAGTTCCGGTCGAGGGCGGAGTTCCTCGACCTGCAGCAGGGCAAGCATGATGTCCATGCTTACGCTCAGAGAGCACGATACTTGGTCTCGAACATCGTGACCAATCCGATCGATGAGGCGACCAAGGTCGTCACGTTCATGAAGGGACTGAGAGATGGGCCTGTGAAGACCTATCTCTTCCGTGAGTACCCGAGTACTCTCGAAGCTGCAATTACTCTTGTAATGCAGGAGGAGTTTAGCCTGCGGCAGGCTAAGCTGCATGCACATGTACCGAGGCCACAGCAACGCCCGGTAGTGAGGACGGGAGGCCCAGAACCCATGGATCTCTCGAGTGCTGCAACTACTGGACCCCAGCAGTCGCAGGGAAACAATGTGCGATGCTACCGTTGTGGTAGAGTCGGTCACTTTGCTCGGGAATGCACGGCCCCCGTGCACCAGCAGGGTGGCTATCGCGGCGGTGCCGGGCACCGTCGCAACCAAACAAAACACGCTGGACGCCAGTAGGCGCGGGGCGCCCTACTGGTAATGCAGTTCCGCGTATCGACCTTGGACACGCGACACTGAGGACTGCAGCCCCCAGTGAGGTTCATTCTCACTGCAAGAACCAAGATGACAAGCCTGACCTTGTCATCCTGAATGTGAACTCGATGAGAGTAAGCGGTTCTCTCCGTGCTTTGGTAGATTCTGGCGCGTCGAAGAACTTTGTTCGACTGCGAAGTCTATCAAGGCTTGACTTCGAGGATTTAAAGATACCTCGAAGTATGTTGGAAGTACGACTGGCAACGAGTGCCGTCGTGAAGACCGAGAAGCGCATGGTACGCGTGCGCTTCACGTATGAAGATCAAGAGTTTGTCGAGACCTTTATCGTCCTGGATCTGGACGATAAGTTTGACATTGTATTGGGCATGCCGTGGCTTGCACGGCATGATCCGGTCATCGATTGGGAGAAGCGCACTCCCGTGCGCTTCGTTCGCGACAGCGGAACAGTGAGCGATGGCCCTGTTGCCGCTACGTATGCACCGACAGGTGCGCGCGACTCCCCACTCGAGACAGCGCCTAATGCCGCTGTCCCGGAGCGCCCTGGGCGCGCGCGAGCACGCGCGCAAGAGCAGCTAGCGTCGGCGTTGCCGCCGACAGCTAATGAAGGGAATGTGTTGACCTCGGAGGTCGACACCCGCTTTTCAGCGAATCAGGAAGACTCTCCGACCTCAAGGGGCACGGATGACGCAGGCGAGTCACACGCCTCAGCCGTGGAGGCTGAGGCGAATCTCATTGGATCAGTTTTGGCCAATAATAAGCGCCAAGGTGACGAGACGCCGTCGACTCCGGGAGTCGATGGCTTGGGTGAATTTGATTCGTCGGCTCGGGGAGCCGACACACCCTCCGTAATGGAGGGCTCCGCCAATAACAGGCGTCGAGGTGAAGATGGCGTGTCGGCTCCGGGAGCCGACGCTGCAGGCGGTGCGGACGGTTGCAAACGTTCCGCACCGGAAAAACTTGCATGCTGTTGTGCAGCCGGGCTGCACGACGAAGCGCCCGGGGACGAAGCCGGGCTTGAAGTCGCTCGCCCGCGGGATGAACCCGCCGGCGGTACTGAAGAAGAACACCCGTCCACGGCTGGGCCTGGACGAGGTCAAGAACCAAGCGGAGCCGGGCTCCGCAAAACAAGAAGACGGCGCATGCGAAGGTCGCTGGGCAAGTCTCGGCCTGGGGCCGAGACGCTACAAGGAATGTCTGCCGGGCAGACAGAGGCTGAGATGCCGGAGGTCGAGACGTTGAACGTCTTGACGCGTACCTGTGCCGGGTTCCGGTACAGGGAGATAACTCTCGCTAATCCTCCGACGCAAGCGTCGGAGTTGACTTCGCTTCCAGTCATGAGCTGGAAGCGCTTTGCGCGTGACTTGCACGATGGACGCATCGAGCAAATATGCATTCTCTCGGACGCCGAGAGAACGAAGAGCGAGAATGAAGAACTGAGGCAGTTCTTCATGGAGAGCACCACTGAGAGCGAGGACACTCTCAGTGCGAAGACGAAGAAGGAGCGCTTTGAAGAGCAGAGCTGGGACTCGTTGAAGACGAGTCCCTACTACGAGATCTTACGGGAGTACGCGGACGTGCTTCCGGAAGAGATTCCTGCGGAGCTTCCGCAGGATAAGGTTATCCAGCACGAGATAGATCTCGTGCCGGGGACGAAGTACTGTGTCACGCGGCAGTGGCCACTGCCGCGAGAGCAGGTCAAGGCGATCGACGACTTCTTTGAGAGTCGTCGCAAAGCTGGACAAGTGCGGGAATCGAAATCCCCGCACAGTGCTCCGACGTTCTGTGTCAAGAAGCCACAGGGCGGTTGGCGCATCGTTCATGCGTACAACAAGCTGAACGATGCGACGATACCGGCGCAGACACCGATACCGCGAAAAGATGTCATCATCGATTCGATGGCCAGAAGCACTATCTACAGTGCTCTTGATCTACGCGATGGGTTCTATCAGATCCTCATGCGTGAGAGCGATATCCCTCTCACGGCTGTGAGCATGCCGAGCGGCCATGCTCTGGGAGTGGCTAGTGATGCCGCAGGGTCTGAAGAACGCCCCTGCGACCTTCAACAGGTGCGTGACACACTTGTTTTTGCGCTCGGTGCGCGACTTCGCACCGAGCTACTTCGACGATGTGTTCGTCCACAGCCGGGCTGCGGACGGGATGAGCGACGTCGGGATGCACAAGGTGCATTTCCGGAAGCTGCTTGCGCTCATGCGCAAGCACAAGCTCTATGCGAACCTGAAGAAGTGCATCTTCCGGGCGAGCGAGATACCCGTGCTCGGGTGTCTCGTTGGGAAGAACGGTGTCCGCCCTGACCCTGAGAAGGTCAGAGTGATCAATGAGTGGCCGACGCCGTCGAACGTCAAGGAACTGCGGCAGTTCCTTGGCTTGGTCACGTACTTGTGCAAGTACGTGAAGGACTACGCGGGCATGATACGCCCGCTGTCACAGCTCCTGAAGAAGGACGCCGAGTGGGTTTGGACTGCTGAGTGTCAGCAGGCCTTCGATGCAGTCAAGCGGGGCTTGACTGAGGCGACGATCTTGGCGGTGGCCGACCAAGATCGCCCATTCCACGTTGTGTGTGACGCATCCGACTTCGCAATCGGATGTGCGTTGATGCAGCACGATCACGAGGGTCGTGATCGTGTCGTCTACTACCAATCGCGTCAGCTGAAGCCAGCTGAGCGCAACTACCCGGTACATGACAAGGAACTCCTTGCCATGAAGTACGCACTCGCGAAGTTCCGAGTGTATCTACTCGGAAGCAAACCGTTCGTGGTCTATACAGACCACGCGTCACTGCAGATGGCTGTGAAGTCGCCGCACATCTCGCAACGGATGGCGAGATGGTTCTCATTCTTCGCAGAGTATAACTTCCGGGTTGAGTACAAACCCGGAAGACTCAATGTGGTGGCCGACGCGCTCTCGCGTCGACCTGACTACGCCACGACTGATGCCGACGTCAATGCCATTGAAGCCATGCGATCGAGCACCCCAACGTCGTCACTGTTGGACGACGTGAAGGTCGCGGACGCGCACGACGCGGACGCGAAGATCTTGCTGGCCTACGGCTCAGCGCCTTCTGACAAAGCTCGTCAGAAGTTGCCGAAGCATCTTCGTGCTCGTGCACACCGTTATCGGGTGCACGACGGGTTATTACTCTATAGTGCAGTCGACGACAACGCGGTCCGCGTTGTCGTGCCCAATGACCATGACCTGCGACTCAGGATCATGTACGAGTATCACGATGCACCGACTGCGGGGCATCCGGGCCGTGAGAAGACATACCTTCTTCTCACGCGAGACTTCTACTGGGCCCACCAGTACAAATGGGTGCGCAAGTACGTCCGTGCTTGCGAGGTTTGTCAACGAACAGACGCGCCGTCTGCTTCGCAGTCACTACCAACTCCACGAGAGTGTTGGCAGTCCATGTCTTTGGACTTCGCGTTCGGTCTTCCCCCGGACAGCCAGGGGAACACGGGCGTTGTGGTTTTTGTTGACCGCTTCAGCAAGATGGTACATCTTGCTGCGGTACCCGCTGAAGTGACTGCGAAGCAGACGGCGCGTCTGTTCGTTGACATGGTGTTCAAACAGCATGGCATGCCGATCGACATTGTGTCGGATCGGGACCCGCGCTTCACTGCACACCTTTGGCAAGAAGTGTTTACACTTCTTGGGAGTCAACTTTCGATGTCGACTGCGGACCATCCGCAGACGGACGGGCAGACCGAGCGCGTGAACCGCGTGCTCGTAGACGTGCTTAAGAGCTACGCTCACTCGTTCCAACACTGGAGCGAGTGTCTGCCGATGCCGGAGTTTGCCATCAACAAATCGGTGCATGCCTCGACCGGGCATACACCGTTCTACGTGAATGCCATCAGGCACCCACGCCTCCCGAGTCTACTCGGGATGGTGGCTCCTTCCTTAAGTGGGGGAGGATCTACGACTGCAACACAGCAGCCGCAGAATGCCGCTGACACTTGCACAGTGTCAGCCGCGACTACGCGCAAGAAGAACAAGAAGCACGCGTCTGTGCAGGGCACAGACACCGTGAAGACGAACGCAGAGGCCGGGTTTACTGCTAGAAACGAGCTGAACGAGTTCAGCTCGGACGCAATTAACTTCGTGCAGCGCAGACAAGCCGTCATTCGGCTTGTCCAAGACGCTGTCGCAGCTTCTGTCGACCGACAGAAGCTGAACGCAGACAATGTTGGTAGGGGCAACACTAATGAATTCAAGAAGGGTTCATTGGTTTTGTTAGCAACTCAAAACCTGCCTAAACATGCAGTTTCCGACTTCGGAGCGAGCTTGCTCGCTCCGCGCTTCTTCCCGTTCACGGTGTTGGCACGGGATGGCAACGCCTACACACTAGATATTCCATCTAGCATGCGCCTCCATCCGACCTTTTACATCGGGCGGCTGAAGTCATACCTGCAGCACGAGCCACCTAGCTCGGCTGGCCCCGAAGCGGAAGCCCCAGCGGGAGCGAACCTCTGCTCCAGCGCGTGAACGCGCTGGGCCAAGCGTGCGACGCGACCTCCCACGTCGACAGAGATGTTCGACGCGGTCTGCGAGGCCTGAGCGACTTGAGCCCTCAGGATCGCCACCTCCTGCTTCAGAGCGGCGAACTCCCGGCTCTGATGCTGTTCCACAGCAGCGACCCGCTCCTCGAGCGTCGGGCCAAGGTCAACCCCAGGTTGACCATACCCGGGGCGTGTTCCCACCACCGCCGCCTCCGATCCGCGACGCCCGCGGCTCAACACGCTGGATTGTTGAGCGTATTGTGAACCATAGTATCCCGAAAACGAACCGGCAGTCGGTTCGTTATCGTATTCGTTGGAGAGGGTTTCCGCCCCACCAAGATATATGGGAGCCACGGGACGTCCTGCTGCAGGACGTGCCGGAAATGGTGAGGGCGTACGAAGCTCACCACGCACTGCCGACGCGAAGGTAGTGCGAGCGCTGTGGTCACCTACAGCGCCCGAGGTCCCACGATCGTCGCGTTCCTCGCGTGCCAAGAACTTGGCACGAAGATCCTTGGGACTCTCAGGTACACGAATCGTCGTGAACCCGTTTAGGTCGCGGTCGCTCAAGCGCGCCGCACCCGGAAGCCACAACGTGCACTGTTGGCCTTCGGGCGCAGCGCATGGAATACCAGCGTCCACAGAGGATCTGTGGAGCTGCTCCAGCCTCCCGCGCGTCGAGAATGTCTCGAAGCGTTCACGGGCACGCTTAACCCGCTCGTGGTAAGCAGCCGGTTTCTGGTTGAAGTTCTCAACAAAAGCATTCCAACTTTGACAAAGTGCCTGCCACTCAGGTACTTTGCTGCGAGAAGAGGTCTTCTTGCTGGAGAAGTACCGGAGCTCGTGGAAGAGCCCGATGTAGTAGTCGCGCCTTTGATTCGTTAACGGATCAAAGTGCTGCTCCTCCGCAACAGCATCGTCGTGGATACCGCTGCATACGTACAGCGGGATTTCGTTTGGAGGCACAGTGTTGCCCACACGGTCTGCGATCTCTGACGCAGACGGCATCCACGGATCACGCGCTGCCTGAGCAGCGCGCGGAGAGCTTGAAGGCGCTACCTCACGCGGGGAGCTTAAAGCCCCAGCAGCAGAGAGCGGAGTGTCGCTCTCGCCGCGCGAACGCTTCGAGCTCGAAGCGTCCGAGTCGTCTCCTTCACGAGGGCGTCTCGACCCGGCATGCGGGTCGAGACTATCGCTGTCGATAGACTCCTTGCGCTTGCTAGAAGAGGCCTCGCCCTCTTCCATCTCCACGTCGTCGTCTTCGTAGTCAACGGCGTTGTTGACTACAGAAGAACCTTCGAGGACAATCTCTGGTTGAGTTGTCCCCGCCGCAGCCTTGGAAGCAAGAGCGTCACGCTTTGCTTTGAGACGCTCGCGGTACTCGGAGATAGAGAGAGTCTCTATCCCGGCGGAGGACTTCCCCTCTGCTGTAGCGTCGGTCTTCTTCTGAGGCGAGCTCATTGCGGAATGAGCTCGAGTTTCTTTCTCCCAACGTGAAGAATTGACGAATGGTCAATTTCCTGATTGACGTGCGGTGACTCGGCGCGTCTAACCTTGAGGGGGGATGGTGTAACAGGGTTACACGCACAAGTGGCTACAGTCACTTGTTACTCTAACATATGCGATGTCTGTTAGAGGTTTAAACACTTCCTCGACCTTGGTGTAAGGTACACCAATGGCTACATACATTTTCGACCACCACGACGGGTGGTCCATACACATTTAGGATTCCTATTGGCTGAAAGCAGCATCTTTTAGCCAATGAGTGAATTGCATGTTAGCAGAATCCTGCCATCCAGCCGTTGGCAGATTCCTAGCTTAGAATATTACATTTAGAGGAAGTCAGAAACATAAAACAAAATAGGAGTTCTCATCTTTTACCAAAACCCGCTACTTGGAGTCTTTATCTTGTTTAAAGTATACTCGTGGATCTCGAGTATACTTAACTCAAGTAAAAGAAACCTACGCTTCCTCATACACGTGCGCATACGTGTAAGCCGTAGCAGTGAACCAAGGTAGGCCCACTACACCCATGGAGAACGAGAAGGCGAAACCACCATAAAGCCGACCCTAACTACACTCATACTCATACTTTCACCACTACTTTCATTCCTCGCTGACAACGTGGTATTTCAGAGTCCGTCGACGTGAACTATTAGGTACTCGGCCTCTCAATATCCTCCTCATTCGTGCATCAAGCTCGGAATGCGCTTTGCATAGGCAACTACATCAATAAGAACCAAAACAGGAAGGACTACCAAGAATGCAGTAGCAAAGCTCAGTCAAGAAATAAATCTAGGTTATATTGTTTTAAACCAAGGTAAAACCAAAAACCTAATTAATTTTGAAAAAATCGGCAGGTTTTACCAGCCCTGCACTCAAGACATCAAGCATTGTACCGAGTGGCTCCAAGACTTACGTTGCCGGGCTACGATCTAGTGCGGCGGGGAACATCTTCTGCAGCGCTGCCCTTATCACCCTGACCCACCTACTGGCCGGCACGTACTGCTACTCGGGCAACCTTCGCTGGGCCTCGATTGGTTCCCATTACGTGAACGGGACCCAAGATGGAGAGCAGATTAAGGTTGTGTCGGTTCTGCAGCATCCAACAAGTTCGAGCGATAACTTTTCAAACGATTTTGCCATTCTCAAGCTGGAGAGACCGAGCAAGTTCAAACCCGTGGCGCTTGCGGCAGCGGATGATTCCGATGCTAAGGACGGCGAGTGGGCCGCGACAATGGGGTGGGATGACACTGCGGGCGAAAGCACAATGGCCGATGAGCTGACGCGCGCAAATGTTCAATTGATGAGCAACGCGGAGTGCGCCAAGGAAACGGCCATTGACGACACGATGCTGTGCTCGCGAGGTGTTGCCAATGTGACGTCCTGCACGGGTGACTACGGAGGCCCTGTGGTTGTTGAGCGCTCTAGCGGTGACGTTGTATTGGGCATTGTGAGCTGGGGCAACGACTGTGGTCAACCGGGGTATCCCAGTATCGTGTGTCAAGTGCTCGGGCGTGGATCGAATCTGTCGTCACAGGTGTATGCTTCCACTAAAACAACGCAATCGAGCAAATCCGCCGACTTACCACAGCAGTATAAGTGTCCGTGCTCGATTTGCAAGCGAAAAAATTGGAAAACTCGAAACATGTCAGAGGGGGGGGAACTTTGTAACGGATTTTTACGAATATAGTGGCCAGTCTTGTATTTATTAGTAGCCTCCTAATTTTGACCGGGAGCGATTTCCGCAGCAGTCTGTGCCGGAACAGATCCCAGACAACATGCAGAAAAAAGGTCTGTAACCGTCTCCCCAGCCAATCATAGATCTGGGCGGCCTAGACTTGTCCTAAATACTGCGGGAATCGCTCAATTATTCTTGTTAGCAATATCCACGCCACCTGCGCTTCATGCAGTTTGCCAGGGTTCTTGTAATCGTAAAAATCCGTGTAGTAGCGGCTTCAGGGACTATTATCCGAGAATATGAAAGGAAAGGAATCTGCGGCATTTTCTACCGCTAGTTTTTGAAGAACTTTAGACGTACCGAGATATCTCGATACTGAAGACTGGGTTTTTCACTTTTTGATATGTATCTCGAAGCTTGGCGTGGCCCAGTTCGCCTTAGAGATTGTAACTCGACCAGGGGCTCTAACAAAAGTACTTCCCTTTTGGGAGATGAATTACAAAAAAAAGAATTGTACACCACAGCACCCAATCTGTGTTATCAAACCAAAATCTGAGAAACGATTGAGCTTCGACTGAACACCTTACCACATCAGCTTCCTGGGAAAGTTTTTGTGCGAGCCAAGTGCTGTAATATAAAATCGGAATGACTCGTTACTTAAGTATGTTAAATCGATCACAGATCTCTAAGGGGTGTTTCTTCTTCTTCTTCTTCTTTTCTTGTTGGTACTACAATAAACCAATCGTGTAGCACGCGGTCACAAATAAGGCGAAATGCCAGCGCTCTATCAACACGCGTCGTGGTACACTTACTGAGTCTTCGTGACGGAGCTAATCCACTCAATAGCGGCCGACACGCGGGAGTACACCGCAGGGTAGCCCTTGTCGCCACAGCCAGCACCCCAGCTCACCAAACCGATCAAAATGTCGTCACCATCGCCGCGGCCCTTTTCCTTGACCAGCGGGCCGCCAGTGTCCCCAATGCACGAGTCCCTACCGGCAGCGCCGCCAGCGCACACGGCCGAGTCGTCCACAGTAAAGATGCGCTGGCAGTCTTCGTTGTCCCAGACCTCCAGACCGACACTTTGCAGCACCTCGGAGCGCGTGCCGTTGGGGAAGCTGGTATCGCCCCAGCCCATGACCTTCGTCCACATACCCGGAACGATATCCGAGTTGTCCGACTTCGGGAGCTTGATGGGGGAGAACTTGCTGGGCTTCTCGAGGGTCAGCACGGCGAAATCGTAGGACAGGCTGGTCGCGTTAAGCAGCGTGTG
This sequence comes from Phytophthora sojae, assembly GCF_000149755.1. Classification (NCBI taxonomy): domain Eukaryota; phylum Oomycota; class Peronosporomycetes; order Peronosporales; family Peronosporaceae; genus Phytophthora; species Phytophthora sojae. Next base: position 1,178,856 of record NW_009258128.1, on the reverse strand, counting down.
GTTCTGAGCCGACACCACCTTGATCTGCTCGCCGTCCTTGGTACCGTTGATGTAGTGCGTTCCCACTGCCACGAAGTTCGGCGCCTCGAAACCCGAGCACGTCGCAGTAGTGAGCACGTGCTTCGGGGTGATAAGAGCTCCACCGCAGTACGTGTCTCCGTCGGCGGTAGAGCGGATGCCAGTCGAGTACGCCTTCGTGCCGATGGGGACCTCTCCGCCGCCAAGGACGAGAGCGCGCTCGACGTGGTCAGTCTCGGCGGTGACAGCGCCCAGAGCAACGGATGCAGCAGCGAGAGAGGAGATAAGCTTCATTCTGTCGATAATGTAGAAAGCTCTGTGCAGTCCGTGGTAAATCCTAAAGTGGTTTGAACGCAGGGTCACTTGCCAAAAAGGTACATGCGTACATGTAACACGCTCTGCGACAGCAGGATGTTTTTAGTGAATTGAACCATTGCAGCGACATACGTGAGTTATATGTAATAGTACAGATGTAGAATACTACCCAGGATAACCCGATTTGAAAACGTGTGGGTGGAAACATACCCTATTAACGACGGGAAACACGACTGTGTGCAATTGCACAACAAACCCGTTCCAAAGATTACGAGTGAAGGCAGCGGATTCACGGGTTCATTTAACACGGAATAGGTTGGGACAATGCTCCTTCTGGCAAAATGGTTAGGTAGAAATTCTTGTTCCACGGGAGAATAGGTACCTACTGTACATGTGGACAGTAGGTATTTACAAGCACAGTGTGGTGTATGTTCGCGATGCGATACCATCAGCATGGGTGGAAGCCTGCCCAAGTCGCTGATTCGCAGACGATGACGACCATTTTGTCTGTCCCGCTGGGGAATCGTGGGCTTTGAACGTCGAAGTTGCATCTTCCCCCGGGCCACGAATCTGTGGGTGGAAGTTGCCTCGTGGGTACGCACTTTCGGTGGCGAGTCGCGAAAGTCGGTTCCATCGACTTTCGCTGCTCAAAGCACGACAACGCGATCATAACCAGACAGATGGGATTAATTCGAGCTGGTGCTGGTTAGGGGAGGAAATATGAAAAATCCACAGCTTTTTGAGGGATAATCCACAGCTTTGCGTCTCCAGTCCACAGGGATTGACGACGGAGCTGGCCGATGGGTACAATAACAGGCTGCCAAGGACAAAGTCCATCAATCTGCGGCGACGGCTGTACCATTCTTGAGGTACATGTATAGCGAGCTACCTTCAGGTACCCAGGTCGGAAGCACATGCAGCAGGTGCTGAGTGTGCAGGTTCGGGCGTCAAGCGCGGGGAGCAGGTGGGTACAGGCAACATCTATGGGTACGATACTTAGCTGGCTGTTAGGGCAACAAAATGCAGTGTCGGCGTCGAGCTAACTCGCAATACTGACGTTACTGTGGATGAAAATGCAGACTCCAAGATCCTGCTTGCCGGGCACGGGTGGCTCTGGGGCCGTAGAGGATGGCGCGTGGCCATTTTCCGCAGGTGCGCGTGCAGCGGCATACTTGTGTGGTTATAATGATGCTATGCTTGTAGGCTAACGTGCTATATTGGTGGTGCTGTGAACGAATAGGAGGTGAAGTGTGGATTGGCGCTCGAGGGGCCAATACGCGCATGCCATGGACCCCATGGTACGTGTTGGGCGTGCTGGTGCATCCGGTGTTTTTGACAGCAGCACCTGGGCGCGCTATACGTGGACGACCGTGAGCAGCAGCGCAAGAACTGCTGCATCGCGTGCAAGATCGGCGACTTCAGGCTCAGCGCGGACGAGGTGCTGCGCGGCCGCCTACGACGCGATGCCCAAGGTGGCGAAGGTGGCGCGCCAGGAGGCGTACGACACGATCGCAGCCGGCAAGTAGTCGCGCGTCATCATGCTCGTGCGCTTGCCGCTCATATCCGACGCGTCGTGCGCGTTCGACACGTTCTGCGAGATGTTCGTGGCCAAGGACATCAACGCGTACCCCTACGGGTCGCAGCGGTTTGCTCCGTTCGCCTGCTTGTTGCAGGACAGGCTGCTCAGCGTGGCGGCGTGCGGACGGATGAACTGGTAGAGCTACAGCTAGATGCACAGTTAGGGTCGTTCATGTACAATAATTCCTTTAATGCTATTAGAATATTTGCTAGCCATGGTCATGTTATGCGCGTGGACGAATAATGCAACCATATCTAGATTGACAAGTTGTTGCGTGTCATGGCAATACGTACTACTGCTAGTAGATACTACGTAGTATGTGCGTAGGATAAGTTTAATGCGTAAGAGAAAGCTTACATGTTCAACTTGTACTGTATTGTTTGTTATTCTAGTCCTAATATGCGTGGAGTGAAACAACATGTGCACCTAGTATCACTACCAACCATGCGTGCAGATGCCCTGAAGGGAGCTGCTCACGCGGAACAACATCAACCTATCGTAGCTTGCTGTTGTTCCGCGTTGAGCACTACGTAGTGGGCGGCGTCACTTGCTGTCCGCAAGTTTAATCCTCTCGCTGGCGGTGGCGTTGTCCTTGCGCTTGAACTTGTCCCGCGACGACAGCGAGTGGCGGCGAAACTCCGAGTGGACCAACGGCGACGCCTCGCTGTCGCTGAGCGCCCCCATGACGCTCCGCGTCGATGCTCTTGTGCTCGGCGAGCACCCCTGTGTGCTGCTTCCAGCTTCATAACCTCTATACAGCAGCGTAGACACGTCAGCATTTAGAGTTAGTACGTCAACTATGCCACAAAAGATGGACCATAACACAGGTGCTCAGACGCACCTGCAGCCCACGCCAAGAGCGCGCTCCATCGAGAGGGACAGCCCGGAAACAGCCCGAACTGCAGCATCGAGTTTCATTTTAGCTCTAAAATCTGCGTAGAGACGCCAATTTAGAGAGTTAGTAGATCAAACAAGGTGTAAATGCTGCTGCTCACTACACCACAGTCACGTGCGGTGTCGAACGAAGCTCGAGTCTACTGCCAACAAGGCGAATCACTGTTTGTTCAACGTCTTCTCATTGTACTATTGCGGGTTTCGAGCTTCAGCTCCACCAATATAGCGAATTAGGTAGTAAATTAGAGTTCATTAGATGTGTGATGTCATGGCCTAATAGTTCTGCCTGAGGAACTTGGCTTTCGCTCAATAACACCAACAGCATCATCGACTTCACATTGCACTTCAATCGCATTTAGTGGTCACGCAGATAGAGAGAGATTCTGATTGGATCAAATATCAAGATAGAGAATGATGATGATTGGCTTAAATAGCTGTGGACTAGACATCCTGCATCTTGTGGATTGACTCTGGGAGCTGTGGATTTGCTCATTGAGCTGTGGATTATCCCCAGGTTCTGTGGATTGTCACCACCTGTTGTGGACTGACCTCGCAAATCTGTGGATTAAGACGATCGCTGTGGATTATCTTGAATTTCTGTGGATATTTTAGCCGTCCTCCTGGTTAGGGCATCCATCAAATCGGCCGTGACCGAGTTTTAGAAAAGTTTCGATGGCAAGATCCGAGTGCATGTAGGGCCCACGTCTTCTGTAGATGCAGCGTGATAGAGTACTATAGGGTAAGCTTCTAGGGAAAATATCACACCAGATGAATAACGCGTCGATGGACGAGTGGACGTAGTGGGCTTGTTTTAAAGCGTACGACTTCGGGTGAATATGGGTGGTTAAGGCGCATGCCATGTTGCTTCTCTAAGGGGTATCAATATAATCGAACATCGATGTGACACCTTGCTATTCGGTGGCCTAGGTCTACGGGGCACCAGGACTGAGGCAGGAAAGCTGCTGAAGCAGGGCTGGAAGCCGCGCCGTTCCATTGTGCTGGGCTCTTGGGACGGCGAGAAGTTCGGTCTGCTTCGCAGCACTGAGTTTGCTGACGAGCGCGCTGAAGAGCTGCGGTCGTGTGCATCAACATCGATAACGTCGTGGGCCCGCTGGCTCTGAACACGGGCACCCCGTCGATTGCCAAGTTCATCGAGAGCACAGCTAACGCCGTTCCTCCTACTAAGTAATGAGTTCATACGCTAGGGTGACATTCGCAACGAGCCTGGCCACAGCGTGTACGCACGAGGGCGCACCTCTTGCAGATCTACGGCGTGTACGACGGCACCTTGGCACTTGATCCAGTTCGTGGGCTCTGGTTTGGACTTCACGCCGTTTTACCAGCACCTTGGCGTGATCTCGGCTAACCTGGGCTTCACGCTCAACGACACCTACATGTACAACAACAACATGGACAGCTTCATGTACATGGAGACGGTGGGCGACCCGCACTACGCGACCCAGCTCAGTGGTGGAGACTCGTGACCATGCGTCTGGCCACCGATGCTGTCCTGCTTCGACTTCACTTCGTACGGCCTCGTGATGAGGCCTTGCCGGCTTCGAGGAGAAGATCGCGGCCATGAACGCAGTGTGTTCACGGAGCTTAGCTTGCGTGGGAAGCTGGAAGATGGTGTTCTGTTGCTGCTGTATTGGCAGTATTCCCATTCCCTTGGGGCCTTCCCATGCGATAATGCGGACAATTACGGTTTGCGAGAGAAGTGCACAGTAATAGTTTGTTAGAGTGGTTTGCAATGTAGACGATAGATATGTCCTCTTGAACTTGGCAAAACTATTTTTCCGGGTTATTCTCGTTAGTGAAAACATGCGCACATTTTCGCTAAGACAGAGTTCCGGGTAAAAGTTCCGGTCAGGGTGAAATAAGGGTAGTAACCTTACTGAGTAAGCCCCCCCCCGTCTTAAATTGTTACAACAGTTCAAATTGACCCAGTGAGCAAACTCAAATGAAATTTATTTGCTCCAAAGTAATATGGAGGGTTCGCGCAGCCCACGTGACTTGCCCAATACAAATCACAAGTGAAAACGTGACATTATGCAGCCAGCGCTCTAAAAAAGCGGGTGCGGTGCTCCATAGTTAAAGGATCGTACTTAGTCGCTAAGGGCGCCAGAAATGTATATATGACAAGCCAAGCGGAGCCCCGCAAGCGGGAATCTATGAACAGGGTTAAGCCGAGCGCGTGAGACCACCCGCCTCGCTTCGCTCAGCGGGGAAAAAATCAATCAGGAATTATTATCGTACTGATTTTAAAATTTGTATAGAAATGTTACAGATATTTTTTTCATGCCAAATGCTACTTCAGAGGCACAACTTGAGGGGCATCGGTCGCCAATGAGTAGCCTGTTCTGCTGCAGTCATGACGGCACAAATATAAACATCAAAACGGAACTAACTTGAACTTACTCGAAAGCTCAGACACGAATCAATTCTGACATGTTCTACATGGCGCTCAACGCGGCTACCTAAGCAAGCAAATTTACTCAGTACGCACAGATATTAATGCACTTGAATGCTTATACGAAGTCTGAATGCGCACGAAAACTACAGAGTACAGCGTTTGAGTATTCGAATCGTGAAAGCAAAAATGGGAGCAGCGTCGCCCACCACGATACAGCCCCAAACATATTGTTGCTACACCTAACAAAATAAAAAATAACCCCAAATATCGGTCGCGTGTGTCGTCTGAAGGGGGCAATTAACTCCTTCGCTGATGTCGCCTATCTGCGTCCTATGCCACAGGCTCGCCAAAGACTACTGAGGCTTGCTCGAAGGAACCATGTTTTAGTGGCATGGCCAGGGGTTCATACCAGCTCGAGTTTAGCTGGTATCCGGTATCTCGGCCTTCTGACGAAGCTGATATCAGCGATACTGATACTAATATCAACATCAATATCATATCAATATAATGATAAATATATTGATAAAATTGTACCTGCAGTAATTTGGCTAATGTCGCCGTCTCCTATTCTTTTGCAGCACTTCCTTGTATTCGGACCAATTAGCCTTCATCAAGCCCATCGTCTCCGCCCGGTCGTTATCAAGCTGGGTTCGCAACTCGTTCTCCACATAACCACTAAGACTGAAACATCGCTGTTGGTACACGGTAGATAGTGGTTTGGCGAGACAGATTCTCAAGCTTATTTTCAACCGAAAAGTGATGATCCTTGTGAGCTCTGAGCATGTGCTTCCTGGGGTTAGCAGTCGTCTGCTGCCGCATTAAGCATGATCTCCGTCCAGAAGAGGTCGGGTCCGTGCTTTTTTGTGTGCTGCGCACACGAGACAGATGTGGGTGAACGAGCTGCTTTTCTTCTTTGTGTCAGGAATCGGAGTAGCAAGTATATCCTAGACAAGAACAAACATGTTCTGGTTTGAGTGACGCACAGATAGTGGAATACCAACTCGACTCCAACCTCGCCTTCTTTATCTCTACGGCCACGATCACTGGGCGACGTATCCTCGTCGGCCATTCTCTAGAGAGCGCGCACGCAACCGAACCGAGATAGTAGTAGTAGACTTGTACTTGCCGTGGGCTTGTTGGGAGAAGTGGCTATATCTATGTGCGGTAGCGCACATGGAAATGACCTGGTTGGTGAAATCTACACTAGGTCGCAGGATATCGATATTTATATGCCGAAGTATCATAGGATCTCGATACAGCACCACCACCAATATCAAGTGATACTGATGCAAGTATCCGGCCATGCAGTATCGATATTTATTAGAGGTATCAGCCTTGACATGAACCCCTGGGCATGGCAGGTTCTAACTAAAATAAAGTGTATAAGCTGGCTAGTGGCTATCGATGTCTCCCAGCAACTTTTACTGGATCTAATACTGGATCTAATGAGACTCGACGACGATGGCAAGATGTTTTCTATTGATGAAGCAGCACACATGAACCTCACCACTATCATAACGGCTAGGTAGCCTACAATCTCCAATATTTGGTGTGCTAGTTACACTATAGTAGGACCTCATATGTATGTAATGTGAGGGTTCATTATGGTGTCTTGCTATTTACCGTTGCGAAGCTCAAAGATCTAATGGAGAAGGGTGACGAAGCCGGGAATGGCGACGCGGTGTATTGCGTTACTTGCCTAAACTAAACGCTAGTCACCATTCTACTCGGGCTATATAGCTACGTAGTCTACTGGGGAGCCGGCGATGCACTTAGCATTGCATATGCTACAATATGACAACAGTCACCCTATTATTGACGTCCTGTGTAGTTCCAAGTACGAGCGATTGCTAACGCGTGGAAACAGCAACCGGCAAAGCGAATTCAAGGTTTCTGTCTTGAAATTTGCAACAGCATCATGATGGCGCTGAACGAAGATGAAGACGCTCCAAACCTAGATGTCTGGAACATCCACTTCAGCACGCACACCACTAAGGACAAATTGACCACGAGAGGGTGAGTCCTCTACCACCAGACGGCCTCTCAACAGTGGATTCCCAGAAAAGCAGGAAGTCTCTACTTGGGGCTAACAAACACACCGACGGACGCCGCAGCACGAACGCTGAACCAAGGGTTGACAGAGCTCAATGTGATGACTACCCCGGGCTCGACGTATCTCCGCATTGATAGTGTTGACAAGAAACTACAAGTGCAGCTCCAACAACTCAAGGCTGACATTCAAGCAACGGGCCCAGTAGCCGCGCTCGCCAAGGACTTGAACGCGATTTTCTCAGTGCAGTGGGGTTCACCTGCTGGAACTAGGCTGGAAGTGGTGTTCTTGGCGATGAGCTTGGCGGAGACTGTGGTTACTGAGCTGGCATTGCCACATGACACCCAAGTTGATAAAGGTAACGCATCCCGCTGTTCGTTCCTGGAGAACGATATTGGCATCACGTATTTGCGATATTTGCATTCCTTCTACACCATTGCCGGTTCAAAACGGCGCTAGTCCACTTCAATTTGGTATCGACAAATTTGTAAGAAAAATCCAACCCAAAATTTATATTTAAATTTTACAACAGGATTTTCTTACGATGCAAAGTGGTTTAGTAGCAGAGCAAAACGGCGCAACCACGCTGCGAAAGAAGCTCAAGTACCGTACTGCATGCCCTCCATGCGCTCAGCAGCGGCAACAGCGTGCTGGCAGTGAATGGTCATCTTGTTCACCAGACGCAGGTCCATGCAGTTTATCGCGCGTCTGGCAGCTTGTAACGGGGTACAATCAAGTGTATCCATTACATGAAGAGTGACGGGTGTCACTCTCCCGAGTACATGGTACATGGTACCAGTAGCTCCGCAAGCCAACCATTTGAGTTTGTGTGGGCTTTTGTATGGTTAACTTGTAGTTTGTATTCCGACCAAGTTAACCTCTACCAAAATACAGTCAGTCTTATAACCTACTCCTTTGTAGCAAACCGTGCCGGGAACTGGTGAACTGCTGTTCACCTGGATAGTAATATCCACACGCACTTCCTCTGTGCATTGTGCTGTGTGACCCCGTCACACTTGGTAGCACTCGTAGTCAATCCTACGCCTACGCGGGTAGATTGGTCTACCTGAATCCTCGGTGGCTCAGGTCTGTGAGTCACGATGGACTGAAGTGAGTTTCCTCACTTGACTGACTCGCAGTTCGAGTCGGTGCGGAAGATGGCGGGCATCTTCGGAAGAGATGCCCTCCGGAGCTTGGCGGCGGCGAGCCGAGCAGGTCGAGCGGGTGAGCGCGTTTGACGAGTACGAACGCGGGCTCATCGCTCATGTGCAGGGAAACCTGCTGGCTCAGATGCGTGAGCCCAAAACGGGTGCAGCCTAAGCCTCTGCGGCTAGCTGTGCTTCCGTTCGAAGGGAAGGAAGGTGAGAACCTTCACTTCTGGATCCGGGAGACCGAGATCGCAAGGAGCGCAGGTCTCATCTCAGCCGAGAACCTTCGAGTCGCCTTTGCGCTCTCCAATCTTGGCGGACGTGCCAAGACTTGGGCGTATACGCGCGAAGCGATGTCGCCTGGATGTTTCACATCCTGGGCTTAACTGTGTGGGCAGCTTCGAGCCGCATTTCTCCCTGCGAACAACGAGTTCCGCCAGCGCTCGCGCTTCCTTGCCTGCAATCAAGGGGAGCGCGAGCTGTACGTGTACGTACAGGAGATGGGCACGTTGGCAGCCTCGCTGGTGGGGAACCCACTGTCGGAAGACGTCAAGATGACAGTCTTCGTGGACGACTTGAAGGTCGGTCCTGCGCGCACGCAGTTGTTCCGCGTGCGCACCGCCACTATGGAGGAGGCGATCCAAGTCGCCCTCCAGGAGGAGTACAGCCACAAGCAGGCTGGTGCTCTGGCTGTTGTACAGCCTGTGGTCGCTGACAGCGAACCAGAACCCATGGATCTGAGTTCGGCTCAGCAGTACTCAGCCCGCTGCTACGATTGCGGCGGACTAGGACACTACCAACGTGTCTGTCCATCGCCTGGGTCTGGGAAGAAGACCTACCCGAAGACCAGAGGGTCAAGGGGGCGCCGACGCCATGCACCGTCAGGTGCTCAAGGGGGACACAACCACCAGTAAGGACGAGGGCCTTGCTGAGGGTTGGCCCGAGTCTTTGTGATGGGTGTACGGAAGGCGTACACCACAGAGACCCGGGGTCCCTTGCGAGCACTGACGCTCGCATTGGTGAAGGACAACGGTGGGTTGTCGATAGTACACGTGAGTGTACGGGGGTAATGGTATCCCTAGACATGATTGAGTCTGGGACGTCGCGCGTATGTTCGCACGTCGCCAGATGTGTCGGTTGGAATAACGACACAAGTGCCAAGACACTGCGAGAGTCGAAGCACAAGGGCAGGTCTCATTGACTGAGGCTGGGCCGAAGAAGAACCTTGGGGTCCGCTGTGACCCTGGCTGCCGCGCTCGAGGGCGCTGACAGCAATGAAACCGCACATGGTCCCGGACATGGAACCGTACATGGTCCCGGACATCGTGCCGAAGTCGGCCCTGGGCATGGAACCGTATATTCCCTCGGCTTGAGCAAGTATGACTTGGCCCTGGTGCGCCGTGCAAGCTGCACTGGCTCTCGGTCGAGTAGCGCGACAACACCTTGAGGCTAAGTCGACCCTCTGTGTCTGACAGAGCATTGGTGAGTCATGTTCCCACCTCTGGACAGACACAAGGGCGTCCGATGGGACCGCCAGGGCGCTGGATGCGTCCGACAAGATGAAGAAGAAGAAGGGAGGCATCACTGACATGACGATCTCCATGAAGAAGGTGCAGTGTATCTGCAACCGAGGGCTGTTATGCCTGGCATGTGGAGCTGCCTCAACAAGCAACTCCATTGCTGAGAGTCATTGCTCGGCATGAGCATTGACAAGGGTGGTGTTCGATGACACAACCAGGTGGGTAACCAAGGACCACTGACTAGCGGGTAACTTAGTTCCGCACAGAGCATGTAATGCTGAGGAGGCCACTCAAGGCATCTTCGGCGTGGGTAACCAAGTACCACGGACGGTCGCCCAGACCTTAACTGAAGAGGAACGCGCTGCACGCGCTTCCTGTGTGGGTAACCTAGTACCACACACGGTCGCCCAGACCATAACTGAATAGGAAGGCGCTGCAGGCACTTCCTGTGTGGGTAACATAGTTCCACACGCGTCACTCAGACGGTAAATGATTGTGAAGCCGCATGATGCGCTTCCTGTGTGGGTAACGTAGTTCCACATGATGCCGTAAGGCTCCGCATGAGCCGGAAGGAGTCGCTCGAAGCGACTTCAGCGTGGGTAACATAGTTCCACGCACGGTCAGTATGACCAAGACTAGTGATCCGGTCACTTGGGTCTCCTCGCGTGTGGTGGATGACCACACGGAGTTTAAGAGGCTTGTGACACCGTCACGATGTCATAGCCGCGCGGTCCTCTTGAAGGCGCCGTGCGGCTCTGATTTTAAGCGGGGAAGGAGTGCGCGGAAGCACTTCCTTCCTCCAAGCGCTTGGCACCCTGTCATCGTGGATGACGTTTTACTGGGTGTCGACCAGCACAGCTGTGGCCATACGCACAGAAGACGTGGCTTGGGTACACGACGTACCTGCGGCGATGCATGTTGCGTCGCCGCCGACTCGGCGAGCATGGTCGATCACGACTGGAATGTATCTGCCGGAGGGCGACACCTCAATGACCACATGCAGGAGCATGTTCGGTCTGAAGGCAAAGACCGCTGCGCGGCAGGGATCGTTGGTACGGTCTATCGCGCCTAGCACTGTGCGGCGTTGGGACAACAAGTGTCCATGACTCGGTGCCGAGATGGCTGAGTCTGAGTATGCGTGCATGCCATGCAGCTACTCTGAATGCAGGACAAGCCGTACGCTGTCATGGGTGCCATAGCCCGAACACGTGGGTAACAGAGTAACACGTCAAGTCACGCAGACTCAAACTGCATCCAGGCTGGTAGATGCCAAGCCTTGGTCGACGATGTTGACCCGGAGCCCACGCAGGGTAGCCGCCCACGCCACCGGAGTCTGCTGGTATAGCGACTCGGCTCTGCATGGCGGCGCGAGGTTAGGCGGCCGGCTGCCGCCTGGCCCGCCGGGGCTCAAATCGTAAGTGGGGGAGGGGATAGGAAGTGCCCTTCCTCCCGAGGCCTCTGGCATGAGACTTGCTTCGTCGTAGAAGCCAGTGTAGTGGCTGCATGGTGCATCCACCCACGAAGTATTGCACGAAGGTGCTGGACCTGATGCATCGCTGCTCAGGTCCCATGGTCATGGTGACCGATGGCCAGCAACCTTGGCAGTGGCTACTGTCGCTGCTGGGCCGAAGCTGGCGCGCGCATTCGCTGCTGGAAGACTGCCTCTGTCAGGCAAGGACATGGCAGCCAGTCTGCGGCTTGGTCCGCGGACGAATGCATATGTACATACGCAACACCATGCCGCAGCGTGATGCTGTTGCTACACTGGACGCGGTACGTCTACCGGCCAGGTAGCCATCAGCACCACGCCAAAGCTCCAGGCTGTTGCTACGCTGGGCGCGGCACGTCTGCCGGCCAGGTAGCCATCAGTCCCGAGCATGGGTGTTGCCCACGAGGGGAGAACCCGAACGTGTTGCCTTTGCAGGCATTCACAGTTGGCGCGGCACATGCCGCACCTGTTAGGCGTGATGCCATATGCGTGCACGCGGCACATACTACCTGTGAGATAGTCGCGGTGCGTGACGCTCACTGTGCGCGTGGCACTTGGTGTACGCGAGGTACCCGCAGTGCACGCGACACTTCTTGTGCACGTGGCACTTGAGGTGCACGAGGCACTTATGGCAGTCGTGGTACGTGTCATACACGACATGCCTTTGGTGTATGAGGCGGTGCCCTCGTACACCTTGAGGTCCTGTATGGACTGTGTGCCATGCGGTCTTGCGCGCACACCGACCTGGTGTTGGTCGCCGCGACGCAGGATGCGATCGCCGGTGACGGAGGGCAATACACCCCACACCACGATGAAGTACCCTTGCGGTACCCTGGTGTCGATGGAAGACACCTTAGCGTCGGCGACGTGATGGCCGTGACGCGCTGCAGGGCTTTAGACAAGTCCGCCTCGTTGCTCTGTATGATGAGCGGGTTGCTGGAAGCAGCTATGGTCGCTCAAGTAAACACGATGTTGAAGCATGACGCTTCATGGCTGTGGTCAGCGCTTGACCATAGCCCATGGGTCGAGCCGACGTATTCGGCCGACCGGCACACCGTGCTGTGACGAGCGGGGCGCTGTCGGGCCGCTGTCACGGCCGGAGATGAGCAGCACAGCTCTCTCCATGGTTACGCTACGCGCTGACCGGAAAGGTGCTGTCCCTCGCGGGAGGCACTGCAGCCCGAACATGCCAGCGGGGCCCGAGGGCCATGCGGCGCCAACTGCTGGTTGTCTACGAGGGACACCGGAAGTTTGGAGGCACATGCATCCCGTGCCGAGGCACTCTGCGCCTGCTAGCGCTGTGGATACGGCCACTAAAGGCGTCGGCTTCGCGGCCAACATCGCCGAGGGCAGGGGGGTTCCGCGCGGAGTGCCCGCTGCGGGCACAAGTCACTGTGGGCGTGACGATGAGGCGCGCCAGCCTTGCGGCGGCGGCGCCCGAGAATTCGACCTTTTGGTGTTCGGATTCCCTCGAAGCTGATTGGAGAATCAGATGCGATTCTCAGATAAGTGGGGGAGGATGTAACGGGGTACAATCAAGTGTATCCATTACATGAAGAGTGACGGGTGTCACTCTCCCGAGTACATGGTACATGGTACCAGTAGCTCCGCAAGCCAACCATTTGGGTTTGTGTGGGCTTTTGTATAGTTAACTTGTAGTTTGTATTACGACCAAGTTAACCTCTACCAAAATACAGTCAGTCTTATAACCTACTCCTTTGTAGCAAACCGTGCCGGGAACTGGTGAACTGCTGTTCACCTGGACAGTAATATCCACACGCACTTCCTCTGTGCATTACGTTAGAACTAACAAGATACCCAGAACAAAGTGCTTACAGGTCCTTACCTTCAATTGGGTTGCACATTGGCGAATACGGTGCAAGGCGCAGAAGCACCAGGTCATCGTGCTCAGTGACGCGCTCTTCCGTCTGGCTGTGGGCGGGGGCATTGTCCAGCACGATGACCACCATCTTACCAATGAAGTGCTCGCTGTAGGTAGAGCATGCCTTTACCTTCTCGTAGACCTCGTCAACGAAAGCAGCATTCTCAGCCATTTGAATGCTGCCGCGCTCAAACTGGTGGTGTACCAAGCCTACCTCCGTAGACACAGCGCACTGGATCTGGAGGTTAGCGCTTTTGGAAGGCGGGAGGACCACAGTGGCGCGCTTGCCCTTTTTCGCCCTTCCTTGGGTACGCTTGCAGTACACGTTGGAGTTCGTCTCATCGTAATAGACGATGAAGTCGCCAGCACGCATGTGCTTGTGCAGCTCTTCAGCGAAGGTTTTGCGTTTAGCCTTGTTCACTGCATTGTTGCACGTCTGTGGCTCCACGTGAACCTAGGGAACAAGCCAAACAATCAATGACTAAGCAACAGAAATAATATTATAACAAACATACTGCAAAGTAACTTACCTGTTTGAGCGTGTAAAGTTTTCCAGCCAGCTTATCACTGATTGTGGACGTGCTCAGGTTCACGCGGAAGTCCAGTCAAACCATCTCTTGCAGCTGGGCGAGAGTGTAGGTGCAGTTCTCGTCAATGTACTCCTCGAGCGCCGCCTCGATCTCAGGAGTACACTTGACGCATTGCGCTCTCGCTCCCCCGCGCGGCAGCGACTCCACGCGGCCGTTGGCGACGAGGCGGCGTGCAGTGGTGGGTGGCTTGCCGTTATGTGCAGCCACCAGCATCCAGTCCTCGCCCGCCTTGTAGGCGGCACGGGTGCGAGCCCGCGTTTCGTGTATGTGTGGGGAGCGGGTCATGGTGATGGAGCGGGGCGGCGTTGGTTGTCTTGAGAGTACAGAATTGCGAATGAGCGCGTTTGTTGGTGGGTGCCGTAGCCGTCAAACTAAACGCCAACCACCAGTTTGGGTTGTGCAAAAACCGCCTTGCTTTGCGTATTTTTCTGAACTAATTTTTGGTAAGTAAGATTATTTTAGTGATACTTCACAAATTACTTCACCACATTGAAGTGGAATAGCACCACAGTGGACCGGCAAAGGTGTAGACTAAGGAGATTGAATGTTGCCACGATAGCCTCATCGCGCCTACCGGCGGAAGGCGGGGAAGCAGTAGCCTCACACTCTTTACCAGCGGAACGTGGGGAAGCTGTAGTCTCACTCTCTTTTAGCGGCGGAAGGTGGGGAAGATGTTTGGTTGAAGCGCAAACTATCGATTGATGTTCAGCGGTCAAGAATTGCCCGACGCCATCATGAGGACTCCTCGATTGATCAAGTGATTATCAAGCACAATTACGCTTAACTTAATTGTTACCTATGTTTAGGCTGCTTTAACGTGCTCAAGGCCAAGATCAAGGCGGACCTTGCTTTGGCGCGAGAGGAGCTTGTTGCAGCTCGCCCGCGTGGGCAGCTTACGGCTGCTCGGGTGGAGATTCTCGCGAATTCCAGATTCAGTCATTGTTACACGATGCTGTTCGACTCTGTTTATCTCCGGTACTCTCTACGGATTGATTACTATCGCAATGCTACCCGAAAACAATTCTGCACGTGAAGTAGACGCCTCGCTCCAGGTTTAGTAGAAGAAAAACGGAGTTGGATTTTATGAGCACCTCTCACAATGCAGTGAGAAAATCAAACAATTCCCTGACGCACGACTTTGCGCAAAAGGAGATAATTCCGCGCTCCCGTGGCCCGCTTGAACTCGATCCAAGTTTCTCCAACACTATTGAGTGCTCTGAGGCGAGGCGGGTGAGCGCCTTTATCGTCCAGGGTGTATAGCGTACGTCCGGTAGGCTTAGACCCGGGAGGGTTTAGCTTACGGAAACCCGAAACTCACAATGAATATAAGCTCCGGTTGACGTGTGACCTTGTGCAATCCCTATAGGTGTCGTTTATCTTCGGCGGACCGAGTTTCAACCTTGGGAATCGCAATTGATCAAAGATACAGGAATGCAGAGAACTTCCGGGCGCTACTCGTTCCGGGAGTCCTGAATGGGGGTGAGATCACGAGCAAAGACCTTTTCCAAAATAACCAATATCCATACAGAGTCTGTACACACAATATGCAGCCTGTCAATTTAGGTTGCACCCCGAATACAGGTAAATTCGGGATGCCCCACGCGCACCACTCCTGAATGTCAGGAGAACAATACAGGTACCTTCCTACCACACGCAATCTACAATCGGGTCCTAGGTGGCGATTGCCACAACCTCCTAAAACACAGGGAATATGAAATGCAAACGCACACTGAGAGTGTACGCCGCAACTGGGAAATGAAACAGGTGTACCAACCCGAATGGGCAATACTTTTGGGTACCTGACTTGGCTTGATGATGTAGTGAGAAGTTTTCGGGGGCCTTGGACCAGGCGTTACTCAACGGGCTCCGAATGGTACGCCCTCTCGTGGGCTCCTAGGCAGTACACTCTCCCGTGGGCGGCGGCTGTCCTTAGGCGAATCACGAACCAGGCACTTGTGCACTTGAACGCAAAACAAACTCTGTTGATATTTATCCTCTTCTCTCTCTATCTTTGGTTATCTCTCTTCTCTTTTGTATCTCTTTCTTCTTCGTTGTATACTTCTCTTCTTCTTCGTATGGTCTTGTTACCTTGAGGGCCGCTGGATTCTTCACGCGGTCTCCTCTGCTCATATCTTCATACACTTGTTCGGTTTTCTTGGCTTCAGTATACCCGGGCGTCGCATCGCGGCGCACACTCATCACTTGATGTCGGAGGGACTCGGGTGCCTGACCTGGGGATCTGCTGCACTGCTGACACATCGGACTCAGACCGGCTCACTCTCCATAGTGAAACCAAGTCACGCTCGGAACTGGCACCTTGGTCGCTGACTTCGCTGACTTGGCACGTTCCTGGGCGTTGTTCCATTGGCAGATATCAACAGTGTCTTGGGGCTTCTCCATTCAGGGCAGTCATGGTCCATTCAGGATGATCGGCACTTGGGCACTCCGGGCGTTGTCCATTCAGGATGATCATCCGCCATTCGGGGTAGTTGCATTCCATTCGAGCTGTCGGTTGTCCATCCAGGCTGTCGTCGACTCCACGAGCTTCAGTGGCCTCTTGGTCTCGCTGCTTGAGGTCCTCAACTCGTTGTCGGGTCACACTCGGGGTCTTCGTAGTCGCAGTATCCTGGATGTTCATCTTCAACATGGTGGTGGCACAATTCAGGGTGTCGATGGCTTGGTGCACTTGAGTAGCTTCACGCTCGGGCTGCTGAGGATTCGAAGTACCTTGGGATGCCTTGGCCTCGCCAAGAAGGGTAGCTCTCCGGGATACGTTCACCGGGCACTTCACAGTCTTCCTTCGTCAGACTAGGTCGGGGCCGGACTGGGTGCTGCGCACCTCCGGCCAGTTGAGGTCAAACGCGACCAGGCATCCATACTCCGCATCTCCTCCATCATGCTCAGGCGTTCCACAGGTACGCCATCCTGAATCAACCCTTCTTTCCCACACGAACCATTCGAGTACTCTTGTCAGAGCCACCGGGCAACGGTAATCAGGAAAATGTCAAGTTTACGCCACAGCTCGCGATGACGAAAACCGCGGATCAAAGTGTCCTCTGAGGCGAGGCTGAAAGATAAGAATCGTTCAGTAGTCGTGCGGATGCGAGGAGGGCAGTCCCATAAAGATGTGGGCTCGGAAGAAAATTGCACACGGCAATCGTGTTGCGCTTTGGCTCATACCCACTGCCCACTAGTGTTGGTCGATGGACTGACGGATTTGGTTTGTTAGAGTGTGTTCATTTGTAGAGCAATATCGACGGCGAGCAGTGAATGTTCTTGGAGGGGAAGCGGGTGATAGTTCAATGCACGATCGCGAAGGAAAAGGCTTTCTTCCAGCATGCGGTTCCTGGCGACGTAAGACAGCGAGTACCACATTGGTCATGGGCAGCTTTAACAGCAAGGGCGAAGGCGGCAAGAAAAACGGTGTGGACGAGCGACAAGCTTCGGCTCCACGGATATTGTCAGCAGCCCAGATTCGACAAGCGGACAAGGCGAACGCGCAAATCGAGGAGGACACCAGCTATGTAGGCGAAGGCGTTTTACTCGACCACTCGAAGCGGCCACGAACATGCAGATGACGGCGTTCAACTCGAAGGCGGTTTGCAGCATCGTGCCCAAGTCGATATCAAGGCCACCAGTGTGTCCACGGAGACGTACATGAACATTGCGGGCAGTAGCTTCATCTCCGACACGGAGGAAAACGAGCAGGCTGCTCACGACGATGCGGTGGAAAGCGAGCACGGAGGCCACCGCTTGCTCCTGTTCGACAACAAAACGTGAGTGCACGCAATGTAAGGTATGTGAGGTGGAATTGCACCGCATCATGTCGTGACTTAAGCTTGGTGGACTCGAACCAATTGCAAACGCAAGCTACGTCCAGCGCTGGAGAGGAAGTGTTGGAACATCCAGCTTGCCCTGTAGCTATCTGTCAGGATGTCAAGTCAGATCCACCCATCAAAGCATCCTCATGTAGTGAGGTTAATAATAAATCACTTCCAGGTTCTCCCCCAAGTGCTCAAGTGTCGGATCCCCTCCATTTGTTGTTCCAAAATGCAGTACATGCTTGAACAATTCAGACGGTGTACTTTAACCCCCCCCCCCCCCCCGCACTCGCGAGGTTTTTCGGTCCCTGGCTTTGATCAATACACACCATGTTAAAGCTGTATACTACATGTTAAAAGTATGCGTATTTGATCTAACTATTGCCTTCCGTAAGTACGACACATTCTATAACCTGCGGGAAACTGTTTGACACAGACAGACGCACACGTTGTCTAAGACGCCCTCGGATGGGTAGCTAAATTTCAACAGGGTGTATATACTACAACTTGCAGTGTCCTTTTTATTGATGGTGAACAAAAATCAAACACAAGGGCGGGTCTATGCCGGAAGTATCCTATGATTGCATCCCAACATACCAGACTATGTATGCATGTCTTGAAAACAAAAAACCTGCTGCACCTAGCTAGCAATCAAGTGAAACGTCTTCCCAACCGCGGGCTAATGGCGTCTTAGCATTATTATAGCGCACACCCTGTTCGGTTTTATTGGATTGGACCACCTCCCCAGGCTGCATTCTCTCTGAGGGGTGCATATTAGTACTTACATGCGCAATATAACCCTTACATAGCAAAATAGAGTGTCTACGGTGTTCATTCTTTTCAGCTTACCTCTTCTTATACATACCCTGGTATATCAGACGAGATTCATCTTGCATTTTGAGCCACTATCCACAATCATGTATCATATCCTGTCTGATCTGATCGGAGTACCCAGGGCAAAGTAGGGCTAGTACTGTCTCATACGCATGATGGGGAGAGCGGTTCCTGTTAGCAATCTGTAAGCAATCAAATAATCAGTCTAATCCACCATTCTCTGCAATTACTACTCGTTCTTTGTGCATATTTTCACCTACACCTGTGCATTTCACGTAGAAAAAGACGTGCTGTTCTTTTTCATAACATGTAGTCATATACAACGTATGAGTGCGGGGGGGTTAAAATAGTCCCCACGATAATGGTTTTAAATTAATGCATGCTACAAAATCTGTTTGAATGGGCCAAACTTAAGATTGGTACCGGTACAGCTCTTTCATTGTCTCAAGGCCTACAGCGCCGTGTTTCCACAGTGCTCTGGTCGCGGTGCTATAGTACCGACGCGGTGATGAGACCCGTTTAGGCGCTCTTTATAATTGGCTGAAAATTATGTTAGCCAATCGTCATTGATAATTAATTTAATGTGGACCACCGGAGCGTGACATTTTTCCCCATAAGTTAAGGGGGCGGCGATGGCCGCCACGATTATATATCTGATTCGAGGCTTCTCATATGTGGTCCACAGAAAAAGTAGGTACTGAGCCAATACGAATTATAAGTACACAGTCCTTATAAATCTATGATTGTGTATCAATATCGAATTTATATTTTGTTGTGAAGGTATTTTAATTAGGTTCAGCAGGTTAGAGGCTTAAACGACAACTTACGTTATATTTACATGCATTCTGGAGAAATACGTTAACAGCATAATACTGGCGATACTATAATTGGAGATTGAACTTTGTCAAAGTTGAAAGAGTTCACGGTTGTACGGAGGGGAAAGTCGAAATTTTGCAGTTGAATTCCTCGTACCGTGGTACCGCGGGACGTTAGTTATGAGATAGTACCTGATTAGAGATACAGAACAAACTGTCCAATCAAGAGTCACGAGGGAAACACATCGTGCATCTGCTATCTATAGCACTTCCCGAAGGTACACTAGCATTTTGTATGCGAGCAGTTTTCTCTGCAAATTTCCGCGCAAAAACGTCGCTTAAACAGCATCTCTAACAGCAGATCAGATGTACTCTTCACTTGCTTCACTGCCCCCGTGCTACTGTAGTTGTGCTTAAATGCCACCTACCTTAACCGCTGCAGTGAAGAGGGGGCGTAAAGTGGCGGCTCCACACCCCGTGTCGTCTTGTCCTCTTTTAACGCGGTTTCTAGCGCTCTTTGGGGCATCCGCCTCGGTAAAATAAAAAATAAAAAGTAGAGGCGAAAGTTGACTATTGAAAGATTAGGTGAACGGATACATTTCATTCTTATCAGCGATGTGCATGTTGCACGGTGATACCCGCACGTCTCTAGCACACTTGGACCTTGGTTGTACGGTGATACCAATCTACCTCTGTTAAGAACGCCCCTGAGACGTAGTAGTAGAAGAGATTTTATTTGGACTACTATGATAGCCATTAAAATCCTAAAGAAGATTTCATCATCACCACTAATGGCGATTCTCTTGGTAGCTGCATGCTGCTTACCCGTACTTGTCCTGGTTGTTCAAGGATTAATAGAAAACTGTCGATACAGTCCTCCATCAACTTGCCTTGTTCAACTGTTTGTGGACTCATCTTGTCCCTCCTTGCTATTGCCTTCAACTGACGAACTCCCGTCACCCGGAACTCGACGCAAAGAACGCCCCTGAGACGTGCACAGCTGGCGGCATGAAGTTCATGTCCGGCAACAAATGAGCATATACATCGAAGTAAACAAGTAGAGTACATGTTGAGCTGATTTGAAAATATGTGGATGCGTCAGATGCAATTATACAGCCAGTGCTGATGACGACAACTTTTGCGTTATTGAGGTACCGATAGTAATACTGTACACAGTACAGAAACGGTTTCTGGTTTCTGAGAAACAATTGAAATCCTGCATTTTGCTGCGTGGTACTTTGTTTGCGACGGCAAATGCTATGGTTCTCGATTCAGTATTGAATATCATAAGAGTTTCGATTTAAAATTATGGAATAACGCAACATTAAACATGCCTACAGACCACGACGCAGAAATCACTGTACTGTAGTCGGCGAGCCAACGAAAGCTGTAAAAGAGCATACCATACGGTGCACTGTATGGTATGCCCTTTTACAGCCGGCGGCAAACACGGAAAATGTAGCGGGGTTGTACAGTTGTCACTGTTCGCATCGCCTGTCGACGATATTGGGCCGTAAGCATGTACGGTACCACCAACATTATTCCCGCCGTGTTCATACCAGTACCGTAAATGATGTTATACTTTGTATGGCAATGACTGAGTGAACAGCTCAATTAAGCTACCATGAAAATTATCTCCAAGAGCTGAGGCGACTGGAGACAGTGATAAACCAAGATGACTTAGTTACGCACCGTACCCGGCATACCCTGCTTGATCGGAACGCCATGCTTGCCTGAAATGGCCTGCTGGACCGGAACCGCCGTCTTGACCTGCTTGGTCTTGATGATGGGGTTAACCCACTTCAGCGCAGAGGACACACGCGAGTAGACGGTGGGGGCTCCCTCGTCGCCGCAGCCGTAGCCCCAGTTCACCAAGCCGATCAGCACGTCGTCCTTGTCGCCAGCGCCGTTCTCCTTGATCAGCGGACCACCCGTGTCAGCCACGCACGCGTCCTTGCCAGCGACGCCGCCAGCGCACACGTTGGTAGGGTTGATGACGTAGACCTGGCTACAGTCTTCGTTGCTCCAGACCTGGAGGTTGACTCCCTGCATCTCGTTCGAGGGGGAGCCGTTGGGGAAGCTGGTCCAGCCCCAGCCCATGGCCTTCGACCACATACCGGGCTTGATGTCCGAGTCATCGGCCTTGGGCAGCTTCACGGGGGCGAACTTGCTGGGCTTCTCCAGAGTCAGCAGCGCGAAATCGTACTCGCCGTTGCCGGTCTTGTTAAAGTCGGTGTGGTTCTGGGCCTGGATGACCTTGAGCTGCTCGCCGTCCTTCGTGCCGTTGACGTAGTGCGTGCCGACCGCGACAAAGTCGGGCTTGGCGTGCTTGGTGCACATGGTCGTGGTGAGCACGTGGGTGGGCGAGATGAGGGCGCCGCCGCAGTAGGTGTCACCGCCGGCGGTGGAGCGGATGCCAACCGAGTAGGTCTTCTGGCCGCTCGGGATGATGCTTCCGCCCAGGATGAGCTGGCGCGAGGTCGTGTCGGCGTCGGCAGAGGCGGCAGCGATGGCCATGGAGGCAGCGGCGATGGTGGCGGTAACCTTCATGGTGTCGGCTTCTGTTGGGCTTGGGAATGCGGTGTGCAGTGGGCGGTAAAATCCGAAGTGCTGCGACAGAATGCAACGTTCAATGGATATCGACTGGGATGAATACAAGACCTAGCCTACTCGACCGAAAGCAGCGGAAGCTGGGAATGCAGAAGCGAACTTGATGCATGCGCTGGTGAACAGATTGGGGCTCGTCACGTGGATTTGAAATCGTGTGGGGGTTGATCAAACTAAGCCATATGTATGTGGCTCAACACGACAAGATCGATTTAAGATCGGGCTCTGGCTCGAACAATCCAAACTAATTTTATGGGGGCTTGTATGATATTATCAGGGGCCCGTGATCCAAGTCCTGGATAGGCCTTCTTGTTCGTTGTGGATGGACAATTATTTCCTGGAACGAGTATTTTACCCGAAAATGGACATCATATTTCGTCATACGGGAAGCCATAGCGTACAGATTCGTCGGTGGCTACGAAGGACGATCTAAGGGCGCCTTTACCATATGATGCAAGTGACTTCGCACTGGTGCATCGAGATCACCTTTGTGAGATTTGTGACTGTTCGAGACACCAGCGGTGTCACAAGTCGACGACAAAACACCTGCAATCTTGCGGTGTGAACGAATGTATCCATTCAACACTCGCTCGGTTTCTCTGGCTGCTCCGCGGCGTCTTCGCAGGGTGGGTGGTTTGTCTTGCAAAAGCTTATTCCATATTCTTGTTCCCGAATACGCTTATAGGCGGGCTCTAAAGCTACGTAGATTTTTTGTGGAGAAACATTGATGAAGTTATAGGCAACTACCTGTGTTATAATCTTGGTCCGCTATAGCAACGTGCACAAAAGTACAAAAGAAATTAACACTGCAGCGACTCCAATAAGTACAGTACATGAAAACTGTATGCTGTATTTTATTTTAATAAAAAATAGCGTTGAAGCATTTATAAGCTTTTTTTGCAGTTACAGTATCGCGTTTCAATCAAGTCGAGGACGGTACGAAGTGGCTTAAGGTGCTGCAATGTTTATCTACATGCAATGTGTTGTATAGTGGTGGTTACAACGGGAACGCATGTGCTTATACTGTACAGTACCACTTACTCGGTAGGTACCATTATTATTATGGGGACCCGGGTGGAGGACCCGGGGGGTCTCGCAGTTCGAAGCTAGCTTGTACGGAGGCCCTTACAGGGAAACGATATACTCGGGCATCTCCTGCGCCTGCTTCGCAGCCGCAGCATCTGCATCTACTACTGTACAACCAAGTGTACCAAGTTTGATTGCTTATTTTCAAAGGCATTGCCGGTTCTCTCCAACGAAATGGTACTTCAACTCTTGGGTTTGACAAACCCAACGTGGTGATTCTACCTTCTCCTGCTCGTTGGATTAGGACTCCACGGATTTAGGTTTAACATTAGCTCTTTTGTAGTTAGTAGAACGGTTATCAACAACTAGCTAATCAACGTAATTTTATTCCTTCCTGCCTTCAAAACGTACGCTGATGCCCAGGCAGAATTCTATATTTCTTAGATTGTATGGCGGCGAAAAAACAGAAAAAATACGTGCATTCAAATATTTAGCGCTTCCAGGCTAACTGCCCAAACCGAATTTGCAGGGTAACCCGTGTATAAACACATGAACAATCGGAAAATATGCATGAAATCGTTATGGTGGCCCATGAAGATACCATAAACGACAGTAAACAAACCATAATTGCCTTAAAACAGTACTCCTGTGATATGTTATACTGGATAGGTTGCTGCAGGACATCGGTTACCGGCCGCTCACTGAACACGCTCTTATTGCGCGTTCTAGTCGAACTTTCCGAAGTCGATTAATTGAATCGATCGATCCAAATCGCCAGCAAACCACCCGAGATTTTGATTTGACTTGAGTTTACTATGTAGGCAACGAGAGCTATGCGAAGGCTGGGATAGCTAAAGGATTTTGTGTGAGGTATTGCCACGCGACAATTCTGGGAAAATTACGAAAAACAACAATTTACGTAGCTGGACCGACCTTCAAGTCGTCCACGAAGACTGTCATCTTGACGTCTTCCGACAGTGGGTTCCCCACCAGCGAGGCTGCCAACGTGCCCATCTCCTGTACGTACACGTACAGCTCGCGCTCCCCTTGATTGCAGGCAAGGAAGCGCGAGCGCTGGCGGAACTCGTTGTTCGCAGGGAGAAATGCGGCTCGAAGCTGCCCACACAGTTAAGCCCAGGATGTGAAACATCCAGGCGACATCGCTTCGCGCGTATACGCCCAAGTCTTGGCACGTCCGCCAAGATTGGAGAGCGCAAAGGCGACTCGAAGGTTCTCGGCTGAGATGAGACCTGCGCTCCTTGCGATCTCGGTCTCCCGGATCCAGAAGTGAAGGTTCTCACCTTCCTTCCCTTCGAACGGAAGCACAGCTAGCCGCAGAGGCTTAGGCTGCACCCGTTTTGGGCTCACGCATCTGAGCCAGCAGGTTTCCCTGCACATGAGCGATGAGCCCGCGTTCGTACTCGTCAAACGCGCTCACCCGCTCGACCTGCTCGGCTCGCCGCCGCCAAGCTCCGGAGGGCATCTCTTCCGAAGATGCCCGCCATCTTCCGCACCGACTCGAACTGCGAGTCAGTCAAGTGAGGAAACTCACTTCGGTCCATCGTGACTCACAGACCTGAGCCACCGAGGATTCAGGTAGACCAATCTACCCGCGTAGGCGTAGGATTGACTACGAGTGCTACCAAGTGTGACGGGGTCACACAGCACAATGCACAGAGGAAGTGCGTGTGGATATTACTATCCAGGTGAACAGCAGTTCACCAGTTCCCGGCACGGTTTGCTACAAAGGAGTAGGTTATAAGACTGACTGTATTTTGGTAGAGGTTAACTTGGTCGGAATACAAACTACAAGTTAACCATACAAAAGCCCACACAAACTCAAATGGTAACTACTGGTACCATGTACCATGTACTCGGGAGAGTGACACCCGTCACTCTTTATGTAATGGGTACACTTGATTGTACCCCGTTACACAAAGAGTAACTGTGCTCGAATATTAAGTGAACTTACGCACACCCACCAGGCGTAGGTGATAGTCTTGAACGTTCGGAACGGTGCGTAGTTAGATAAGTTGATAGATACTTCATGGATAGTAGATTCCGCTCACTGTAGCAACTCGCTCGGCACTAAGACAGCAAATATAGACCACAAGGGCGGGGGCTGCCATAGGAACCGAGCGCGTTGCTACGAGAAACGAAATCTGAGGGCAGTTCCAAAGAAAAAGTAATCCATTTCAATCAGTGCGAGACGCTGAGAGTTACAGACCCATTCGGAAATATCTCTACGCATTCTTCATAGATGCTTCAACTGAGCCCATGCTTACAGTTTGTACTGCATGTACATTTCGTATATCCCAAGCACACTACCAGCCCAATTCTCTAGTCGTTAATTCTGAACTAAACCCGTGGCGAACTTTTGAATGGTGGAGCTAAGTTGACTAGCTAAGCACGCCAACGTACTTTCACTTCTATGCTTTCAGTTCTGGCTGAAAGACCTCACAAGCAAGCGCAGCGAGCTACTACTTCGTTGTAGTTAAAACGGTGGAGTGTTGGACCGATTCATACAGCTTAATGTGTTGGTAGTTCTATTGAAAGCTGTAGGCTACATACAGCCTGTAGCCTTCACTACGCAAGGCACGTGCCGTTGACAATCGAGTCAATCCATGCGCGGGCACGGGAGATGCGCGAGTACACACCAGGAGCTCCCTCCGTTCCACACGGTGACGGACCCCAGCTCGATATCCCGATCAGCACGCCCTGCTTCTCCGACTCGACAATGAGTGGGCCCCCAGAATCCCTTTCACACGAATCCTTGTTCGCCACTCCACCGGCACAAACCTTCGACTCCTCCGTGCCCATTTTCTTCGCGCAGCGCTGGTCGTCCCACAGCGGAACGTCAACACCGCGAAGCTCGTACGACACGGAGCCGTTGTCCGCGGTGTACCCCCAGCCCAGCACAGTTGCCGTTTTGTTCACAGCAAAGTCCGAGTCATCGGCGGCAGCGAGTTTTGCGGGCGCGAAGGAGCTGGGCTTCTCCAGTTCCAGCAGGCAGTCGTTGGGGAAGAGGCCCCGGTCGTACTTGGGGTGGTTCATGATCGACACGACTCGGATTTGCTCGCCATCGCTTGATCCGTTGATGAAGTGCGAGCCCACAGACACCCAGCGGATGTCGTAGTTGCTGCTGCAGTGCGACGCGGTGATGACGTGGGTGGGCGAAACGAGGGTGCCTCCACAGAAGCTGTTGCCGTCGCGGGTGCTACGGATGCCAGCCACGTACGTCTTAGTGCCGGCCGGGACGATCTCTCCTCCAAGAACCAACTTGCGCTCGACGTTTTCATTGGCTTGGGCCGTGGATGCACAGGCCAGAACGAATCACGCGGCCGAAACGGTTGACGGGGTTTTCATCTCTCACCTGACGTTGGACGCGGTAAATTGCAGAATGACTAAGGTCTACGCTTTCGGATTAATTGCCACGTAAGGACGAATGGACAGCACCCTATGCGGGGCTGTAAAGTGAGAACGCATTGGAGACAGATGCTAACGTTGTTCAGATCTCTCCTCAATAGGCCATTTGGTTTCGAGCAAGTCCAATTACTGTACTAAAGTACTCTATCATTACAGCAGTTTGTCTTATCTATACTGTACACGATACATTTTGTTTGTGCTTGTACGTCCAATATTATATGGCTACGCGAACACGTACATTAATTATTCATTCATTTGTACGTCCATATGCTGCACGCGATCATCAATTTCACGCTATCGACGGCAGCTGTAACTTACAGCCTGTAAGCCAGAACGCACGGGTTTTCTGGATCCATGCAAACAACTTGCGCATTTCTGACGAAATTTACAGTCGCGTCCCCGTCGGTCGAGGAACGGCCTTAAAAATGAGGAAACGCTGCTGATTTCTGAGGAAAGCATATTCTGCTCGGAAAAATGAGTAAAACCTACAAATCGCTACTCCTGCGGTACGCGCTCTTGCAACCGCTGGTTTCTGAGGAAACGTTGCGACGCCAACCCAGCGATGCTTGGTGAGGCCTTAGAGAGGCTCCTTGACAACCGGAGCGAAGCGGAGTTCTGTCAGGGGACGGCGCAACTTCACGCGCCGGAGGAGTTGCGCTGCGAAGTAGGTTCTATCTCTATATGCGACCAGGATGCACACCGGAGCGTAGCGGAGGTCGTGCGTTCCGCGGTCGACCTGAGTAGGTTCCCGTCGAGCCCCGTAGCGCAGCGGAGGGCGCGATGATGGGACCCGGAGTACATTGCGCATGTGCCCGAATGGATACTCACGTACGTAATGTTCATTTGCGTACGGAAAATGGACATTGTACCGTAGGTACTGTACTCAGAAGTTAGAAGTTTCCTCAGAAGTCACAGAAGTTAGAAAAAGTTCCTCAAAAATAAGTAGCACCCGTCGGTCGAAGTGGACACTTCAAATACATGTACAACAAAGGTCTGTGTATACGTATGTATCAATTTTGACTGTTGAGCTTCATGTAATGCGCGCGTAACCCACGGTTTTACAGAACAGCAGCGCGGAAGACTAGTTGTTTTGTACAAGCGCAGCGGTGGAAAACCTATTTTTCGAGAGATGAAGTGAGCCACGTTTTCAAGCCCGAACTCGACACCACGACAGTCCACGGCTTTGCACTAGGCCTGCCTGGCCAGCAGTAGGCAGCATCGTTTTTAGTTTTAGGGGGCGGCTATGGCAAGTTGAGCTCGTAAGGTAAGTTGCGAAGTGAGATTGAGAGTTAGAGTTCATCCTGACAAACATCGTTCCTACCAGCGACCTCCTTGGGGCAGCAACTCCTGGGCTACTGCTCCTCCAATAGCTGCCGCTGCTGCTTGCCGGCAGCCAGTCCTCGGTGCTGCTGCGTGCCGCCTGCCAGTCCTCGCTGCTGCCGCGTGCCGCTCGTCCACTGCCGCTGTCGAGTGCTGCTCTGCTGCCTCCAATGCACGCGCCTCGCTTGGTCATTCGCTGGGCTTCTGCTCCAGGAGCTCAGCGTCGAGATTGGCATCGGCACCGGTGCCTGGATAGGCACCGGGATCGGATCCTGCCAGCGCGCAGTGTCGTCTGGTGATGGCGCTCTGACCGCGCCCAACAGCGGCGTTCCTCAGCTAGCGTGCATGCAGGCCAACTAGCTGGCCGACTTTAAGACCCACCACACCACTCCCGGGGCTGCCTCGCACGGATTCACTGCGAATCCGCTGCGAGGCATGCCTTCGGTGATCTAAGGACGTTGCCTTTGCCCCAAACGTGTTCACGGAGAAGGTTTGAAATGGTGGTAGATTATGGGGACGATGATCTTCATAATCAAAGTGCATCGCGTTGTGTCCTCTACTCAAACGGCTGTTAAGGAAGCTCGACTCAGTCGAGTCGATTGCAACCATGCTTGTCTGCTCGACACCTAGCTAATTCGCAGCTACTAGCTCGGAAAAGCAATAGATAGCCCAGTTTCAATCCCCCTCCCCTCGACTGAAAATAAAACAACGAGCCCCACATCTATTGGGAGCGCTCAAGCTAAATCTAAGGCAAGCCGAGGTCCACGCTTGGTCCCTGCTTAGCGCTGGATTCGTCTTCTGGGGGAATTTAAGGACCGACAGCTAGACGTTTGGCAGCCTTGAGCCATAGGATACCTCCCCCGCAATTTGGATTCAATGATTGGAAAATCTGATGTTCTTTTACCTAATAACCTTTCGGTAGCCACGTGATAAGTACTGTAACTCGACATAGTCCAGTGAGTTCGGGCAATAGGACCTGTTGTCTTGCTAGCACGCGCGCAGCGACCACAATATCGTTAGGAACCCAAAGTTGCAACCTGGGTGAAAACTGCATTCTATCGGGTGGAAATCCTATGTTAAGCCTGGGTTATTCACCTCTCTCGAGTTCTCGGAAGCGCTCACGGGGCCTTGATAACCCCGTTGATTCATTCGGCGCCAGCGGACACACGCGAATACGCGGAAGGGTACCCTTCGTAAGCACAGCCGTAGCCTCAACTGTTCAAGCCGATCAGAATATCGTCGGCATCTCTAGTGTTGTTCTCCTGATCAGCGGACTACCGGCATCCCCGATGCATGAGTCCTTGCCAGCGACGCCACCGGCGCACACCATGCTGCCGTCCACTTCAAGCACTTGCAAACAGTCTTCGGGGCTCCAAACCCGCAATCCTACACCAGAGGTCGGAAAATAAAATATCATATTGTATTTTGGTCTTGGAGTCACAGTAATAATCATTGCAATACAGGGTCAGCCAATAATACAGTATTTTCACAATTATTGGCAATAAATATATACGGGATTTTCGTAATAAGCTTAGTTTTTGTATGGACGCAAGTGTTGATATTGTATTGGGACAATTTTCCATTGTACGGGAACATCCTAAAGCAATAAATTATTCCGTGCTAAAAATGCCATAACTATTGTATTGATATTATTTTTTCCAACCCCTGTCCTACACTCTGCAGCTCGTAAGCGTCCGTGCGGTTGGGGTAGCTCGAGATACCCCAGCCCAAAGCCGACGACCACATGCCCGGAGTGATGTTCGAGTGGTCGGCCTTCGGGGGCTTCACAGGCGTAAACTTGCTGGGTTTCTCCAACATCAAAACGGCGAAGTCGTAGGAAAGACTGGTGGAGTTGTAGAGCGTGTGGTTCTTCGCCCCCATGACCTTGATTGCCTCACCGTCCAGTGTGCCGTTCAAGCAGTGCGTGCCCACAGCTACGAACCCCAGCTCTCGGTAGCCCGTGCATGATGCAGCAGTAAGTACGTGGATGGGGCTGATAAGGGCCCCGCTGCAGAAGGAGTTGCTCTCAGGAGTAGCGCGAAGTCCGGACGTGTACGTCTTCGAGCCGATCGAAACTTCTCCGCCGCCAACGATAAGCGCACGCTCAACATGTTCAGCCTGGGTGTCAGCAGCGCCCAGCGCCATTGAAGCAGCAATCGCGGAGATAATGTTCATGGTAATAGGTATACGAACTATAAGTCAAAGCTTCATGTTTACAGGTCGTTGCGACAATAACGACACAAATATAACGCAAAACACGATTGCAAGTGCCTTGGCAATGCGGAAGTGTATGGCCATCGAAGGCCATAACACAATATTGGATTGCGAACAGACAAATTGTCCGTGGCAGCGACTATTTTCAGAACAGACTATAGTACCAAGTGAAAAAAAATAATTCGCTTAACTCATCTTTGGCGCGAAACGCTAAAAATGGCTCACCGGCAAAACGAGCCCATTTTTAGAACGGTCTAAATCTAGAACGGAGACTTGCAAAAATGTACATTTGATGTGGCCCCGCCACTGCCTGCTACTGCCCTGGATCTTGGTAGGTAGTTCCGAGCTTTATCTGGGGAATCCTATGACAACAGCGCCTCTGGTTGAGCGCGGAAAAATAGATTTTTAGTGACGAACAAACATATTCAAATCAGCCCTGATCGCAAGGCATACAAAACAGAAGTAGCGCCGGGGCTGGTGGGCGTGTCGTGTCGAGTGGGTGTCAACATAAATGCAACACAATGGGGTTCGTAATACAAACACAATAATATCTGCCCTGTTTCTAGAATTTGAATGTTCTAAAAAGTGGGCCTAATCTGCCGGTGAGCCCTAAAAATAAATGACCCGATGCACAGCTTCTCGTTTCCAATTCAAGCTGTTAGCGCACCACTTTGGAAAGGCTCACCCAGTACAAATAACAAACCGACAGATATGACTTGTTCGGCAAGACTAATATATTGTTGTGAATAGCATCCCTCACCTTGTGATGTTCTCGAAACTGGTCAAACGCTTAGTAAGCGTAAATCGAGAAAATCGAAAAATCAATTCAATTCGTTTTGAACGATCAAAGCCCACAGCTTGAACACAAGACGAATCCCTGGTCACTACAACGGATCAGTTGCTGACTTTGAAATATTCACACGAAACGTAGTTTGCTGATTAGAATTCTATTCGACGGATCGACGTAAGATGAAATACCGGAGCGGGCCACGCACTCCGCGCACAGTACTGTGTCTGTGCATTAGCTCGTTGGAACCTGCGCCTGAGCATGACTTTAGCTACCGTCATTTTAAACCGCAATAAAAACAAATACCGGTACAAATCCGTTTTCGGGTGCCATTATCCTTGAAAATATCTGGATGTTACCAGCAATCGCAGTGTGCTTACACCTGTACTTGCGAGTATACCTGTGGTTGATCTGACTTCGAGTGGAAATTTCGTTGCTGTGGAGAATTACTCTTTTGTGGGAACAATAAAATGGATGTACCAGCGCATTCGCGTACCTAAGTATGAAACGTAACCAGAAATCGTTCTACCAAGTTTGCACAACGCATTTTAGGTTAATTGACACCAATACCGTCAGGGTTATTGCCATTAATGCTGCGTCGGTGGCGCCATACCGCCGACGCCGACACATAAAAAATATCCTCGGCGCTTCTTACTCTGTACTAGGCTTGGAGCCTACTTCGAAGTAATTTACTGGCAGTGCAGGAACCTGACAGATGAATGCGGCGTAACCACCAGAGCTCGGAAAAATACTTATTTTATTTTATTGAGGGGGTCCACTCGCGTCAATAAATTATTGGGCAATAAACTATTGATCATCAAGTAAACCACTAACCAGCTACGCCCGCTCGTTATACGACCACGTCTCTTGTTAGTCTTGAGTGCGTCCGCTATAATCTCAGCGTCCCAAAGCTTCCATTGAACTCCAGCATCACCAGCGTCTCGAGAGTCGTGGTCGGTCCCTTCCTCGAGAATAAACGTTCAACGTCGTTCGATGTCGGTGGAATCCAGCGAAGGTCGACGAACTATGACAGCGTATTGCTTTTCACCCGGAGTAGCCTCTCCGCAAAAAAAAATTATCTCCCTCTTCATCGTCACTTGCATCGCACTCTCCACGAAATCGTGCGAAGGCTCATCAACAGCAGTAGCAACGAACGAGGCGAGGTTTCTTGAACGCACTGCTCGGATCTCGTACTTCGAGAGGTAGGCAGTCTGGTGGTCACGTCGGAGGTGGTCGATCATGTTGGTGTAGCCACCAGAGGACGACAGCTTGCGCGTCATCGAGCACAGTCAGCACTTCTAGCGGCCGTTTGGCAGCTTCGAGTAGAGGGTTCTGACAAGTTGCTTCGGCGTCGGGGACAGTAGATTTCGAAATGACAGCGAGAAGAGGAGAATACTTGAACGTGTATAGCGCTCGTATAGCTCGGATGCACCCGAAGCTTCTACAGTAGTAATCCTTAAGCAGAAGAGACAGCTCATACGGCTAACAACGTGTATGGGTGTTAGCTGCGGATGTTAGGACCTCGTACTAAATGAACACAAAATACCTCACCTGCAAAATGAAAATGAAAATGAAAAATACTTCGAAGTAATATCTAAGGCTATTATAATACTGAGTAGAAGCGCCAGCATATTTTATTTGCTGTGTCCGCACCGGTAAAGTACGGATTCGATTGAAAAATGAAATGTATTTGGACAAATTGTCGGTTTGACAAGCAAGCTTTCGCAATTGAAATTTTATAGCGGATTTCAACTTTAAAAAAAATCAAAGTCGATCACAAACGACCTGGATCAAAAATCGTCTGGATTGCCCACATGTCCTGTAGCTTTACCGGTTTAGGATTTCCACATCGCCCAGCTCAAGAGTATATTTCACTGTAAATATCAAAACACACTCCTAAAACCTTAGCAGCGCGAAATGACCAAAACCCCTCGGCAGCTGCAGTGCTATTATGCAAGCATAATACATGCATAAGTATCGCAAAATGATGCTGTATTTTGCAAGGCTGCAGTTCGCTCCGTGTAGATGGATGCCGCGATGACCTATTACTTTGCCGAGATAATGGGGTTAACCCACTTCAGCGCAGAGGACACACGCGAGTAGACGGTGGGGGCTCCCTCGTCGCCGCAGCCGTAGCCCCAGTTCACCAAGCCGATCAGCACGTCGTCCTTGTCGCCAGCGCCGTTCTCCTTGATCAGCGGACCACCCGTGTCAGCCACGCACGCGTCCTTGCCAGCGACGCCGCCAGCGCACACGTTGGTAGGGTTGATGACGTAGACCTGGCTACAGTCTTCGTTGCTCCAGACCTGGAGGTTGACTCCCTGCATCTCGTTCGAGGGGGAGCCGTTGGGGAAGCTGGTCCAGCCCCAGCCCATGGCCTTCGACCACATACCGGGCTTGATGTCCGAGTCGTCGGCCTTGGGCAGCTTCACGGGGGCGAACTTGCTGGGCTTCTCCAGAGTCAGCAGCGCGAAATCGTACTCGCCGTTGCCGGTCTTGTTAAAGTCGGTGTGGTTCTGGGCCTGGATGACCTTGAGCTGCTCGCCGTCCTTCGTGCCGTTGACGTAGTGCGTGCCGACCGCGACAAAGTCGGGCTTGGCGTGCTTGGTGCACATGGTCGTGGTGAGCACGTGGGTGGGCGAGATGAGGGCGCCGCCGCAGTAGGTGTCACCGCCGGCGGTGGAGCGGATGCCAACCGAGTAGGTCTTCTGGCCGCTCGGGATGATGCTTCCGCCCAGGATGAGCTGGCGCGAGGTCGTGTCGGCGTCGGCAGAGGCGGCAGCGATGGCCATGGAGGCAGCGGCGATGGTGGCGGTAACCTTCATGGTGTCGGCTTCTGTTGGGCTTGGGAATGCGGTGTGCAGTGGGCGGTAAAATCCGAAGTGCTATAACACCAGGACATGATAATCAGGTCCTGGTGTTGATCTCAAGAAGCAGCGAACACGAGTGAGAGGAGTTGAAACTTGAAGATTTTCCC
Organism: Phytophthora sojae; assembly: GCF_000149755.1. NCBI lineage: Eukaryota > Oomycota > Peronosporomycetes > Peronosporales > Peronosporaceae > Phytophthora > Phytophthora sojae. Next base: position 1,145,131 of record NW_009258128.1, on the reverse strand, counting down.
GACCGATGTGAAATCCAGTTTTTTTAACTTATTCGCCAGGTCGTGTTTAAAAACACGACCTGGCGAATATAAGTGTGTCAATAATGGTACCTACCGAGTAAGTGGTACTGTACAGTATAAGCACATGCGTTCCCGTTGTAACCACCACTATACAACACATTGCATGTAGATAAACATTGCAGCACCTTAAGCCACTTCGTACCGTCCTCGACTTGATTGAAACGCGATACTGTAACTGCAAAAAAGCTTATAAATGCTTCAACGCTATTTTTTATTAAAATAAAATACAGCATACAGTTTTCATGTACTGTACTTATTGGAGTCGCTGCAGTGTTAATTTCTTTTGTACTTTTGTGCACGTTGCTATAGCGGACCAAGATTATAACACAGGTAGTTGCCTATAACTTCATCAATGTTTCTCCACAAAAAATCTACGTAGCTTTAGAGCCCGCCTATAAGCGTATTCGGGAACAAGAATATGGAATAAGCTTTTGCAAGACAAACCACCCACCCTGCGAAGACGCCGCGGAGCAGCCAGAGAAACCGAGCGAGTGTTGAATGGATACATTCGTTCACACCGCAAGATTGCAGGTGTTTTGTCGTCGACTTGTGACACCGCTGGTGTCTCGAACAGTCACAAATCTCACAAAGGTGATCTCGATGCACCAGTGCGAAGTCACTTGCATCATATGGTAAAGGCGCCCTTAGATCGTCCTTCGTAGCCACCGACGAATCTGTACGCTATGGCTTCCCGTATGACGAAATATGATGTCCATTTTCGGGTAAAATACTCGTTCCAGGAAATAATTGTCCATCCGCAACGAACAAGAAGGCCTATCCAGGACTTGGATCACGGGCCCCTGATAATATCATACAAGCCCCCATAAAATTAGTTTGGATTGTTCGAGCCAGAGCCCGATCTTAAATCGATCTTGTCGTGTTGCGGAGCCACATACATATGGCGTTCCAGGAAATAATTGTCCATCCGCAACGAACAAGAAGGCCTATCCAGGACTTGGATCACGGGCCCCTGATAATATCATACAAGCCCCCATAAAATTAGTTTGGATTGTTCGAGCCAGAGCCCGATCTTAAATCGATCTTGTCGTGTTGAGCCACATACATATGGCTTAGTTTGATCAACCCCCACACGATTTCAAATCCACGTGACGAGCCCCAATCTGTTCACCAGCGCATGCATCAAGTTCGCTTCTGCATTCCCAGCTTCCGCTGCTTTCGGTCGAGCAGGCTAGGTCTTGTATTCATCCCAGTCGTTATCCATTGAACGTTGCATTCTGTCGCAGCACTTCGGATTTTACCGCCCACTGCACACCGCATTCCCAAGCCCAACAGAAGTCGACACCATGAAGGTTACCGCCACCATCGCCGCTGCCTCCATGGCCATCGCTGCCGCCTCTGCCGACGCCGACACGACCTCGCGCCAGCTCATCCTGGGCGGAAGCATCATCCCGAGCGGCCAGAAGACCTACTCGGTTGGCATCCGCTCCACCGCCGGCGGTGACACCTACTGCGGCGGCGCCCTCATCTCGCCCACCCACGTGCTCACCACGACCATGTGCACCAAGCACGCCAAGCCCGACTTTGTCGCGGTCGGCACGCACTACGTCAACGGCACGAAGGACGGCGAGCAGCTCAAGGTCATCCAGGCCCAGAACCACACCGACTTTAACAAGACCGGCAACGGCGAGTACGATTTCGCGCTGCTGACTCTGGAGAAGCCCAGCAAGTTCGCCCCCGTGAAGCTGCCCAAGGCCGATGACTCGGACATCAAGCCCGGTATGTGGTCGAAGGCCATGGGCTGGGGCTGGACCAGCTTCCCCAACGGCTCCCCCTCGAACGAGATGCAGGGAGTCAACCTCCAGGTCTGGAGCAACGAAGACTGTAGCCAGGTCTACGTCATCAACCCTACCAACGTGTGCGCTGGCGGCGTCGCTGGCAAGGACGCGTGCGTGGCTGACACGGGTGGTCCGCTGATCAAGGAGAACGGCGCTGGCGACAAGGACGACGTGCTGATCGGCTTGGTGAACTGGGGCTACGGCTGCGGCGACGAGGGAGCCCCCACCGTCTACTCGCGTGTGTCCTCTGCGCTGAAGTGGGTTAACCCCATCATCAAGACCAAGCAGGTCAAGACGGCGGTTCCGGTCCAGCAGGCCATTTCAGGCAAGCATGGCGTTCCGATCAAGCAGGGTATGCCGGGTACGGTGCGTAACTAAGTCATCTTGGTTTATCACTGTCTCCAGTCGCCTCAGCTCTTGGAGATAATTTTCATGGTAGCTTAATTGAGCTGTTCACTCAGTCATTGCCATACAAAGTATAACATCATTTACGGTACTGGTATGAATACGGCGGGAATAATGTTGGTGGTACCGTACATGCTTACGGCCCAATATCGTCGACAGGCGATGCGAACAGTGACAACTGTACAACCCCGCTACATTTTCCGTGTTTGCCGCTGGCTGTAAAAGAGCATACCATACAGTGCACCGTATGGTATGCTCTTTTACAGCTTTCGTTGGCTCACCGACTACAGTACAGTGATTTCTGCGTCGTGGTCTGTAGGCATGTTTAATGTTGCGTTATTCCATAATTTTAAATCGAAACTCTTATGATATTCAATACTGAATCGAGAACCATAGCATTTGCCGTCGCAAACAAAGTACCACGCAGCAAAATGCAGGATTTCAATTGTTTCTCAGAAACCAGAAACCGTTTCTGTACTGTGTACAGTATTACTATCGGTACCTCAATAACGCAAAAGTTGTCGTCATCAGCACTGGCTGTATAATTGCATCTGACGCATCCACATATTTTCAAATCAGCTCAACATGTACTCTACTTGTTTACTTCGATGTATATGCTCATTTGTTGCCGGACATGAACTTCATGCCGCCAGCTGTGCATGTCTCAGGGGCGTTCTTTGCGTCGAGTTCCGGGTGACGGGAGTTCGTCAGTTGAAGGCAATAGCAAGGAGGGACAAGATGAGTCCACAAACAGTTGAACAAGGCAAGTTGATGGAGGACTGTATCGACAGTTTTCTATTAATCCTTGAACAACCAGGACAAGTACGGGTAAGCAGCATGCAGCTACCAAGAGAATCGCCATTAGTGGTGATGATGAAATCTTCTTTAGGATTTTAATGGCTATCATAGTAGTCCAAATAAAATCTCTTCTACTACTGCGTCTCAGGGGCGTTCTTAACAGAGGTAGATTGGTATCACCGTACAACCAAGGTCCAAGTGTGCTAGAGACGTGCGGGTATCACCGTGCAACATGCACATCGCTGATAAGAATGAAATGTATCCGTTCACCTAATCTTTCAATAGTCAACTTTCGCCTCTACTTTTTATTTTTTATTTTACCGAGGCGGATGCCCCAGAGAGCGCTAGAAACCGCGTTAAAAGAGGACAAGACGACACGGGGTGTGGAGCCGCCACTTTACGCCCCCTCTTCACTGCAGCGGTTAAGGTAGGTGGCATTTAAGCACAACTACAGTAGCACGGGGGCAGTGAAGCAAGTGAAGAGTACATCTGATCTGCTGTTAGAGATGCTATTTTAGCGACGTTTTTGCGCGGAAATTTGCAGAGAAAACTGCTCGCATACAAAACGCTAGTGTACCTTCGGGAAGTGCTATAGATAGCAGATGCACGATGTGTTTCCCTCGTGACTCTTGATTGGACAGTTTGTTCTGTATCTCTAATCAGGTACTATCTCATAACTAACGTCCCGCGGTACCGCGGTACGAGGAATTCAACTGCAAAATTTCGACTTTCCCCTCCGTACAACCGTGAACTCTTTCAACTTTGACAAAGTTCATATGCTACCTCCCGTGCAACCTCGTGATACCTTGCGCCTTTCTACGTCAGGGACGATTACGCTCGAAAGTTGAACGAGGTTGCACGGATACAACCAAAATCTACCAATCTACCTCTGTTAAGAACGGCCCTCAGGGCTCGGGCGGCCACCTACTCTCCATCACTGGGCAATTTACCGCGAACTGCGCACACTACCGCCAAATTCTCCCGTTGAAGATGAAGGTCCTCTCCTCCCTCGCCGCTGCGCTCATCGCGCTCAGCGCCGTCGACGTCGAAGCTGAGCACGTTCAACGATCCCTCATCTTGGGCGGAGGAAAAGTCCCCGTCGGCTCGAAGACGTACACGGTCGGCCTCCGGACAACTCCTGAAGGCGACACATTCTGCGGCGGTGCTCTTATCAGCCCCACTCACGTGCTAACTACCGCGTCTTGCACGGCCTATGAGGAGGGCTCGTCGATTCCCCACTGGGTCGCAGTGGGCACGCACTACCTCAACGGCAAGAAGGACGGCGAGCAGCTGAAGATCGTGTCGGCCCAGAACCACACCCTCTACGACGCTAGCAGCTTTTCGTACAACCTCGCCGTATTGACGCTTGAGAAGCCCAGCAAGTTCGCCCCCATCAAACTTCCCAAGGCGGATGGCTCGGACATTTTCCCTCGTGTGTGGTCGAAGGTTATGGGCTGGGGCGTCACCAGCTACCCGAACGGCAAGCCCTCCAACGAGCTGCAGAGCGTTGACGTGCGGGTCTGGGGCGACAACGCCTGCGAGAACAAGCTCGGCGTGGACAAGTCGTCGTTGTGTGCTGGTGGCGAGGCGGGCAAGGACTCGTGCGTTGGCGACACTGGCGATCCGCTGATCAAGGAAAACGGCCGCGGTGATGCTGATGACATTCTGCTGGGCTTGTCAGGCTGGGGCACCGGTTGCGGAGACAAGGATATGCCCTCTGTGTATTCTCGCGTGTCGGCAGGTATTGAGTGGATCAACTCGGTCATCAAGAAGTAAGCAGCTTCTCTTCTCAGCGAGCTTTCACGCTTGAATGCATTTGTGCTATTCAGCCGTCTCTTTAGCTCGAGTTCTACAGTAGCGGCCTCAAACCAAACAGTTTTGGAAAAAAAGAATAAAAGTAAAAACTTCTGATTGGTCTTACTTTCGCACTGCGGCACAGTGTGAAGTTGTCCGCTAAAATAACGTCATGAAGGCTCTTTGCCTGTCTACTCGCATGTGTCCTCCGCGGTGGCGTGGCTCAACTCCATTCACTTAGTTGGCTACTTGTGGCATTTTTCTTCTTGACGTCGTCACATTGACTATAACATTTTCAAAATGCAAATATTTGCATTGTAAAGAATGACCCGGTACAAGGCACAGCGCTGTGATGCTGCATCGTTCTTTTTCTGAGTCAGCATTGGCCCCCTGTCGAATCAGATCCCATACATCCATCAAGTCAAAGATACAATTCCATGAAACCTTGAGCCATCTCACTCACTCGCCAACTTGCAAGAGCTCCGCTAACTTCTTAGCCATGTCGTCGCTCTGGCCCAGCGCGCGCGAGGAGTTCAGCCACAGCCAGAGCAGCCGCAGCAACAGCAGCGACCACAGCGACGAGCTGCTGGGCGAGCGCCAGCCGCTGCTGGGACCCGCCAGTCCGGGCGCGCGCACGGCCGCCGCGCTGTCGCCCAGCACGGGGCGCGCGTCGTCTCTGCGCCGCAGCTTCCGCCCGGGCGACCACAGCGGCCGCCGCTGCACGGACGTGGTGTTCCTGGGCTGCCTGGCCACGTACTGGATCGGGATGCTGGCGCTGGCCGTCACGGCCTTCTCGCACGAGAGCAGCGTGAGCTTCGCGCAGGAGATCAAGAGCGGCGTGGACTTCCAGGGCCAGCCCTGCGGTGGCCGCCGGCCCTTTGTGTACTTCCCGGACTACGAGGACAATCCGGACTTTGGCTTCTGCGTGGGCGAGTGTCCGAAGGAGGACGGAGAGACGCTGACGGTGGAGCTGCCGCTTGAGTCGGGGAGAAAGGGAAGGAATGGGACGCGCGAGATGCAGGAAGTGCAGTTCACGTCCTATGCGACGCATCGGTGGGCCTATGTGTGTGCTCCAGCGGAAGGTGGGGGTGTTGGTGGGCAAGTTTTGGGGGTGAGGAGGTGTTGATGATTTTTTTATTGCTTGTTTTAGTGAGATCGGAGCAGGTGATGATTCGACAATTGCAGGACACATTGGGACGGTTTGTGGGAGCTCTGGGCAATGTATGAGAGTTTGGATAATGCGGTGGTGGAATTATTTAATGGTAGCTAACTGTTTGATGCAGTGTTGGCAGGTGCTGATGATCGCGACGGCGGTCTCTCTGTCGACGGCGGGGTTGTATCTTGTGTTGTTGCGGTATTGCGGCTGCATCAGCGTGTTGATGTCCACGGTGGGGATTGAGTCCATCCTCGTGTACAGCAGCTACCGGTTGCTGCATGCCGCGTCGGACCCGCTTTCGTATGCGAACGACCCCGTGATGCTGAGCTCGCTCCAGATCAGCACTGTTGCCATGTGCTGCGCGGCCATCCTCTTCCTGCTGTTTGCGATGGTGAATATGTCGCGGCTTCTGCTAGCAGGCGCGTTCATCACGCATGCGTCACGCGCGCTGTCGCAGCTGAAGCGACTGCTTGTGCTGCCGTTCATCTCCTACGTGTTGCTGCTGCTGCTCTTCGGCTGGGGTATCCTTGTTACGGTGTGCATCTTTGGAGCTGGCGAGACGTCTACGCGAATTGCAACGATCTCGGCTACATCGCCGTCCTCTATCCGTGTGGTGACCGAGTCGTTTGAAGTGAGCACCAAGCTGCGTTGGTTGTTCATCTATCACCTCTGGGGCATGTACTGGTCGGTGAATTTCATCTTGTCTATTGGAGAGATGATCACGGCGACGGCGATATCGTTGTGGTATTTCTCGCCTGAGAACCGAATCACAGGGCTGAAAGAGTTCGAAGAGGCAGACCCAGTGTCCTATTCGGCAAACGCAACCGTCAAGTACCACCTCGGCACGCTAGCGCTGAGCTCGGGGTCTGTGGCCCCCGTGGAGCACATTCGCTCGTTCTTTTTGTACCTCGAAAACAAGAACGAGTTCGACGCCAACACGTTCACAGAGCTTGCGGCCAAGTGCTGTTGTGTACGTAGCAAGCTTTTTTTTCAAACACGATGGTAGTTGCTGACGATCGACCGCTCTTTTATTCTGCTGTGACTAGTGCTGTATTTGGTGCTTCAAACATTGTCTGAAGTACATCTGCAAAGAAGCAGTCTATGTGACTGCAATCCAGGGCACGAACTTTTACACGTCTGGAAAGGTACGGGCCGTCGTGTTAGCTGCTTTCAAATGTCTGAATATGTTCTCACCAACGAAGTTGTTTCGCTTTTTTTCTGGATAGCTGGCGTACACACTGATCTCGTCCAACTTAATCCGGGTCGGAGCTCTCAGTCGGATCGGTCATGCGTCCGTGCTGCTCGGCAAATTGATCGTGTGCACCACCGCGTGCCTCATCGCGTGGTTCCTTCTCGAAGATGTACGTTGGCAGCAAAGTCTAGGGCTTGTGTGGGATGCTGGTCTCATGGATATGTTGTGTCCGTTTCTCTTGAATTAGACCCCATCGCCCGTGCTGCCGCTGGTTGTTGTCGTGCTTTTTTCCTACAGCGTAGCGCACGCCTTCATGACGGTGAGTCCTTGTAACTATTGAACAAAATGCAGCGGTTACATTTATCTAACCAGGACCCTTATGGACAGATCTACGAGACGTCGATCAACATGCTGCTCATGTGCTTCACACTGGACGAGAACTTGCACGGCGGAAGAGGGAACTCTGCCCACGCCTCGGCGCCGCTCATCCGGTCGGTGAACGACCACCTGCGGCCCAAGTGGCAAACGGAGTTGTAGGAGTTTCAACTAGCCAGGATTTTATCTCGAATGGCCGGCCTGTAGTCTAGCCGCCCCCTTTTGATCGCTTATATATCGCCTGCGAAGGCTTCGGACACGGTGCTTGCTGGGACTTTTTTTTGTGTTGGCCGGCACCTTACTCGAGTGTCAAGGCCATTTCGGTAGTTGCGACCGCACGAAAGGTGCGACTTCAACTTGGCATGGCTACACAGGACATGGCTACACTTTTGTGACGGTCCTGCTCCACGAGACGGCCACAGCGCATCGCGCCCAGCACCAGTTGCAACCACTAGCGCTTGGTGCGCTGCCGCCAAATTTCGAAGCGTGCGGGTGAGACGCTCCGTTGTCAGGCGAGCGTCGAGCAATCCCGACCGAGCAATCGGCAGCCCTCGCTTCAACCAGTCTCGACCTCACTCTTCCGCCGGCACTGCTGCTGCTGCTGTACTGTATATGCAGCACTGCTGCGCCAATGCAGCGCGGAGAAGCCGCAAGATGCAAGAGCTGCATCATGCTCTCGGGTGGATATTTTGGCTTGGAAGCAGAGCTGTAGCCTGTATCCTCGTCGGGGAGGAACCTTTTGTGACAAGCTCTCGAGATGCTCGCTTGGATCAAGGCCTTACGGTCTCTGTTGCCGCGTGTATCCTTGCGCGTCCGTCTTTCCTCCGCGCAAATCGTCGTCCGCAGCGAGCAGCTCCGCTCCAGTCCCTCTCTACCTCGATACCTCGCTCACTCGCTATAGCGATAGTTGCCATGCTGAGGCGACAGAAAAGGGGCCCCTGGTGAATATTACTATGGAAGCATTTCGACTAACCCCCCGTTGAAACGGAAAACCTTCAAGACTTAATCAACTGAAACATTTCGACCGTGGTGTCGCATGGTTCAAAATCGCCCGCGAAACGACACTCCCCAGCGCTCTCTCTTCAACGCCCGACAGCAACGAACGCGCGATACCCGCACACCAGCGCAGAGCAGTGCAGCTTCTGCATTGGAGAGGCCCGAAGAGCTGAACGTACCACGCGGCGAGCCGCCGCTTTTTCTTCGACGCCACAATGCGTCATGGGCTTATCTGACCACAAAGTGTCGCAGTAGTCGGGCTCGGCTTAGCTCAGTTCTCTGCATAGTCACCTCAAGTTCTGCTCCTCCTCTTCACCTACTGCGTTCCGTTATGAATCTTATGTACGCCACACCGTCTCACGTCACACACTTGCCAGCTCAACACACTCTATAGCGCGGGCAAGAAGAGTTGCACCTCGCGGATACATCGCCTCACGCACCTCAGTACTCTAACCGCTAGCTCTGATATCTCGCTTACTTTCCCATTGGGATCGTGTCCGTTACAATCAGCATCAGCGACATCGGCCACCTCGAGGCGATACACTGCTGCGTAGAGTGCAGCTGCAGCTCCTTCGCTGGCCGAGACCAAGGCAACACGCGCAGCTGATTCGCAGATTTGCAGGCCCATGGACGCCTCCACCTCCGCTCCAGCGGAGTCGTCGCCGCTGACGCGCCGCTCGCAGTCCGAGCAGCTCCTGGAGGACGCCGAGAAGGCCGGCAGACTGCTGCACTCCAGGTCCGAGTCGGCGCTGCACCAACAGCAGCAGCAACAGCAGCACGACAGCGAAGACCCGGAGGAGCTGGAGCTGGACGCCACGGACACGTCGCGGGACGAAGAGCTGCTGGCGGAGGAGGTTGCAGCTGCTGAGACTGAGACACAGGCCCAAGCCGAGGCTGAGGCTGAGGACGCGGAGCAGCAGGACGCGGTGGTCGCGCACTTGCAGCAGCTGGAGCAGAGCCACGACCATCTGGAGGAGGCGTCGCGCGCGGCGTCGTGCTCGTCGCTGTCGAGCTCCAGTGGCGCGGGCTCGGCCAGCTCCGCCGCGTCATTGGCCAGGCGAGCGTCCGCCCACGCGCGCCTCAACAACCCGCTGCGCGGGGACACGAACCTCAAGATCTTCCTGCCCAGCGACAACGTTGCGCTCAAGGCCATCCTGTCCCCGAGGAACTCGGCCGAGAGCGGCGACGCGGGGAAGGTCGACGGGGACGCGGCCAATGCCAGTGGCGGCTCCGCCAACTTGCTGGACAAGCTGCTGTTCCGCAACGCGCCCGTGACGCCCAAGAAGTCCATGGGCAGCATCGTGGACGAGGACCTCGAGGCCACGAGCGTCGTGGTCATGAACACCAACCTCCCGCCGCCCCCGTTCGCCAACATGTACGCGTGCGAGTCCTGTCGCGAGGACATCGGCTCGCTGCTGTCTAAGGGGCGCCACCACTGCCGCAACTGCGGCGGCTCCTTCTGCTCCGAGTGCACCACCAAGACGATCATCGTGCCGTACCAAGCCTATCTAACAAGAGGCGAGCTGCGCGTGTGCGACGGCTGCTACCACCGCATCCAGAACTTCCAGAAGCAGGTCAAGAGCACGACCGTCACGTGGAGCGGCCTCCAGCCGCCCACCAGCGAGGACATTGTACGCGACTTCGAGCTGTCGGAGGACGAGGCTATCGTGTCCATCTTCAACTGCGCGCTGTTCCTGGAGACGACGCCGTACTACGGCCACCTGGTGCTGACGCGCAAGCGCCTGTGCTTCCAGAGCTACGTGGACTCGAAGAAGCGCAAGGTCTCGTACTCGCAAATTCTGTCGCTGCTGAAGCCGCAGTTCTACTACATCAACGGGCTGCAGGTCAAGACCAAGCGCAAGGAGACGTTCTTCCTGGCCGAGTTCAACGGGCTGCGGGACACCTGCTTCTTGCGGCTGGACCAGCTCATCCGCGCGTACCAGGAGGCGAGCAGACTGAAGGGAGCGGGCCCGGGCAAGTCGCCGAGCTCCAAGGAGCTGCGCAAGCAGGCGCTGGACCGCCGTCGCTCGTACAAACTCATCTCGGAGCACATTGTGTCGTCGGTTGGGAGCACCAGCAGCAGCTCGGGGAACCCGCCGTTGTCGTCGTCGTCTCCTATCTCCACTGTGGGCTTCATTGATGTGGATGAGGACGAGGACGTTACTACAGAGACGCCGCTTAGTGATATCGTGGAGGAAGGTGTGCACACGGATGACGGTAAGTCGACGGCAAGTGACGAAGACCCCTTTGAGCCGCTGCCGCCTGACCCGCTACTGGAGAAGATGACGGTGCTCTTGGACTGCGACTTGCGGGCCGACGTCAAGCGCGTCTTCGATCTCTTGTGGAACGACGGCCCGGGCCAAGAGTTTTCGCGCACCAACATGGAGAAGGCGAGGGATATCGACATTGACATTGAATCGTGGAAAGCCATTGACAAGAATTATGCTGGGAAGGCCGAGGAGATCCGAAAGGGCTTTGAGATCTCCAAGGAGGGCGACTACACTATGTATCGCATCGTGCGGTCTCAGCACCCGCCCAAGACTTCATTCCCCGGCTTGCCGCCTTATGCTGGATGCACACGAACGCAGCGGTTCCGTCTTGACAAGAGCTCGAACGGCGGGGACAAGTGGGACCGCTTCGTTATCACGGAGCTCAACCGCATGAGCAAGATCCCGTTCAGTGACTACTTCGAGGTGGAGATGCGCTACGTGTTTTCTAGGGACGGCAACAACTACTGCCACGTGCAAGTCGGTCTGGTCGTCAACTTCCTCAAAGCGACGTGGTTCAAGTCGCAAATCAACTCGTCTACGCGGTCAGAGTCCAAGGAGGCGCTGGAGGCTTGGACCAAGCAGGCGATCGAGTTCCTGGAGTCACAGCGGAATCGCGTCGTCCCGCTGTCCCCGACGCTCAGAGCTTTGTCCGCTTCTGGCAGCTTCAGCGAGCTTGAATCGGAGGCTGGCAGCAGCATTCATCCGGTACTCAAGCGCAGGGCGTCGGGTGCTCGCCGTAGTCTTCAACCCCTCAAGACGGATGATCCCCCCGCTGTCGTATCCAAACCCATTCCTACCGGGTCAGGCAGTGCAATGGAGATGGTGCAAGCTCCGCGCTCGATCGTGCAGTGGCTTCTACTCGGATTGCTTCTCTATGGACTCATGCTGCTACGTGGACACCAGGCACAAATGCAACAGCTCACGACCGCCACAACCAAACTACTCGAGCACCTCCGGGAGCAGCAGAGTTTGATGCAAGCACAGGCATTGAGAATGCAACAGAGCTGCGAGAGTGTATCTGTAGAAGCTGCCATGCAGACACTGCAGAGGTTTGTGGACGCCTCAACAGGCTAGCTCCATCATATCAAGAAACATTTTAGATTATTACTATAAACCAAACAAACTTTGAATTCATACAACCGTTGGGTGTGTTGCGACAGGCACCCGTCCCAGTATCCTATCGGCCATCACTTTCGAATCCACGGCGAAGTGCCAAGATGGCCTACCGCTCCATATTCCTATCGCCACAGAGGCGAGTGGATCCCACGTACACTCTTGATCCAACTTTACGCGCTGCATTTCACGAACGTGTGCGCTCCGGGGACATCGGGACGTTGCGTCGGATGCTCGAAAGTGAACCTCTGCTGGCTCAAGCGCGTAACCAAGATCGAGAGACCCCGCTATTCATCGCAGCAGTGCATCCGGCAACAGCCAAAGCTGTTGAGATGATTGATCTGTTAATGGAGAAGGGAGCTGTACTCGGTTCTCGTGATCGACACCGCCGGCATGTTTTGCTCTACGCTTGCTACCACGGAGTGGAGTGGGAAGTTGTGGCCTGCATAATGAAGTGACATGCCGCAAAGGGTGGAGGAGTTCTCAAGTGGTCTCACTGTGACGATGACGTCCGCAGCTCGCTGATTCTCGCGTGTGATGGTGGACACACCCGACTGGCCTTGAGACTTCTGGATGAGATCGACGTGGAGGAGTACGCCATGCAGAACCACCCGTTCCAAGTGTTGGAAGCGGCAATTGAGACGGGTAACGAAGCGCACGCAATGGGCATCGCGCAGCACCCGAAAGTCGAAGCTGCATTCCGAGCTCGCGATATGTACCGCTACAAAGATACAGTGGTCCCGTTCTGATGCACACCGTCTCAACGTGCACCGAGGCTGCAGTTCGGCGAAACATGTCGGAGTCGTTCTTCTGCTGAATGACTTGAACCACCAAAAAGTTTGCAAGGCAGTCTGGCACTCCACTCAAAAGATAATGAAAATTATCGATGAGGGTGTTGAGGACATTGTACACCCGATGATCTTGCGCGTTGCGGATGAATTCCTACGTGACTGGCGCTGGGCTCAACTCAAGAGATTTTTCCTGTTGCGATACCGTGGTCAGGATATCAAGGCTGCAACTCCTGAGCTTCAGTCGCACTTACTAGTGCGTCTTCCTGATCAGTTGTTTTGCTTGACTATTGATTTCCTGAGACCGAGGGACTTTCACGCTACAATGTTTAAGGAGCTGTCGTCTTTACTCACTGAATGCGAACGACTACACGTATGTGTAAAACAGAGCTTGGTAGCAGCGTGCTCTGGTCTTATTGATAGTGTTCCCAAAACAAAAGCGAGCACAACAAATTAAAGCAACTGCGTTCACCATGCCTTGGTCCTGCTAAGCTACTTCAGTCTTCACTTCCGCTCTCTTAGGAAACATACTTAAAGAGTAATTTTTACTGGGATAGGAAACAACGTTAGTGCTGCTATCGCAGACCAAATAGGATTATATCCGTGGTACGTCAAGTCAAAGATGAAGATCGAACCGGTAGGCTACCCATCACACCGGTATGGTCCCGGTGCCGCACTGGGGCAGTTTGAACCGGTATGAGTCAGTAACATATATGGAGTGAAGTAAAGCGAATGATTGAAGCGGACGGACTACCCTGGTAGCATACACAGGCAAGTATTTTCATTTCTCTACTAGCTATAAGCAGATCTCGAGCAAGGTTCTTTTCATTACTGTGTATAATTACTGCCAAGTCGTATTTTGCATCTTCGCCGTTGAGGTGAATTACCGGGCAGATGGTGCGGCTGCGAAGCAGGCGCAGGAGATGACCGTGGTTCGTAACAAAACAACTATTAAAGGGGTTTATCCCAAATAGCGTTGTTGGATGCACACATTGGATGCATTCCCCGCCTAAATCGATTGATGGCACACCACTTACACAAAATAGATTAGATTCAAAAGTTCATTTTGGAGGGGGATTGCGGTCGCAATTTTTCCCGCCAAAAATCTTCTCGTGGTGAGCGCAGCAAGCTCGTCAATTCCGCCACCCTCAGCACCGCTGGCGCAGGCAGGGAAACTCGTAAGTATACGCTGCTCTGTTGCTTGATGCTGGTCTGTGAGTGTTACGGGAGCCTACGCATGTCATGTCTAGATATCCGTTCACTAAGTGAAGAGAGGCGCGAACGCGGCGGTATAGCAGCCTGCAGTAGTTCACGATGTTGAGTCCGCGGCAAAGGAGTGACGCTCTACCTGTCGTTGAGGCGGTCCTTGCGCTGATTTCCCTCCCGGGACGCTTGCTTTCATGGCGAAGCCTCGTCGTCGAGGATTGGACCTACGAAGTGAACTCCGGAGACGCTCACTGCGATGTGTTTCTCTCCGGACCTGATCAACGTTTCGCAATGCCCGCCTCGTTGTGCCCCACCGGTGGTTAAGGAGTGGTTAAGGAGTCGTCGACAAGCTCAAGGACAGGAAGAAGGGGTTCCGGGAGGAAGGAATGCAACCAGAAGGCTATGTCATGTTCGTAGTTGAGAGGACCAAGCTCTATTTGCCTGGTAGGCAGCAACTTAATTCAAAAAGGGAAAATAGATCTCCTTCTCTCTATCTATCTCGTAAAATTCGTGACGTGTACGCTGGCGAAGACCTGCTGTCTAAGCGCTTGCTCGGGTGTGCCCCGGCCTGCCGGGTGCGAGGGCGCAAGAAGCCGTGATATGGCAACGTACTGCTACCGTTAGAAGGCAAGGAGCGGTTTCCTGGTGCAAGCTTCAATGGGCCTTTGCCAATGGCATTCTACACGAACTGCTAGGCATTTCGATCGGTGAGCCTGAAGGTCAGGGCGTGAACGGCACTTATGATATATTATTTATTTGTGGAGGGCGGTCATGGTTAGATGCAATGCATAATATGCGCATCCAATGCATCCAATGCATCTTACATGCATCCAACTACGTGCATCCAACATCGCTAATCCCAAAAACCTCCTATCCCAGCCTTCGCGGAGCCCTAGTATCATCTTTTTGTGTTACTAAAAGGTATCTTGATAAACTACATCGCAGCATTATGTTTCATTTCAACCGTTTGATGTACACAGACTAGGAAAAAAGCTCGAACATGAGTGACCGCCGCTACCCAGCGCAGAAGAACGTGAGGATCGCTACCCAGCGCAGAAGAACGTGAGGATCCAACGGGTTCTATACCGCTAGGTTTACGCAAGGACTTCTACAAGGGGGTGCGCTCCGGGGACATCGACGCCATAAATCGATTGCTCGACACGGAGCCTAAGCCCGAACTGTTGACCGAGAGACGCCGGTATTGATCGCTGCGGTGCACAAGGATGCCAGTAAGGCCGCCGAGATGATAGATCTACTGATGTAGAGAGGGGCTGTTCTGGGATCTCGTGACCGTCGCCATCGTAATGTTCTGCTTTATGCCTGCCATCGTGGAGTTGAATGGCCAGTGGTCGAGTGCGTTATGAAATGGGATGCCTCCATGGGCAAGGGGTTCTCAAGTGGTCTCAGTGTGACGAAGACGACCGGAGCGCATTGATCCTCGCCTGCCACGGTGGACACACGCGTCTTGCGCTGCGTCTTCTTGATGAGATCAATATCGAGGAGTATGCTATACAAAACCACCCGTTCCACGTGCTGAAGACTGCAACCGAGTTTGGTCACGAAGTTCACGCACTGGCGATCGGTGAGCACCCGAAAATTCAGACTGCACTCGGAGCTGCCAACCTGGATAGCTACAAGCGCTGCGCTGGAGTATATAGATCACTGAGCGAGCATACGATTACCGAGTGTGCTGAGCTCGCCATTCAATCGCAGACGTGCTCCGTCTTATGGACAGTCTGAATCACGTGAAGGTGTCCAAGGCCACGTGGTTCTTTGTTCACAGCACTGCGAATGAAAGTACCGGCCCCAGACACCCACTGGTTATGGCAATCGTGGAGCAGTACGCGAAGGATTGGCGTTGGGAGCAAGTCAAACCGGTATTTCTTCTTCGCGAGCGGGACGACAAAACTGCGGGCGGTCAGTTTGGACCGCATATGGTAGCCCAGCTTCCTGACCAAGTATTCCGCTTGGTTGCAGAGTTTGTCCAGTCTAAGGACGTCCCCAAGCCAGAAGCACACAACACGGTTCTCAGGGGCCTGGAGGAGATGGTCGATGCGCTGCGTAGCATACTACGACGACGACTTCATTAACTGGGGTGACGTGGTTGGATTGCACGGACGAATGCTTCTGCGTTGAATACTGAGGGTGTAAGGATTGAAAAAAAACAAGCAGCGAAGTAGCAGGGGCATTGATGAGGGGGTATTTTGATAGTGCAAACAGCAAAAGAAAACAAAACAAAAAACTACTGCGTCCACTCCGTCTTGGGCTCAACCTTGGGCTGCTCCATCTTGACTTCAGTCTTCACTTCCGCTGCCACTTCAACTGCTTGCGTCTGCGCTCTAGTCCTCGCTCGCGTCGGAATCACACGTGCCGGTACCGCATCAGCCGCTGACCCGGGCGGGACGTACGTGGACGGATCCACCACCGGTCCCTTAGTTGTCTTCTTCTTCTTCTTGGCTGGTTCCTCGCCCTTCTCCTTCGCCTGCTGCTTCCTCTTGAGATTCTTCGCCTTGGTCTTCTTGGCCTTCTGCTTCCTGTCCTGCTCGTACGTCGGGGGTTTCCTGATCGTCAGCTCATCCATCAGACGCTTGAACGAGTCTCCGCGCTGGCCCTTGAGCAGCGCCTCCTGCCGCGCGAGCTCCTTCTCCTCCTTGTCTAGCGGCTGCTCGTACTCCTCCCGCCGCTTGGTCCATTTCAGCTTGCTCACCTCGTCGTGCTTGCGCTGCAGAGCCATCTTGGCCATCTTGAGCCTCCCCACCTTGTTCGTGAACACGCCGCTCGCTTCTCCTCTCTTCTGCCGCTCCCTGATCGACTTTTTCTTTGCCTTCTTCTCATTAGGAGCCCCCGCATCGTTCGAGCCTCGAGCCTTGGACCTCTTCTCTCGGAAGGCCATGTTGCCCGTGCACGCCTTGCACTTGCGCGTGTCTTCTTTACTCCGCTGCGTATTGGAGTAGCTCGAATTGGGCAGCACCAGGCCGCAGCACTTGCAGTCCAACATCTTGTCAGCCCCCAGAATTTCAGCTTGGGGCACGATGAGGAGTTGGTAGCCACAAGCCGAGCAGGTCGGGGGCGCGTCCGACTCGGTCGGTTGTTGGTCTGTCGGTGGTGGTGGTGGTGGTGGTCGTGGCATTGTCGGTGCCTGGGAGCTCGGTCTTCACCTCGGGTTTCACTTCGGCTTTCAGCTCGAGGTTGGCATCTTCACCATCATGTGGGGTAACGTGGGACTCGACAACTTCAGCTTCCGACTTGACCACGGGCTCAGCAGACAGAGGAGAGGCGACTTCAACTGCGGTTGCTGTGGTGGCACTAGGCTCGGACTTGACGTTGAATTCAAGGTAGGCGGCGGCTTCGTCTTCGCTCTCGGTGGAGCTGCCGCCGTCCGAGGCGTACGCGGCAGAGCTCATGGCGACGGATGTTGCACTATTTGGTTGGCTCGAGGTTAGTAACGCCTAACTGATACATAGCAGTTAAGTATGTGATGTACTTAACTTCAACGTGTTGCTTTTATCCACCTCCACCACTACGTATTGATGCAATGCAATTTACGGGTAAGATGTCACTAGCTGGAGGGAATGAGGCACTCTTGTGGAAGTTGAAGTGGTTGAAGTGCTTGATTGGCAAGCTTATCTCCAGTTCATTTAGCGTATTTTATTTATTATTTTACCTCTACACTACTCCTGCGCGGTTGCGGGGGCTGGCGGCGGCATGGCATCGAGTGCCAGTGCGTCACGGAAGCGGAAGTCGTACGGGACGTACTCGTATCTCTGAATAAGCCCGTTCGGGTGTCGCCGCGCGTACTCGAGCATCTTGGCGCTCTCCTTACTCGCGTAGGGCAGCAGCACGCCCAGACTGGCGTTGTCCAGCTCGTCGTGAGACGCGTTCGAGTCCACGTCCGCCGCAGCCGCGAAGTCTCCGCGGTACCAGTCGCAGCACTTGGGCAGATACACGACGCACGTCTTCTCGTCGTAGCGGAGCACTCGCGTCACCACTTGGCGCGTGGCCTCGTCCAGCTGAGCGTCGAGGTTCGCGCGGTCGTACACCGGGACGCGGTCCGGGCATGAGAACGTCATGCAGTTGAGCGCGAAGTTGATGCGGAAGTCGCATGAGCGCAGCGTCAGACACGCCCGCGGGTCGCTGCGCTCGTTGAACCGCGGGATGACAAGCGACGCCAATGGGAACCGCAGCGACGACATGGACGCTCGAAGGATGCAGTGCTCGATCTCCGCCAGAGAGAAGAGCAGGCCGCTCGGGTCTTCGTCCGTGACTCCGAGTCGGTAGCTCGCGCCGTTGAAGAACCTCCCCCACTGGGTCTTGGACTTGGGCATCAGCCCCAGCAAACTCGCGTGGACGACCATGAGGTGGTACAGGTTGAGGAAGAACACGAGGCGGTTGCCCTCGCTCCTGGCAAGAGGCAGCAGATCGGCGCGCTGGAGGGACTGGATCTGGTCCTGGAACGCGAGGAAGTCGATGACGAACTCCGGGTCCACGCTGTCCTTGGAGCACGATGTTTGGCTCTTGCTGATGAGCTTCAAGGCGTGCTTCAACGCGGTGGACACGAGATCCAGCGGCCGGTTCGTCACGCAACCGGTTGATATTAAGCATGCGCTGAGCTGCGACGTAGTGATCGCAGCCAACTGCATCGGGCTGCAGTCGTTCAGTACGAACTGCTTGCTGCCAAATGTTTCGGGGCTTACGGTCAGCACAGATCTGGGGATCCACTTGGCTCTCTCGATAAGCCGCGAGAGCAGCTCAAGCCACGGACGTCGAGCTTCGGGTGAGACGAACGCCAGGTGGTGACAGCGCGCCACCTTCCCGATGTGCAGCCAGTAGAGTGGAGAGGTCGATAGGCTCTCCGTTGTTGAGGGCGTACAAGTGCACGAACACCGTCGGAACGTCGGATCGAGAGTCGACACTCCGACGACTTTGTCCAGCAGGATGGAGAACTTATTGGAGCTGTTGGTGGACAGCAGCCGCGAGAACCTCAGTATGCGGTTGTTCTCATCGAGTATCAGCCACTCGTGACGCCATTGAGTACTGCTCAGTACACGGACGACATGCACGGCACCTGGGCGTGGAGGCGGAGGCGCGCTCAGGTCGGAGTTCCTACCTCCCGAAGTGATTGATGAGGACGAGAACAGGAACGTCGAGGTGCTGCGCCCTGCAGCGTTTTCAGATAGGAACGGCCACTCGTTCTCCAACGACAGCAGCGCCGGCGCAGTCGTGACCATCTCCAGCAACGCGCGTTGAGCGGCGTAGAGCTGTTCCGGCTGAGGAGCGCTGTTTGAGCTGTTGTCGCTTCCACAGCTGCTGGTATACTCGCTTCTGCTAGCGTGTCCGTCGTCTGCGAACACCTCGGCGAACGGCGTCACCAGTAGCTGGATGTAGTAGTCGAGAAACTCGCGCTCGCCCTCAATCTTGTCAAACTTGCCGCGTCTCGACCGCACCGTGATCGACGATGTCTCAAAGACCGCGTCCGCCGCCTTCTTCTTCCCCATTTGAGAGTGATCTTGGTGCTCCAAGAACGACAACGGAGCAAACGCCGCCAGCGCCGGAAGCAGCAGCACGCGCTCGTTCTTCGTCTTCCGGTCCTTCCTCGTTGTTTTTCTCTTCTTCCGGCCTTTTCTCGATGGTTTGGGCTCCTCCTCGTCTCGAGCGGGAGGCTCGTCAACGTATTCACGGACGACTACAACGTAACCCACTCGACGCTCGCGGGTCGTTCGAGAGCAGCTCAAGTATTCGAACCACGCTGGAACGTGCACCTCGTACTTGGTGATCTGCCGTTGGATCTCTTCCAGTCGCGCGTAAATGTCCGGGGTCTCGCCTGGAATCTGGAAGTTCAAAGCGGATAGACGATGAGGCTCCTGCGTCGAGTCGACGGGCTGTTGCGGTGGCTGTCGACGGGTGTTGTGACTCAGCTGGAAGCAGAACTGGTACTTCTTGACTCGACGCGAGTGCGTGACTGGCAGCTCTTCTCCATCAGTCTCTGGGTTGACGAAATAGGCCGTGAGGTGGAGCGGCATGTCCTCCCAGAAGACTTTCAAGTCGGTGGCCTTCATCCCGGGCACGTTGGTCACTTGCCAGCGCAGGAAGTCGATGTAGTAGCTGTGGAAGTGGAACGAGTACGTGTCCGTCGTGTTGAAGGCGTACGCGGCGCCACTTGCACCTGATCGTCGGCGCTGAGATGCGTCCTCCTTCGACTCGCCGAAATCCGCCGAACCAAGCGCAGGAGGCTCTTGACCCGCCGGAGTGCAGACGAACTGGTCCACCGCCGTGTAGAGCGGGAAGCTGATGTGTGGCAGCTCGGCATCCTCGCTGTCAGCTTTGCTTTCGTCGGACTCTCCGAAGCTGTAGTGCAGCCCCCGGACGAGAGATCGGAGGATACTCAGCAGTAGATTGCACCCTCGACCGGTGAAGAACCCGAGGTGCATGGCGCGGGGCACCTCACCGCCGATGTAGAGCACACTACCTTCAGGCGGCGTCTGCTTGAACTGGAGCTGGAGCTGCACCCAGAACAAACGGTTCTTGCCTTCGAACAGCTCCGTTCTGATCATTGTGGTGGTCGGATCCGGCGGTGGGTCCCCCACCATCGCCGACGGGTTCAACAGGAACAGCAATTTGCCACGTACGAAGTCATTCTCGAACTCGTAAGGCTCCTTTGAGTTTGGTAGTAGCTCCGACCAGGAGAGCGCTGTATATGGGGCTGTGGATGAACACTTGACCTGGCCAGCGCTGTCCACCCGAAGCTCGTTCAGTTGCAGCGTCGGCTTCGAGTTGGCTGTGGGCGGCGGACGATTAACGAGCTGTCGTAATGGGACAGACGTGGGCTCGATGCCGTTCGCTCCATCAGGTTTGAGCTGATGCTTCTCACCGCTGACAGCCGAGGGCTCAAGTTCATTCGCACTTCCCCTGAAAGACTGTCGCCAGAGCGGCATTCGTCAACGACCTAAGGGGGAGTTCGCAAGCAGCGGGTGATTTATGTTGTGCCGAAGTTGACACGAGGTATTTGATGCACTTGGACGGCGTCCAAACACAAGATGCTGCGCCAGGGTTTTCGATAAGAGGCCGAGGGAGAGTCCTACGAATAACTTTGGGGCGCCAGAGCTATTGTGGGTAAAGGAGCATGTGTGTGTGTGGGTGACGAATCCGTCGTAACTATCATCACGACCACAACTGCCCGCTTGGCGTTACTCAGGACTCGGTATAATGGTCTGAGGATCGACAGATTTGGCGAGAATGGCCAAATCTAAGTACTATTGAAGAATGGTAAAGCTTTCAAGCTCGCATGTCTTGACAGGAATCCTACTTCAAAGTTACCCTTTTTTCCGTTCTACCAACGCAAAAATATAGCAAATTTTAATATTCAACATGCTCCGCCACTTCAAGCTTAGCTTAGGTTACCTAGCTGTACTGCCCGGGGGGACTGGGACCGCGTCGCCGAACCAGAACTCTCACGGCTGCATCGCATGCTGCGTCCCATGCCTTGGTCTTATCCTTCTCGGCCATTCTGGGCTCAACTGCGTCGAGATGAACTCGACCGATCACCTTTGCGAGCACCGTCTTCATCTCGGTCATGGCCATGTCGGCCCCCAAGCACGCTCTTGGTCCGCCAAGGAAGGCGTTGAACTTGTAGTTGGACGTCGGACGCAGTTTTCCGTTCGTCGAGTCGATCCAGCGCTGCGGACGGAACTGCGCGCTGTTCTGGCCCCAGACGTTCTCCCGTCGAGCCATGCTGTACAAGTCCATGGCTACTTTTGCCCCAGCAGCTACAAAGGTCCCATCACTGAGCACTGTGTCGATTCTGGCTCGGCGTCGAATGAACGGCTTGGCCGGATACAATCGCAGAGCCTCCTTTACCACAGCTTCGAGGTACACGACGGATTGAAGGTCTCTGTCCTCTTCTTCTGCTTCCTTCAACTCACGCGCGAGCTTCTCCTGCTCTTCCGGGTGTCGAGCGAGACACTGCAGACAACTGCTCAACGCATGAGCCATTGAGTCCCTCGCTGCCACGACAAGACCCAGCACGAACTCAGCCAGGAACTCTGGATCCTTGGAGCTCTTGCTGCTGCACTTCTGGCTCAGAAGCAGGTCGAGCATGTCCACACGAGCTCCAGCAATGGGACTGTCACAAGGACTGCCCCCTCGACGCCGCTTCCTCTTCGTGTCCACAGCTCCCAGCGTTATCCTACTCACCACGTCGACGCTGCGACTCAGAGCTGCCTCACTTCCGACGTCAAGCAGTCGCTCGAGTTTCCACGCGACTGCGGGTCGCTTCAATCTCTCAGCCACTCGCCTTTGAACCTCGTCAACCGCTTGCTCTAGATCGCTGCACTCACCGCGTCTAGAGCGCAGCGCTCCGAGCTGAAGACCGAAGTCCAGCTCAGTGAACACCTCCATTGCGAACGACCGCATGAGCCTCGTCACATCCAGTGGGTCACCACTGCTTGCTGTGTCGTCTAGAATCCTCAAGAGCGATTGAAGGTGGTGCTTCACCAGCACTGAAGCCTGTTGACGCAATGCCGCGGAGCTTAACACACTCGATGCAAGCTGGCGCTGCATGTTCACGGAAGGCCGCACCTGCCCAGTATATATGAACGCGATAGCCCCGCCATGCGCATCGTGTGCGAGCCCTTCAGCGTCGTTGTCGACCTTCTCGAACTGCAGTGCGAACGTCCGCTGGATGTCCTCGAAGGAGGTCGGAGAGCTCACCACCAGCACGTCGGGTCTTCCCGGGAGATGCAGCAGCCACGGCTTGCCGCGGAACCTCGAGGTCATGGCGCAAACCCACTCGTAGAACGCGGGTGAGCCTTCCGTCGGCTGGTCCGTCATCATGCCCACTCGAACCGGCGACTGAGACGCTGAAGCCGTCGGAAGGGTACGGTATCCGCGAGGAGGCAGCGGCGTGCTGGTCCAGCTGAGTCGGCGCTCGCGGCCGTGGCGCATGACCCAGAACACCACAAGCGCCAGCGTGCTGCCCAGTAGCGGACCTGGTGGGATGGCCACTAGGCCCCGAGAGTTGAGCAGGTTGCTCGGCATCATCCGGGCGTTGGGAGGAGAATCAGGGAATGACACCGAGGACCCACGGCCCAGATTCGCGCAACCCAAGCGGCGGGGGTTACGCTGAGTTGAAGCCAGCGGCCGCCGTTCGAGCAGAACGCCAAGCACGGCGCGTTGAAGCCGCGTCCCAGGCGCAAAGTGACATCAGCATGGAACGCCACGAGCGTGGCTCCGACTTGAAGACGTGCGATCTCTCTGCAGCAGAAGAGGGGAGGAGCTTCCGTGCAATGCGACGATGCAGATGCCGGCCTATCTTGGATAAGACTCCTGCCAGTGTTGCTGGAGCGTTGTGGACGGCGTGGCAAGAGGCTCCGTGATGGCAGGACAGGACACGGCGCGTTGTTGCAGTCTGCAACATCAGAAATCTGTGACGTGTGCGAAACATGTAGCCATGTTCAACGTGCACGTCACTTTCATTGGGACAGCTAGACTTGTGTAATCATTCCAATACGTTTTAACTTGATCCACCTATGGTAGATATACCGTTAGAGACGGTTTTAGACGGTCAGAGCGACGCGCTCCTCCCCAGTCAACGACCGACTATGACGCAGCAAGAAGCGGACACCGTTCCGACGCCGCCTTCCGACGCAGCTCCCAGCGAAGCCAAGGCCGCTACGCCCTCAATTCCTTCGCCAGATCCTCGGCGCCGTCGCGTACTCACTGTGGGCGACGGGAATTTCTCGTACTCATTGGCGTTGGCCAAGCAGCACAAGAGTAAGGGTGATGACACACGACCGCTGCAGCTCACGGCTACGTCCTACGACAGCTACGACGAGCTGGTGGCCAAGTACCCGGAGAGCAAGCGCATCTGTGCGCAGTTGAAGGAGTTGGGCGCCTCGGTATTGCATCGCGTCGACGCCACGAACATCCGCGAGTCGCTCGTGGCGGCCGGAGCCACGTCCGACAAGTTCCACTCGGTCGTGTTCAACCACCCGCACTGCGGGGAGGAGAACGTGCGGCGGCATCAGAGTTTGCTCTCTCACTTCTACGCTTCAGCGCTGGAAGTGCTAGAGAAGGGGGAGGGCGACGAGGTAGAGCAGAGCGAGGAGAGCGGGATCCTGTTGACGCTGGCCGAGGGCCAACCGGAACGGTGGCAGGCTGTGCAGCGCGCGCTCAGCGCCGGGTTGAAGCTGCACCGACAGGTTGACAACGTGGACAGCGACGCGAAGTTTGGCCTGGAGTATGAGCGCAAGCGGCATCAGAACGGCAAGTCGTTCCACCAGGTTACGCTGCATGGAGAGAGGAAAAAGCAGGCGAGTACGCTGTTCATCTTCCGGCGACAGAAGGCTGGGGAGAAGGTGGAGGCAGTGGAGGCTGAAGTCGCTCCTGTTGTTGATGCTGCTGCAGTGACGACGGGAGATGGAGAGAGGAAGTCTCGCAAGCGCAAGGCGGAGAGTGAGCTGCCCCTGGAGTTCGCGTGCACTCAGTGTGAGAGGAGCTTCAAGTCTGCGCAGGGCTTGAGGACGCACGTGCACATGGTGCACGAGTTGGAGGGGGGCGCGTCCAAGAAGCTTCTGCTGCCCTGCGAGTTCTGCGACCGCACGTTTAAGAAGGAGGACGCCAGGAGACAGCACCAGCTCGCCAAGCACGGCAAGGACCCGCTCATCAAGCCCGACTGGTACGAAAAGCAGCAAGCGGCAGCCTCCGAGTCTGCAGCTGATGCTGGTGCTGGAGATGTTGCTAAAGAGTCTACTGCTAGCGCACCGTCAGCAACAACGGAGGCGCCTGCAACTGCTGAGCCGCAGACGTGCTCCATCTGCCAGCTCTCGTTCGCCACAGCTCAAGAGTTTGACGCGCACTGGCAGAAGTTGCAGCCTCGATCTGCCGCCAAGCGCAAGTGTGCCACCTGCAGCCGCGAGTTCGACGAGGAGCGCGCGCTGCGGCAGCACCAGAACTTCTGCAGTCAGAGTAAGCCTGCCGGTAGCAGTAGTTGAGACGCCAATCAACCACTTCAATTTGCATAAGAGTGCCCTCATTCTAGTTTCATTTTTTGTCGTCATTTGGATGGACGACCAGAGCTCGAAGAGCGACGGCAACGACACAGGACCAGCGCCTCCTATCCATTCACCGCCAATGCGGCAGTGGAACTTCAGTATCAATATCCTAGACCTGTAGTCAGCGCTGCAACCAGCGCCACCCAATGACCCAGAGGCCGCCACAGTCGCGTTCAAGAGTGACTTCGTGCCGCCTGTGGACTCTGTCGCTGCCCGCGCAGCTCCCGAAAGCTCGGTTGGGTTCTCCAGCCAGAGGGATCACGAAGGGCTTTACGGAGACCCCCTAACTGCATCTGTTAAAGTTCACGGGCTGCGGCGATTCAGCTGCTGTTGCTGTGGCAGAAGATTGGACGCGCGCAACTTTTCAAAAGCGCACAATGGGAGTGGAGGCTCCAGCCACAACGTGAAAGTACCATCCTTGCTGCCTCGAGGCACCGCCTAGAAGAGCACAGGGCGCTTCTGCAACGAGTGCGCGATGCTTCATCCCGTTCAGGCACGAAGTAACTCGCAGCAGAGCCACCAGTAAAGAAGGAAAAAGTGCTTTGTTTTGCCATCATCATGAAGGCTCAGTCCAAAAACTGCGTACGTGGTACTAAGGAAAGACTCAAGCATCGAGGAACGCCACCAACGGAAGCGGAAAAACAAACGCTACATCGAAGGTCAGTCGAGTCACAACCTTAATGCGCTTGTCGATGGCAAACTACCTATTCCTCTGGTCAAATGCACATGGCGAGCGTCGAGCAGCAGACAGAAGTTGAAGTTGTCGAATACCGAAATATTGTTTTCACAAACCCGTATTTAACCCCACTTAGTCCAGTCCGTAGGACAAATGGAAGGACCAAAAGTCAGGCGCCTCGCTCCGTATAACTAGAAACAAATAGGATCATGTGACTGCATGGGCACAATCCCCCGTCCTAGCTGCCCTGGTGGTCTTATCGGTTTAGCGTCCTCCATTGTCCTTCTCGAGATATAAGCCGTTGAAAACTTGTCTCTTGTAACATCGAATTTTGCCGATTTGTCCTAGCCTAGGACAATTTTGACTTGATTTCAGTATGGTCTCAGCCGGAGCTATCTTTAGCGCCGATTTCCCTGCCCGATGCGCCTTATAAGACACACCTTTGGGGGTCAAAAACACCCCATACAAATATCAAGTCATTTTGGTCCTTTTTCGGGCTCCCTAGGACAAAAACGGCCGGTGTGTGCCACACCAAAACACGATTTGGTCCTATCTCCTAGGACAAATCTGAACGAGAAAATTAGTACACCGTTCCCTATCCGTGGTACACCTGCAGACCATCAAAAGCTGTGGTCATGGCGCTGACGTCGCGGCTAGCGTGGCGCTTCGCCTCGCAGGGCTCTCTGCGCCCGCGGTGGTCGTCCAGCACCAACGTCTCGCGCCTGCGTGGCACGCCGCACCTCAAGCGCAAGCTCGGGCAGCATCTGCTGGTCTCCGATGGCATCCTGGACCAGATCGTGGCGGCGTCGGACCTCTCGGGGACCTCTTCCGACACTGTGCGAGTGCTGGAGATCGGCCCGGGCACAGGCAACTTGACCTCGGCGCTGCTGAACGTGAGCCCTAAGGTGCAGGTGCATGCTGTCGAGTTCGACCCGCGCATGGTGGAGCAACTCAAGCTTCGGTTCCCGGCCGAGATTGAGTCCGGCAGCCTCGTGGTGGAGCACTCGGACTTCGAGGACTTCCGCTTCGCAGCCGAGACGGGAGAGCAGGACAAGAAGCTCGACGCCTGTGTGGCCAACATCCCGTACCAGTTGTCGTCGCTCGTGGTGTCCAGACTCTCGAGCTACATGCACCGCTTCCCGACGACGTTCAAGTGCGCGGTGCTGCTGGTGCAGGAGGAGTTTGCGCTGCGGCTGCTGGCACAGCCCGGTAACAAGAACTACAGTCGACTGAGCGCCAACACGGCGCTGGTCGCCGATGTGACGTCGGTGGTGAAGGTGCCCAGGGAGCACTTCTTGCCGCCGCCCAAGGTCGACTCGAGGGTGATCAAACTCGCACCGCGGGCAGCGTCAACGCCAGCTCTGCCGGTGGATGAGCTCTTTTTCCAGAAGTTTGACGCGCTATTGAGATTGAGCTTCGAGCGCAAGAACAAGACGCTGAGAGCGTTGCTGCTTGCCAAGACGGCGCGGTCGCAGTACGTGGTGAAGGAGGAAACACTGGCCGAAGGGGAAGACAAGCACCAAGCTGTTACGGACCGTGTTGAGGCTGCGTTGGAAGCTAGTGGGCTCACTTCGAACCGAGCGGTGAAGGTCTCGGTAGGCGAGTTCATGCAACTGATGCAGGAACTGCACGAACGCGGCATCGATCTGCGTCCGAGTGCCACTCGCCACTTCCGCGACTGAGCAGCAAGGGATCGAGCAACGGATAGAGCAACTTCACCTTGATACAAATACGCATTCATGTTATCTTCCTACAAGTTGAATTTGCCTTGCCTCTCGTCTTCAACGCAGCTCATTCTTGTACAAAAGTAAGCAGAAACGTCTTGCCGTTTCCAAACGCGCTGTGCTGTCTTCGCTCAGCGTCTCCATTTCTTCTTCACTCTCTCATCCTAGCTTTTCTACATCTTCAAAAGGTTTTACAGAAGGGAAATAATTAGGCTCGTATTCTCTCGCTCGCTCGCTCACTTGCTTGTCGTCGCTCGGAATATCCCGGCGATCAGTGGCTGCTGCCGCTCTTCTGGCGCTTGCTATGGTGGTGGTGTGCGTGATGTCGATGATGGACGTGGGATACACGAAGCTCTTCTGCGATGGGAGACTCGTCGTCGTCTTGCATTCCTGTCGGGCTCACTCGTTGCCGCTTGTGTAAGTTCTTGGAGCTGTGATCGCTCCGCGTAGACCCGCCACCCTTGCTACCAGTCGGCGACGGCCCGGACAATCCTGCTGCTGCTGCGCTCTTCGATAAACTCGACGACGTGGGCTTGGACTTGCGTGTGACGACCTGCAGAAATCCGTCACCTACTTCAGCGCACAGCTTCTGCTTCTTCAGACTCGGAAACAGCGGCTTGACGCTGCGTCCGCTGCTGCTGTTACGACTATTACTGGCGGAATCATACTGAATTCCGAAGGCGGCTCGGCGCTTACGCGACTGCGGCGTGAGATCCGCGAGATTGCTGTTCGATGGGCTTCGGACCCTCAAGGGCGACTTGAACACCGTCTTGTTCTTCTCTCCAGCCGACTCGTTCTCCTCTCCATCAGTGTCTTCATTGGTCCCCTGGTCGTCGTCACGGTCGTCTGCCGAGTCTCTCTCGGGCGTGTTACCCGACGAGATGGACACCTGACCGATGCGTTGACACAGCGACAGCGAGGACTCGTTTCCGTCCTTCTCCGACGTCGGCGACGCCATCTCGGCCGCGGGCATCGCCGTCTCGGACTGCGACTTAGCAGTCTCTCGGCCGTCACTCTCCGTCTCTTCATGAGTTGCCGCATTTTCTTCTTTTTCTTCACGTTCTTCATCTTCCTCTTCTTCTTCTTCCTCCTCCTCGTTCTCTTCTTCTTTCTCTTCAACCAAAATGTCCTTGCGGTCTACCTCCTCCGCCATCTGTTCTACTTGCTTCTCCTCGCGTTCTGCCTCTTCTGCGCCCTGTTCTACCTCCCGACTCCTCATCTTCCGCGTGAGCTCCTCAATGGCCGCGAACGAGTCCAGCCCCTGCCGCTTGAGCCGCCCCAGCTCCTGCTTCACAATCAGCGCGCGCACCGCGTCGTCGTAGTTCATCTGGAACTGGCGCATCACGCCGCGCACGGCCGCGGCCTCGGGCGGCTCCGTGCTGGCCACAATGCGCCGCAGCAGCAGCTTGACCGCGTCCTCGCGCCGCGTGCCGCCCTCCAGCAGCAGCTGCAGCTCCTGCTTCACCACGCTCTGGAACGCGCGCTGCGCCTCCAGCATGCGCGCGCTCGCGAAGCCCGCGCGGCTTGTCGTCGCCGCGCGCCGCGTTGTCGGAGCCTCCATGTGGCGGCAAGTGATTAGGCCGCTCAGGCGCTAAAGAGAAAATGCGGAAACGAGAAAAGAAGCGGGCGCTGATTCGCCGGAAAAGATTCATTTTACACCAATTGAACACGGATTGCGACTTTCCGCCAATAATAGATTTAGTACGCGCCTTTTCGCCCAATCGCGCGCCTTATTGCGCGGCGGTTACCCCACCTGCTGGAAGATAATAACGACGACGAGGAGCTGCAAGCAAGACGGCGCCTCTTGCTACCTCCCGGCCGTGGCACTTCCGAGAACGCCCCACGCTCGCGAGTGGCTACAGTGAGTAGTAGAGAAGTTAACGACCGCCATGGCCCGCCGCATCTCGCAGAAGCGCAACGCCAAGACGTACGAGCGGCCGGGCCTGAGCGAGGAGGAGATCGAGGAGATCCGCGAGGCCTTCAACCTCTTCGACACGGACGGCAGCGGCACGATCGACCCCAAGGAGCTCAAGGCGGCCATGCAGTCGCTGGGCTTCGAGGCCAAGAACCAGACCATCTACCAGATGATCGGCGACATCGACAAGGACGGCAGCGGCTCCATCGACTTCGAGGAGTTCCTCGACATGATGACCGCCAAGATGGTCAGTGCGCGAGCTGTCTCTCGGTGGGTTGGAGGGGGGATTAGTGCTCACTGATTTCCTGGTGTGTGTGTTGTTTGTGTGTTTGTGCCAATGGCAGAGTGACAAGGACTCGAGAGAGGACATCCAGAAGGTCTTCAACCTGTTCGACGACGACCAGACGGGCAAAATCTCGCTGCGCAACCTCAAGCGCGTGGCCAAGGAGCTGGGCGAGACCATGACGGACGCCGAGCTGCTCGAGATGATCGAGCGCGCAGACACGGACCAGGACGGAGAGATCAACGCCGAGGAGTTCTACGCCATCATGACCAAGAAGACCTTCACGTAGATACCGTACACAGACATCACAAAGCGTAACAAAACTCCATGCACAGATTCTTCTTCATATAACTCGGTCTCTCCTCTACGGCCTCGTGGCCTTTACTCAGCGACAGCGTCGTTGAGCGCCACGCAGATGACAGCCTTGTGGTGGCCGCTGTACTGGCGGATGGCCTCGCCCTGACTCAGGTCCCAGAGCCGAGCGCTCTGGTCCGACGAGCAGGTCACCAAGTACGACGACACCGCTGAGAACGCGCAGTCCCACACCCACCGCTGGTGGCCCTGCAGCGTGTGGATGAGCCCGCTGCTGCTCGGCACAGGCGGAGCGGTCGGGCCCAGCGTCGAGCTCACGCTGGACGAGCTCATCGGTCTCTGCGAGCTCATCGATCCGTTGCCGTGCATCTCCGGCTCGACCACTTCACCGTTAGCTGAGGCCGCCATGACCGCCGGCAGACTCCAGACCTTGGCCGTTTTGTCCGACGAGCACGTGGCCAAGAACTTGCCGTTGGAGCTGATCTTCGCCTTGAGGATGTAGCCATTGTGCGCTTGGACGGAGCCATGCAGCTCGTAGTGGCCTTCGGGCTTGGGGCGGTAGAAGAAGCACTTGCCGTGGTTGTTGGCCGCCACCAGCGCGCTGCCGTCGCGAACAATGTCCACCGATCGGATGCTGCTCTCACCCGTGTCTCCCGTAGGCGGCTCCAGCTTGGTCACCATGGCGTTGGCCGTGAGGTCGTACACGCGCACGAATCCGTTCTGGTCTCCGACTAGCAGCTCCGCCTGGTTCGGGTGCAGCACCACCGAGTTGAGCGGCACCCCAGCGTCGTAGCTGCGCTGGCATCCAGGGGCTCTCAGGTCCCAGATCTTGACGCTGCCGTCGTCCGAGCACGAGTACATCCACTTGCCGTGGCGCTGGAAGCCCAGCGACGTGACGTTGCTGGCGTGGCCGTCGTAGCTCGTCACATGGTTCGGGTTGTTGCTGTTGATCTCGAAGAGGCGGATGTGCGGGTTCCCAGCGGCCGCAATGTACTTCTTGTCGGGCGTGATCTGCAGGCAGTTCACTTGCTGTAGCAATAGCAATAGCAATAGCAACAGAGCAGGTCAGGTCAAATGACACATGTGCGTTGAGCAGCGATCTCGCAGCGTAGAGCGCTCGGAATCGCGCGGTTGCAACGGGAGAAGCAGCCTACCGAGTCCGGGTACTTGACCGTGCGGTTGC
The DNA here is from genome assembly GCF_000149755.1 of Phytophthora sojae. Lineage (NCBI taxonomy): Eukaryota > Oomycota > Peronosporomycetes > Peronosporales > Peronosporaceae > Phytophthora > Phytophthora sojae. The sequence continues at coordinate 1,114,041 of NW_009258128.1, read as the reverse complement.
ACGTGCCCGACGCGGCCTCCCAGAAGCGGATGGTGTGGTCGTAGCCCGCCGTCGCGAGCACCACACCCGCCATGTCGCCACTACGCTTGCAAGAATCTCTTTGCACTTGGCTTCACTATACTCTGGTTCGTGTATCACACACCAAAACACCCTTCTTCACGTTATCTTTATTCCTTCTTCCCGAGCCTAAACTGAGCTGTACGTATGAAGGTGACCACGGCGCTCGTGGCGCTGTGCGTCGCTCTGTTGGCGTCCGTAGCAGGCAGCGAGGACGTAGAAGACGTCCAAATAAGCCGCCACCTGCGCCAGGAGTTTGCCGCCAAGCCTGGAGAGACTGGAGGCGTGACGGACTCCACCAACCCGTTGCGGCGTCGGGACCAGGCCCTTGTGTCCTCGCACCGCGTGTACGACCCCGTGTCGGGACTCGCCTGCTCGCTGGTGGGGGAGTGCGTGGCCTGCCCCGAGTCCGAGAGCGACGAGAGCTTCTGCCGCGAGACGGGGTACCGCCAGGAGCTGGACTGCCCGCGGCCGAAGGACCCCAAGGACGCGGCGCTGCTCACCAACCCGGAGGACGAGCGCGAGACGAGGTTCAAGGCCTGCTCGCCTGCAGACACGGCGCGTCCAGGCGTTGCAGTGGTGAAATTTGAGGTGCGGGGGGACAGCAGATAGAGAATGAGGTTGAAGTGGTAGGTGCGCTAACTACATGTATTGTTGTTGTTGTTGCATTGCAGGCGGTGATGGCGGCGGTGCTGGCGGTGTCGTTCATGCTGCTGCGACGCGAGCGAGGGAACCACATGAACTCGTTTGACCTGCGGAAGGACCCGCGGCAACGCGCCGGCTCCGACTAAATTTCGTATCCACGTGCGTAGTTATCAGGCTTGCGGTGCTCATTGCGATTTTGCATGCTGATGGTTATCTCTAGGGACTGCTCTCTACTAGGATAGTATGCACTACAGACTACCTATGTTTCGCAATTGGGACACGCGTATTGACGCCCACATTTTGGACATACACGCGCGTCTTCATCGGCGGCAACGCGCAACGAATACACGTATCGAGGGATCTTGGCTATCGCGTCGCTTGAAGAGGAGTCGCGCATACTTTCGAAGTTTGTCACGCCGTAGATGATATCGTTTTGTCCGGTAGAGTATTTGTATCGATCGCTCTCATCAGCTCGTCAATTGTGGTGATTCCATGTTGTGCCAGCTTCTTGGCGCTTTTCACCCCAATGCCTCTCACCGAAAGAACTCTCTCACTGCCGTTCACTGCTGCCGATACGATCTCCTGTCGCTTGTAGCTGTCCGCAATTTCGTGCGGGACGACAAGAACCAATGCTACGCGATTTGGATCTTTCTTCACTTCTTCGAGCAGGCCAAGCTTCTTCAGCACCATGATGATCCCGAGCGCGTTGACGGGGTGCGTCTTCGAAATTGTCATCTGAAACATGATCAATCGGTTGTTGGAGTTCCAGGTGAGAATATCTTCCGCGCTATAAGGATCCATCCTGGCAAGATAGAACGCGTCGATCGACTCGAACCGTTTTGATTTCGGCTTGTGGTACGGTCCACTCGTCGCAGATGCAGGACACAACTTCTCGATTGTGAATTCGTCAGGGTGTGGAGTCGCTGCGATTTCGAATTCCACCTTGTTACTGTCCGGCGTAGTATCACCATCTCCCAAAGGCCGCAATTCGAGCTTGTAAGCGAATGGGTTTTCAGCGGACGTCGACAGACACATCATCGGACGCGTACTCAAGCTTACAAAGCTGGTTGCTGAACTTGCTGGTATTTCTACAGTACTGCTCAAACAACATTCACACAGCATTATGCAGCACTCGATCGAATCGGTATGTTCGCACGCACGCTCAACCCAGTCATTACCCCTGGATCGTAAAAAAACTAATAGTAATAATAAGGGTTTTACTGGGATAGGAAGCAACGTTAGTGCTGCTATCGCAGACCAAACAGGATTATGGTACGTCAAGTCAAAAGGTGGCCGCTCTTGACACCTAACTGGTACATTGTCCTGAAACCGGTGTGGCCCCGGGCCCTCCAAAAAGGTTTATATGCGTGGGCAAGCTGAACTGGTAGAAAACCCATTACACCGGTACGGCCGCGGTGCTGCACTGGGCGGCAGTCCGTAAAGCAACTTTGTTACGACAAAACGACACCCGCTACAGCACCCTTCCACAACCTTAAAAACGGCTCGGCAACCTTAAAATTACAGGTTGCTTCAGCAGCCGGTAATTTATCGAGGAGAAAATGACAATAGCGGCGACAATTTTGAGATCGAAGGTTGACGATCGTACGGGCTGGTGACTTCTCAAAACATGTTGCAACACGTATCCTAGCGAAGACGACGGAGCTACACCGCGTTAAGCGCGACTATCACCGCCAGGAAGCTGTCTGCCGTGGTTCAGCTTCCACACGACACGAATACATGTACATCAAGCAATTAAGTAGTGAGTTAAAAGCACCGCAAGTGCTGCCAGAAGAAGAGATGCAGGCGATGCCCGGTGTCAAGTTCTCGCAACTTGAGCAGCACCTTTTCCTGACGCAAGCGTGCAGTTGTTAGTGCTGTGCAAGCGAAGCCGAACAGCTTCGAGCTTGGGGCCATGAGCCGACAGACTTCACGTGCGTCACGCCAAGACATCGAGTATTTACAAGTGCAGCCTACACCTACAAAGGTCGTCGTCGTTCATATCACTGGTTTCTCCTGCCTAAATGGTAGTTTGCTAAGAATCTCCCGACCAAACCGATTCCCTCTAGCATAGTAGTCCGTTTTAAGCAATACCCACACCATCTATTATGCTCTAGCTTTCGCTTCTTTCCATTTACGCTTGGCTGAGATCTCGATTCGCCGGAACGCAGCCTTGACCGCGGCTTCACGTCTGCTCGAACACGCACAGGCATCATACGTTGGGTTACGAAAGAACGCACCCTGCAATTTTCTCTGCACAGTGCAACGTACCATAGCTGCCTTCAGGTGTGCTTCGCTGTCACAGTTTTCGCCGCAGTCCTCCTCGCAGCGCCTTCCAATCGCCCAGTCGCTGGCTGTCGTTCAGCTTCGTCCACTGCTTGACCGTTTGACGTAGCTATTGTCCAGAGCCACACAAGTGTTAGATATACGCGCACCCGAAGCTATGGCAAAGAAACTTACTTACACGTCGTCCCGTAGCATGGTGCTTGCTTGCTGCTCGTTCTTCGGCTTGCCTCCCACGTTGGATCTTTCGAAATGGAGCACCTTTCACTCGAGCTTCCGGCCGCGTTGGACTACCTTGACAATTTTTTAGTACGAATATCTTACCTATAGTTTGCGGTAAACTACTCAGTAGCCGAATGTGTCGTAAATTACAAAGTTGCTCAAGCAACTATAACAGAAATATAAGGTTGCTCGAGCAACCTTATGGGATTTTTTATGTTTCAATTAAGGTTGCGTTAATCACTTCGGCACTGGGCCCTCCAAAAGGTTTATGGGCAGATTGAACCGGTATGGGTCAGTAACATATTTCGAATAGTAGGAGTGAAGTAAAGTGAATGATGGACGAACTGCTGCAGAAGCATACAAAGGTAAACATTTTCACTTTCTACAAGCTACAAGCAGATCTCGAGCAAGGTTCGTTTTATCACTGTGTATAAGCACTATCTACAGTTTTGAGGTGAATTACCGGGCAGACGCTGCGGCTGCGAAGCAGGCGCAGGAGATGCCCGTGGTTCGTAAAAAAACTCATAATAATAGAAAACGATTATACCAAAAACATCCTATCCCAGCCTTCGCGGAGCCCTAGTGCCCCCCTCCCCCATATTGTTCCGCGATTCGTCGTCCCCGTACTGGCGCTTTCAGAACTATTGTGAAAACCAATTACAGTTGCTGTGCTGAATTGGTGACCAATAGAAGATGCACCCGTTCTCGTCCACATGCGCCGGAGCCGTACCGGTTTCATGGAAATGTACCAGTTAGATGTCAGGAGGGGTCATTGTTGACTTGACGTACCACGGATATAATCCTATTTGGTCTGATATAGCAGCACTAACGTTGCTTCCTATCCCAGTACAAACAAATATCCTGTTGTTGCCTCTACGGAGAAAAATAGTACGGACAGTACCATTTTTGATTGCTAGTTGAGGATATCATATGGGTTTTTGTTAATGTTGGTCACCCCTTTTAGCAACCTCATTCTTTCAAATTTACTTCTAAGCCCACATAAGAAACAACACTCCGGTTTTCTGGACATAACTTTTTACAAAAAAATCGTTAGGTGACGCGCAATACCTCAACCGAAAGCTGCGCATTTGCTCCGTTTCACGCTGTGATTTAAAAAAATCTAGCAGTAGAAAGAAAAGAGAAACAGCCTTTTATCTGAAGTCCATTTTAGGCACCATTAGGTTTTTTAGCGAGGTGCCGTCAAAAATTAGCGATAATAATACATGTTTTAGAAAATTAAATATCACCGTAATCGCGAATGACTGCATTATGCTGTTGGAGACAAGTTAGAAGGGTTTCAGATGCACCCAGTTTAGAATGCGCCTCCTCTTCAACACTTTCCGACCATGCGCAGCTCCTCCACCTCTTCAGCCCGCCGAGACAAACAAGAGGAACGCAGATCGCGGTCGTCCAGAAAGCGTAGTCGGAGCCGTAGTCGCGAGGAGTTGACCAGGAAAGTCGTTAAGCGCCAACACACCGAGGAGCCAGATCGACAGCGTTTGAAATCCGAAGTCAAGGCCAAAGACAGGAACCTTGAACTCACGGATGAGCTGCCGACCCTGCCGTTTGTGCACCACTACCGAAGTGGCAAGTTATTTTACGTGCGCGAGTGCTACAAGATATACTACAAGCTCGTCAAGGCAATGCTAGACGACCAGGAGAGGTGCATTACGGTGACTGGGACCCCAGGTGAGTCGTGCGGCGAGCATCGGTATCGCGCCACAAGTGTATATTAAAATATTTGTTGCTGTGCTTATCGGGCGTGCACTTAATTGCTCGCAGGCATCGGCAAGTCCGTGTTCTACGCCTACTGTTTCCAGCGCCTCCGGGAGGACCAGCCTGACACTTGGATTATCACGGCTGCCTACCATAGGAATCGCCTGATACTGACCACTGTCTTCAAAGGAAGCGACGAAGGGAAACGACTGCGGCCAACGGAAGACGTACTTCTTGATGTCTTCGAGGAGGCTTCTACAAAGAAGAAGAGCGTGATCTACTTGTGTGACGGGCCTCCACCATCGGTGCAGGGAATGTGTCAAATGGTTGTATTCACAGACCCAAACGAAGAATGGTTCAGGCAAGTGAGGAAGGATGGCTTAACTCTTTTCATGCCTCTCTGGACGTACAAGGAGCTAGAACAAGCCGCATTGGCACTCGCTATCGCGGGATCAAGCCAAATCAGTGGCGATGCTCTCAAGACGAGGTTCGACACTTTCGGTGGTGTGGCTCGCGAATGCCTTTCACCTTTCGAAGATTTCGTCGACTACGCGAAGAGTGATCGTATCGATGAGCTAAAGCAGATTACCAGCCTGGATGAACTTCGGAACCTCTTCAACGTAGATCCGAATCGCAGCACCTGTCAGCGTGTCCTTCATTGCTTTCCAATTGATGCCAAAGGGATGAAGAAGGATACGAAACTCGCGTCGCCTTTTGTCGTTGAGAGCCTTGCGAAGCGTATGCTGGAATCGTCCAAGAACGACATGGAGAAGTTGCGAACGTTGCTGAAGGGATTCCCGCAAGGTGCACCGCTCTTGAAATGGCTCAGCGAGTTTGACGTGGCGAACCCCCACGAAGGAGCAAAACTGTGACGATCGGTACAAATACCCTCCGCGTAACAGGATTTTAACTCAGCGTTGGCGAATCGAGTAACTTATGAGCGGCGAAGATCCACCACCCACGATCTCCTCGTTGTGAAGATGCGTACCCGATCCCCTGCCTTCACGTAGCGTAGTCTGAAGCCCACAAGTTGATCCTTTCAGTTGCTGGTAGTTGTCACGGCGACGACCGCTTGTCCTGTATGAACCAGAGTTGTTGGGTCAAAAACGCGTGCTTTCCGCGAACTCCAGCAGCGGCTGCATTTTTCCCGGACGAACTACATAATCTTAAAAACACAGCAAATGTATTCTTCTTCGACACGAAGGCTCCTACTTCTTCGCACGCTTAATGACGCGTGCTCCGGCTGCCAACGCGTTCTTCTTCTCGGCCTTGGCCTTCTCGTGCTCCAACTGCTGTGCGCGCTTCTTGAAGATGCCCGAGAGCTTGGGCATAATTGGCGGCGCATCCACACGCTCACCGAAGCGCACGGGCGCCGAGTCCTCGAAGAAGTCCTTCTTGGTGCTGCCCGTGCTCTGGTAGTCGCGCTCGTAGCGCTCCTGCTCCGTCATCTTCTTGTCGCGCGCCTTGTCCTTCTTCTTGGCCAGGTAGGCCTTGCGCTTCTCGCTGCTGCGGCGACCCTGCTTGGCGGCGTCGTAGATGACGCGCTTGACCTCCGTGCTGATGCGCTTGTTGAAGTCGCGCATGGACTCTCCATCGCGGATGGAGCCGACCTGCAGCTTCTGCTTCTTGTTCTTCTTGCCGCTGGATGCGCCGCCGTCGCCGTCCACGGCCGACGTGCGCATGACGTACTGCTCCATGGCGTCGCCGCTCATCATCTTGCGACGCCGCTTCTTGGAGCGCTTGGACTCGGTGGGCGGCAGGTCGTAGGCCTTCTGCTTCTTGCCATTGTCACGCTTGCCCTTGAAGAACGGGTCGCACTGCTTCAGCTTCCTCTTGGCGCTCACGCGGCCCATGGTGGCGTCACGTACAGTAGCTCTTGGCGATTGACACACTGGGCGTGACGATCGACTGGCGGCGCCGCTTCTTCCTGTATAAGGTCATTTGACGAGGAATCTTCCCATAATAGAACGAATTGGTGTGAGCCACATGAAATGCAACTTCAATTTGAAGAGGTCCGTTTCGCTGTAGATTAGTTGTGTGGAGAGAAGGAGATCATGCTCTACTCGCGCTCGACGTCCATGAACAGCTCGCGCCGCAGGCGTGCGAGGCTGACGGCCTCCCGTCTGCGGCGCTCGAAGCTGCTGACTGAGGTGGCCATGCGCAAGATGAACCTGGACCCGGAGAAGACCATGCAGATGGAGCAGATCTCGGAGCAACTCTCGCCCGAGGACATCAGCTTCTTCCAGCATATCTTCCGCCAGATCGACAGTGCGTTAAGTTGTCTGTGTTGCGCTGCAAGTATAAGCATTGAGTGATTGGTCGTTTGCTTTGTGTGACTGTGCGTTGCAGCTGACAACTCCGGGATCATGCTGCGGTCGGAGCTTCACGACGTACGCGCCCTTCACCATCATTTTAATTGATATTGCAATCAAAAACATAGTGGCGGCTCTGTTGAGATTTGGGCAGGCGCTTACCTTGCTGGGAATCTCCCCCAGCGACAAGGAGCTGGACGAGTACTTGCTCATCGCAGATGCAGATGGTCAGTGAGCAGGTCTTGCTGTCATGAACGCGTCACACTAACCGCCGAACTACATGTTAATGCGAACAGGTAGCAAGGCTATCGACCTTCAGGAGTGGGTCGTGCTGTGTGGAATGCTCGTCACGCCTCCGCACGACGAATTCGACCTCCTGGGCGCTTTTAACGTAAGTTTCGCAGCACTCAGTCCTCACTACCCATATCAACCAGCCCCTAACTAGCATGCGTTGCAGTGTCTGTTCCCCAATGAGGAGGACATCCCCGTCGTGGTCTTCCGCACCAAGATGCAGCGAATCCTCGAGAACGCGTACGCGCACCTGCCCGACAGCAACCAGCACGAGGTGAGCTGCTACGTGGACGACATCATCAGCGCGCTCGACCCGAACAACACCGAGTGCATCGAGGTACAGGAGTGCATCCGCTTCCTGAGCGCACCCTACCACGCCAAACCACCCCAGCCTCCCAGCCCCACCGCTGAAAACATTGCCACCACCGAGCAAGTGAAACGCCCAGCCCTGTAATCAGATTTGTGTACCGAACCACACCAAACAGGCACCATCTTTCAAATACATCTTTCTTCATTCCCATTCTTGATTCCGCCGCGTTCTACCTGTAGGTAGATAGACAGCCATGCTCAACGGCGCGACGGCGGCGGCGGCGCCCGCGCACGCGGACGACTTCACGGCGGCGCTGTGGCTTGAGATGGTGGACAGCACCGTCGAGTGCGAGCTGTGCAACGAGCCGTACGACGACGACGACGGCGCCGACGGCCACATCCCGCGGCTCTTGGCGTGCGGCCACACCTACTGCCAGGTAGAGCGCGTTCTACCCTCAGCGCACCCCTTCCCCTCGCTTCACTTCAACACAGTAACCCAAAAGTGTAACCTGTGTGTGGATCATACAGAGCTGCCTGGACGACTGGGCGCAGCACGGAGGCGCGTCCAACGGCGAGCTGGCCACCATCGAGTGCCCCACCTGCCGCCGAGTCACGCACTTCAACGGCGCCGCGGGCGCGCGCGCTCTCCCCAAGAACTACGAGCTGGTGCGCGCGCGCCAGGAGATGGAGGCGCAGACGCAGACGCAGCTGCGCAGGCTCAAAGAGGCCTGGGCCACGCAGGTGAAGGAGAAGGAGCAGCTCGCGCGCGAGGCCGAGGAGCACGCGCGCACGGCCCAGCGGGAGAGCGTGCAGGCCTCGCAGCGCGCCAAGTTCCTGGCCAAGCAGGTGGAGATCAACGAGCAGGAGAAGAAGCGCGCGCAGGAGCTGGCGGAGGAGGCGCGGCACCGCGCGCTGGTGGCGTCGCAACAGGCTGAAGCGCTGCAGGCGGAGACGGAGAATCTCAAGCGCCAGCTGCAGAATGACGCCGCGCAGCTCGCGCGCGTGCAGCGGGATGCGTCTAGCGCCGCGGCGGTGGCCAAAGAGCTGCACTCCAAGGCAGAGCAGCTTCAGCAGCAGGTGGACTGCGTCCGCGCGCAGTTGTCGCTGCATGCTGGAAGGCACGACCCGAGTAAGTTGGTGGTGTTGGTGTGTGAGCCGACGACGGTGGGCTCCTGGCTCTTGCCGTACACGAGGTACGCCGTGATCAGCATAGCCAGTGATACTGCTAAGGGTGCGCAGGCTATTGACCCGTACCAGGCTGCCAAGACGTGGACGCGTCTGCGTCAAGTGGAAGAGCCCAGCTCCTCGGTGAAAGTGTACCGTCGGTACAGCGATTTTGTCTGGTTGCAGCGCGAACTGCAGCGTCAGTTCCCGTTCGAGCTGGTACCGTGTGTGCCGGGAAAGCAGCTCTTCTTCAACAAGGAGAAGGAATTTGTTGGTGAGCGCATGCGTCTCTTGCAGGCGTTTTTGCGTGGTGTGCTCCGACAACCGCTTCTTGCAGTGACGGAGGAAGTGCGTGCATTTTTGCTGTCCACCACCGAAGAGCTTGACAGCCTCCGACGCGCTAGCTCGAGTTATTATGGCAACCTGGATGGCGATGACTTGCAGTCGGTGGACGAGGAATCCTTGGACGACGAGGTGGAATCGCGGAACTCGTCTCCTCCTGCTGTCAGCCCTCCTTCGGCATCAAATGGGACGTTGAGCAAGCGCAGTAGCAGCTGGAGTGCGTGGGGTGCGGTGTCAGCTATCACATCGAGTGCTGCCAAGCTTGTGACCACGACGGGGACAGCCTTGACTGGAATTGGCTCGAAGACTGGCACTGCGGGTCTTCCTGAAGATCCAGAGCTGGAGTTGTCGAAGAGTTTTATCGAGGCCGAAGGAGCAGACGCAGCAACGCGAGCTTGTATCGAGCGTCGACGCAAGTACATTGATGTGGCGAGATCTTATCAGTCGACAGCGCAGAAGGGAAGTCAGCTGTCTCGTGCTTCAAGGCAGCAGTCGCACCACCTGCACCGCATGTGTGAATTACTGCACGATATGAATACTCTTGACCAAGACCACGCACGCCGCCGTCGACAGCGACTTGCAGCCTCGCAGGTCGTAAGAGCTCGTGGTGAGGACGAAGATGACGATATGGAGACGCGCGCTTTTGACGAGCGAGCGTCCGATGTATTTAGCGCGATCTCACTGAACACGAAGAACGATGCGGACTGCATGGAGTACGCGTTGCTGGAGGTTGTACGCATGCAGACGTTGGAGCTGGGCGGCATTGAAGACGCCTTCACGCGTGTGCGCAGTCGTGAGGAGGCGCTGCAGGCACAGCAGGCTTCAGGCGCATCTGCGAGCAGCCCGACTTCGAGCGACAGTGGAGCTTCGATCTCTGCGTTGGCTTTGAAACGCGAAGAGCTGGCGACTCACCGGCGCGACTTGAATGACAAGGTGACAAGGCTGGATCCGGGCCGTTCGCAGTTCGTGTTCGATGTGCTTCGCAAGAATTCTAGCGAAATGCTCAAGCTGGCTAAAACCAAGCGGAAACTCTATCAAGCTTCGCAGCAGCAGCTTCTTGGCGTTGGACGCTAAAAGATCGGGGCCTTTTGCGCTTGAAATGCGAAAGCAAGGGAAGAATTGAAGAGACAGAGGGAGCGCGGCAGCCATGGTAAGTGTGTATAAATATATAAGGTGTTTGGCAACTTGCTCTTTGCTACATGCGCTTCTTCGCTGCGGTTAGCTTCTTCCTGGAGGGTAGATACGAGGAGTACGGTGGAGCAACGTGCTCGCAGTACGCCTGCATGGATGGGAGATCGGCATGCATGGGTCGGTTAAGGTACGTCAGCACTTCTGCTTCTGCTTCTGTTGCATCCTCATTGCCTTCTTCATCGTCTTCTTCTGCAGAGTTGTCACGATCATCGTCGGAGGTCTGGTCCTCTGGTTCAGGATAGATGCCGTGGGCCACGCTAGTCACGAGCTGCTGGAAACTCGCCATTTCGGCCTCGACTTGAGTCACCAGGGATTGGTACTCGGACAGCGGTGCTGTGGCGGTGCCAGCAGCCAAATCGAAAGCGCGCGAAAGACTCGCCGTCAGTCCCTCACCCAACTGTACCATCTGCACGGCGGCGGCGCGCGTAGCGGGCGTCCGGGGCTCAGCGAAGCAGCGCATCCAGGCCAGCTTGGCCTGCACGAGCAGTTGTCGGAGCTGGAGCTGCAGCTTGGTCAGTCGCGCCTTGAGCTCCAGCCGCGTCTCGATGGAGAAGTACTGCGACGCATCCGCGTTAGCGCTGGGAAGTCCGCGCGCGCTGGTGGGCGGCGGCAGGACGCTCGTCGCCCTCTGGCGTGTGGACGAGCCGCGCGTGAGCGTCGCAGCGATTGGACCGCTCTGTTGACGTCGGAGCTGCGGCGCCGGGTCCATGGTTGGTCTCCTGTGGCTCTGGTGCTCCGGCGAGCGCAAAGTGGCACGCGCGGTGACTGCAGTGGCTCCGACGGAGTCGTTGAAGTTGGACGGCGCAGCTCACTAGGGAGTGGATGGAGTCAAGCTCACAGAGCTCATGAAGAGCGACCAACCGACACGTGCACCCGAGCTAACTTTAGTTCAGCGTGCAGCGATCTTCCTCTGGCGAGTGTCGAGACAACCGGAGCGTCGCGGATTCCGATTCGAGTCGGCGAGAGGAAGCCTCGCGTGCGTGAAGTTTCTTCGGCCCCCATCGATTTGCAAGCCCGTCAATCCCCCGCCTCGCGAGCGCACGACGCTAGATTGCTTATGAAGTTTCTCTCCATGTCTCTCCGAGCGCGCGCGCATTGAGGACGCGCGGAAGGCTCTTTCTTCCCGACGGCTCGACGACACGAGGACAAGTCCCGCGCAGGGACCACGCGCGGCCAATTTTTGCCTGCCGGGCCGCTTCAAGCGAGCCCCATCGAAAGGCACGGCGCGTGTTCCGCGAACGCCCCCGCCAGCACGCCGCGGACGCCGGCGCCGCCGCCATTGTCGGATCGCACGGGACTGTGTGCCCTCAAGTCGCAGGATCTGCCATTGATCTGAGCTAAGCGAGGCTGCAGAAGGTCCACCCTGGTGCAGAACACAGAGCTCCTCCAGCCGGTTGCGGAGTCCCAAGCCGAGCCGAGGCCGGCGGAACTTGCATGCGATCTTTGAAGCTTTGGGCCAGGCAGCGCAACAACGACAGCAACAACAACAACAACATGCAGCAACACCGGCAGCGAGCAGGCAATAGAGCCACAACATGTCAGACGTTGCAGTAACGCAAAATGTAATGCTCGACGATCGCCATGTGCAGTCCAAAGTGCCAAAAGTTTTTCACCAGCGTTCGTTGGCTGAAAGTGGTCCGGTGATTGCGCTGTGATTGGATGAAAGGGGATTTCGGATCCGTCGCACCGTCGTGACGCATTTTTGGCCCATCGCTGTAGAGAGCAGGAGGCGCAGCGCCGGGGCTTTCTCTAAACCTGAGGGAACCTCAGCGGCCGGAACAAGCGAAAGAGCTCGAGGCGTGGCAAGTGGCAAAGCTCCCCCGGCATGGCGACCCAGTGGACGGACGCGGCCAGCTACGCCGCCTACCAGGCGGACAACACGAGCTCCGAGAGCATGTCGGACGACGCCGGCGCGGCGTCGGCGGAGGGAGGGGGCTCCTGCCGCTTCATCCACAACCAGTGCGAGAAGGAGCTCTTCACCAGCGAGTATTTAAGGTGCGTTTAAAGTTGCCACACTGTGTGTGTGTTTAAAGTTCCTACCTAGAGAAGGAAAATTGCGTGGTGCTAACCGGGGCGTTTTTTTATCTTCTCTGTGTGGAATGTGTGGAAACTTTGTGCGTGCGTTCCGTCGAGTAGAAGCAACAAAGCTAGTGGCCACAAGGTGAGTACCTTAACCGGGCGGAGACATCAAGTGTCTCTAATTACGCAAGTGCTAACCAGTTTCCCCCTCCCCGCTCTACCCACTCTACAGAATCTACGCTGCTTCCCCCACTGCTGTGGAGGGCACAACCCCAAGAGCTTCTGCGGCTCGGGACTCGTAGTCGAGTGCTTCCTGTCCAACTGTCAACTGGTGCTCGGTCGCTTCGAGGAAGTCGCCAAGCAGCAACCAGTTAACAGTAAGACGCTTCCGTCCCCCACCATGCCCACCTCGGTGGACACCAGTCTCGGGCGCGGCAGCCTCACTGTCGGCCGCGAGTACCCGCGCCAGGAGCTGTTCGACGACGTCAAGATGCCCGACCAGCCCTTCGGCCGCTGGTTCCGGGGCACGGCGGTGCCCAACGGAGGCGGCGGCAACAATGGCAACAACGGCAACAGCAGCAGCACGTGTTTCCTGCTCAACGGCAACCGCCAGTCGTGGCACTACGGCTGGCAGTCGTCGCGCCTCAACTGCAAGAACCTGCACGTGTTCAAGGTCTACGTCTTCGACGCCAGCGCCAGCGGCAACGCCAACACGTTGACGTGCGTGGCGGCGCTGGCGTCTCCGGCCTTCCGCATCTCGTCCAGTCGCAAGGCGCGCAAGACGTTCCGCTCGCCGATGAACCAGGCGGCGCTGGCCAATGGGGCCGCAGCGAACGCGACGGCGGCGGCCATGGGGATCCACCAGTTGCAGCAGGCGGCGCTGCCCATGGGGAGAGGAGGACCGGGAGTGAACTCGCCGCCTCCTCCTCAGAGCGCGAGGAGCATTGATGAATTGTTGGGCAGCGGCAACAACTCGGCGGCGGCTAATGCGGCGGCGCTGTTTGCAGCGGCTCAGCAGCAGCAGCAACAGCGACAAGCGCCGACGGGCTTCATGGCTGGACAGAGGGACCCCGCTCGACGTGAGCGTAAACGCCTGACGCGCTCGGCGTCGCTCAAGACGGACTACTTCTCGACCATCTCGTTCCCCACCATTCAACAGCAGCAACAGCAGCAGCAGCAGTTCCAGCAGCCGCACAGACTGTCGCTTTCGGCGACGCATCCGCCTCGCTTCGACGGACTGCAGGAGAACCGCGCCTCGACGCCGTCACTGCCGGGAGTTGGGTCATTCCTCCACAATCCGGCAGTGCCCAGAGCAGCGGGAGGCAACTGCCCGTTCCACACGAGACGCTCGTCCTTGGCAGCTCTCCCGATGCCCGTGTCGAACCCGATGACCATCTCACGCCAGCAGCAGCGACCAGTTCCCGTGCTTACCCCCATTACAGGTATGATGCAGCTTCGTCTGGAGAGCCACTCGCCCTACACGAGCACGCCCATTGCGAGCTCAACTCCGTCGTCGTCCAGTTCTGCGGCGTCCTCGTCTCGCTCCGGTCCTCCTCCGTCAGCCAATACAACGCGCCTCACGGCCGCAGCACTGCACCAGCACGCGTACGCTTCTGCTCGACCGTACCCGTACGCTCGACGTGATACCTGGTCCAGTAGTTTACAAGGTATGATCCCTGAAGGAGGCGGTATCCCCATGATGATGATGTCGCCCGGATCATCGCCGGACAGTTATCTGAACCGCAAGCGCAACCGCTCCACGGACTCGGACAAGGCGATCACTGCTGCTATCGAGGCCTCGGAGAAAATTCACCCGACGCTGTCGCCGGTATCGTCACCGGGCTACACGCCTCCGATGGTGGCCCCTGTCCCCACTGACAGCGAGCTCTACCGGCGCGCGCGCATCCTGCAGCTCGCGTTCACGATCGTGAAGCGCATCCATCGCTTCGAGGAGGTCGCAGCGAAGCAGAAGGAGCCGACGCCCAAGGTGTATCGCCACTCGTTCGAGATGATCACTCCCCCGATGCCGACGACGCCCCCGGCGGCGGCTTCGAACCAGACGCCACGCGCGCAACGCAAGAAATGCACTCTGGTGCAGATTCCTTTGAGCAACCCGAAGCTTTTGTATCTGTGTTCCAATCTCGTGACGGTGTGCACTGCGCTGGTCAGCTCTGGACTGCTGGAGGACATGCGCCAGAAAATGCACGACTGCGCCCAGGCTGGACGCGGCGCGCTGGCGGCTTACGCGCAGCTTGTGGACTTGCTGAATGAAGCAGTGGAGGCTCAGGTGTCGCGTCTACCGCGCCGGATGCACAAGTCTTGGGGCGACGCTGAGTCCGCCGATGAGGGCGAATGGGACCTGTACGAGATGCTCAAGAGCTGCGAGCCGTGGTTGCTGCAGGAGCCGTGGTGGGTTGTGCTGGACGATGACGACCAGCAGCAAGCAGGGGACAAGGAGGAGGGCGCGCTGCGTCCGCTGCCGTACATGAACGTGTTTGCGGACTATTACCGCGCTATTCAGGACGCGGTGCCGTCTCCGCAGGATCTGGAGGTGGCTGCGTCGCTGCGTAAGGCGGCGCTCACGGGAGCTACTGGGCTAACGGGTGAGTGGAACCGCCAAGGGGAGGCGGACGAGCACCACCTGCAGCAACCACAGCGCGTTGCGTCGGTCCGATCCGCGACGGCAGCTTCGTCGCTGTCGTGGCTGGGGCGCTGCATTCATGCACACACGACCAAGACGTTCCACGTCACAGAGACGGACACTACGATGACGTTGACTCTTCCAAACAGTTTGGTGTCTGCCGACGCCGTATTCTTGCTGCAGCTGGATCAGCAGGAGCCGACCGTCGTTCTGCCGCAGGACTACTTCCCGTTCGGCTGGTCTCGTAAGCGCTCGCTGATGGCTTACCGTGCGTGGCGCGTGCGCGGCATCGGCGATTCGAACGGCAGTGCAGTGGCCGTGCAGTTCATGCGCTGGCCTGACGACAACGAGATCGAAGCGATTGAGAACGACGAAGAGGAGGAGGAACTGGACGATGACGAAGCGGAGGACTCACCCGAGGAGCCCGAGGAAGAGCCACTGGGACGTCGCGGCCGCCAGCCGAAGCGCCTGCGTACGCGGATCACCATTTACTTCTCCGTCTTCTCCGCCAGCACCCTGCAGCTGCGCACGATCGTGGAGGCAAGCCTCGCGCCCGCCGTGGCGCTGCCCTCGGGCCAGCGGCCCTCGGAGGCGGACATGCTGCGCTACTTCAAGTCGCCCTCGTCCTGGGAAATGCGCTCGCAGATCTCGCAGCAGTACACGAAGAACCTGTAAATATCAGTCGGCCTCGCATCCAGTTGAGCCAGCGGCCGACCCTGACGGCGCGACACCTCCCCATCCAGCAAATCCTCTTCTTCCCCCGTCGGCCTCCGCTTTGTGTATGTGTGTCAAGTGTGTTTTTCCTCGAGAGCGGGCGGGAGAGCACGAGTCTTCGCCGACATCATCCTGGTCATAGATAGGTAGTGTAGGTAGGTATAAGCAGGAAGGTTAGGCGCGCTCAACAAACACCGCAGAGGCCACCACAGCTCAATGCAGCGAACATGAACAAACCCCGATAGTGAGTTACTGCCAGGCAATCAAAATGTTTTCGTCTGTACTTGCTGCTCACACTCAAAAACTCATTTTGTTGTCGATGTTGGCGGGGCTGAAGCGGGTGCTGCCGCTCTCGGTGTTGTCGAGGCTCCTGGTGCTGGTCTCGCTGTCGGTGTCACGGTCTTGGAAGCAACTGAGGCGGCCGCAGTCGCCACCGACGTGCTGGCGAGTGGTCTTGATGGTGTAGTGACCGCACCTGGCCGTGCCAATGGCGACGCCGCCGGCCCAATCTTCATGTACGAATAGGGGGAGCCCGCAGTCTTGCCCGCTGCCGCCATCTTCGCAGCATTAGCCACGATAGTGGCAGCGGCAGCCACCCTCGCTTGCTCCATCGCCTTCTGCTGCACGAATTTCTTCCGCTCCATCTTCATCCGCGCCGCGGCGTCTTGACTGGCCTTGACCTTCTCGTTGTACCCGGCCAGCATCCGCGCGTACGACGTAAATCCCAGGTTCTCCATGCCCTCCACGACGTTCTCGCCCGAGATCGACAGGCCCACGCCCTTCTTCGTTCTCCGGTTCTCCATGATGGAGCGGTCGCGGGCTTCACTCGTGAAGTACAGGAGGAACTCGGTCACGCATTCCTGCATGAAGGTCACAGCGTCATCGCTGATGCTGATCGTATCGGAAGCTTCGTGCTCGTGGACGGTGTGTGACGGGGAGACGGCGGGCGCTGCACTCTTGTTCTCGCGCTTGATGGTGACTCCAGCACTTGTAGCCTCCTCTTCGTGTGCACCTGGGAGCGCTCTGTACATGATCTTGGAGATGTTCTTGGTGGGCAAATACATTTTGTCCTCCGAGTCGGTGGTCGTCCTGGTGGTCAAGTCGAGATCGTAGAACTTCTGCGCGACGCGGGGCGAGATCGGGGGCACGGACGTCGATGGAGGTCGGTAGGCAGTAGTCGGCATCGTATACGAATCCGTCCGCGGCTTCTTCACGGCCCCAGGGATGTCAACTTGCAACGGGCGCTTGGACGACGCGGCTAGCATCGCTGCTGTCGTTGGATCAATGGTGCGGGCACCCACGGCTTTCGCGGCTTCCAGCTTCGCGGCATCGCGCTTCGCCTTCGCCTTCTGGTTCGTCTCGATCTGCTTGGCTTGGAGAAGCGCCTTTACCTCCGCGTAGTCGCGCTCGACTTCCGCCGCGTCACGTTTTTCGGGGACCCGGACTGCAGGAGCTAGTATCGTAGTCGTAGTCGTAGTTGCTATTGCCGTTGGCGCCGGTGTCGTCGTCGTTGTTGCCGATGTCGCCGCTGAATTACTAGTCGAAGTCCTACTTGCACTGGTGGCTGTACCAGAAGAAGGGGTAGCTGCAGCGGTGCTGGCAGTTGTCGTAGCACCTGCACTCGTAGCGGAAGCTTGAGCGGTCGAAGCAGTACTAGCAGCTGGGGCAGCGGTCGTTGCGACAGGAGTCGTGGAGGCTGGAACAGCGGTTGTAGCGGGGATGGCGGAGGCAGAGCTTGTCCCCGTCCCGGCAGAGCTTGTCCCCGTCCCGGCAGAGCTTGTCCCCGTCCCAGCAGTGGCGGCTTTAGCGGCAGCCTGCTGCTGGGCAGTCTTGTTCTTTTCCCGCAGCAAAAATGCCCCCAGCATCTGCACGATTTTCTGTGTGACGTGCTCGGACTTGACTTGGAGATCCAGCGGCCACCGATCCTGTTGAACCAGCAGGGGCCGACGATGCGCCAAGGAGTCGCGGTAGTCTCGCTGTGCAATCTGCAGCAACTGCAGCTCAGTACAGCGGTTCAGCCACGCCGTCATCTTGTCCAGAGCTTGGCGCATCTCGCAGTCGGTTCTCGCGTTCGCCACCCGGATACAGCTCTTCGCCAGCGCCTCCAAATCCATGTCGAACGAGGTCCTCAGCCTCCGCTTCTTGGCATAATAAGCTGCAGTCGTCGTAACAGAGGTGTACGGCTTCACGGGGGTCTTAGCTGCCGTCGACGTCGTCACCGGCTTGGCCACCGTCTTCTCCCCGGTCTTCTGGAGCTGCATCTGGAGCTGGAGCTGCGCTTGTTGCTGCTTCTGCTGCTTTTGGAGCATATCCCTCAGTAGCTGCTGCTGTCGGATGACCTGTTGCTGCTGCGCCAGCAAACTGTCGGCGATGGATGTGGCTGTGGCCGTCGAGACGGTGTTGCCCTTGCCTGCCTGCTTCACCTGCTGCTCCTGCATCCTCATGAGCCTCAGGTGTTCCTGCTCCAGCAGCAGCTTGCTGCGAAGCCACTCCTCGTTCGACCGCTTCTGCACCGCCTGGGCCGCCATGGCCGCTTGACGCTGCACGTTCTGCTGCAGCCTGGCCAGTTGTTCCGTCCGGAGCTTCTGCAGGTCTTCCGACGTCTTGGCAAGGCCGGCAACACTTGCACTAGCTGCCCCGATGCTGCTAGAGGGCGTCATAGCGATCCCGGACTGGGCCTCGAGCTGCTTCGTCATGGCCTGGTACTGCTGCACCTGCTGCTGGGCAAGGGCGAACTGCAGCCTGCGCGCCTCGTCCTGAGCCCGCAGAGCTCGATCCATGGCCGCGCCGGCGGGCGCAGCCTCTGCAGCCGTCTTGGCACTGGAACTGGCTGCTTTATCGCTAGTTTTAGCCTCTGTAAACGGCGTAGCGGCCGCAGACGCGGGGGTACCGGCCGACGCCGTGTCTGCCGCGTCAGCAGCCGTACCGGAGCCGGAACGGCCGCTCTGGAGCTGCTTCAACCGCTGCCGGTACTCCTCTTGCTGCTGATTCTGATTCTCTAACGCTTGGGCGCTGGCGGAGGCTGGTTTAGCCGCTGGGGCGGCGAACGGCTGCGAGCTTGAGCGGGTCGAGGGTTTGGTCGCCTTGTCGCCGCCATTTCCCGGCTTCTGCTGGGAGCTGGAGGACGAGACCGGCACGGGGGCGCTTGGTGTCGTCTTAGCCGCGTCGGGAGCGGTCGCGGACGATGTGGAGGGCGAGGGGTCGGACGCTGGCGCCGCGGGTGCGCACGCCTCCCGCGCTGCCGCCGGTTGGGCCATTTTCGAAGTTTTTGTTGCTGGCGGCCGGAAGGAGGTTACGCTGAGATGGTACGCGGTTACAGTTAGGGTACACTGTACCAAAGTTTCACTTTGCATTGCATACGGGTTTGAGCGCTTTCGTACAACAGAGCATTGCATACAGCGTTGGTCACCGCGTATTTCAGCATGTTGGCTGGTTCGGTAGTATGTGGCAACCTGGGAATGGGTCGCCGGCGAGACTCCGTTTGCTCTTCGTAGCATTGACACATCTGCCGTGTCCTGGCGACAGATCAAAGCTTAATAAGTGAAGAGCTTTCTTCCAAGAACCGCAGCGTGGCTGCACCGGCACTCACCGTGCTGACTCACCTGTTGCGGAACCTGACAGCGTCAGACTGCATGTTACATATAACGCCGACGAACTGTGTGGGGCTAGAAGTCCCAGCGATCGTCCTCGACAAGACCGTGGGGCAAAGTGTCGACCGATTCGATGCAATGCATCACGAAGCCAAGTTAACCGTGTCCTGGCTCCTGCAGTGCTGCTTTGAGCTCGAGAGATCTCTCGGTGCAGCAATGCCTTCCTGGTGGAACGGCGTTGATGTCGCTGTCTTGTCGTCTCATCCTGGGTAATGAGCATAACGCAGTTGTGATGACAAGATCACAGGGGTGGCACCTTGACAGAGCACGCATCCCAAAAGTATGTTGTGTCCCAGTCTGCGTTAACGAATCGTAAGCACCAAGCGCAGTGCATGAACCAGGGCAATCAGCTCCAGCTTCGGGTGCCGCACCGCCTTCATTCATCGGTTTGCGTCGTCGAGCTCAAGCGGATTTCGATGGACGACCGACCGCTGCTGGCCTTGTCGCCCGTGGCGGGCGCCTCCGAGGCCTTCCCACTCCTGCCGACGGACTTGCGTCGGCTGCTCGCTCTCCCTGACCGCTCCGCTCCTCCTCCAACGTCTCCGTCTTCATCCTCCTCAGTTTCGTCGCCCGGTACCGTCGCCAGCGCCGTCGCAGCGTCGGACTTCCAAGACGACGAAGAGCAGGACTTCCACACTCAGTTGGAACGTCTCGGAGGCGTCTTGGGACTCGCGCGGGTGCAGCGCGTGGACTTGGAGCAGGGTCTCAGTGCCGATGACTCGGACGGAGACTTGGCTCGCCGCGCCGAGTGGTTCGGAGCCAACTACGTCGCTCCGTCACCCGCGCGCGGGCTGCTTCGGCTCATGGCTGAGGCGGCGTTCATGGACACTACGAACCTCATTCTGGTCATCGACGGCGTCGTGGCTGTCGCTCTTGGCATGGCCGTCGGGGGTCACCCCAGTACCGGCTGGATGGAGGGCACCTGCGTGCTGATCGCCGTGCTCGCCATCGCTCTGGTGACGGCGGTCGGGGACTTCCAGAAGGAGCGACAGTTCCGAGCGCTCAACGCTGTGAACGAGAACGAACTCGTGCGCGTTGTGCGCTACGGAGCGAGCCCGAGAGTTCGGACGACAGTAGTGACTCGAGAGTGCGCAAGTGGTCGCTGGTGGTGGGCGACATCGTGCAGCTCGAGCCTGGGGACGTGGTGCCGGCCGACGGGCTTGCGTTCAACACGCGCGAGCTCAAAGTGGACGAGAGCACGCTCACGGGTGAGCCCGAGCTCATGCGCAAGGGCGACGCTCTGTTGCTGCCAGGCTCCAAGGGCTCTGCTGAAGAGGAGACTTTGCCGGTCAAGCTTTACTCTGGTACGAGGGTAATGGAGGGCTTCGCCAAGATGCTGTGGGCGAGCACTCGCAGTACGGTCAGATCACGGCGCTAATTAATGGTGGGGGCGAAGAGCAGGAGGACGAAGAGGAGAAGGCAGAAGAAGACAAGAAGAAGCCGAATTACTCGGCTGCATCCGTTCAGGACGAAAGCTACTTCTCTTTGGAGGTTGTGGAGGCGTCTACGAAGGCGAAGGAGCTGAGCGATCCCTCGAAGACGAAGAAGAAGAAGAAGAAGAAGAAGAAGAAGAAGAAGGCTCGTCGTGAACGCACTCGTCAATCTGCGCCGTGGAGCTCAAGTCGCCGGGAGGACCAATCAGCGGGCAGTGCGGCGATAGAGCCAGCTGACCCAGCGGTTCGGCCAATCAGAGCGCGCCGGCGAGCATCGAGAGCGCTCTGATTAGCCACGACTGGACGACGGCGACTCCCTTGTGGAGCCAGTAGCTCCAGCGAAAGGCATGCACCTGGCCGGCGTGCTTGCACGCCACGGCTGGGCAGCTCGGGGGTGAAGCCGCGGACCAAGCTGGATTTCTGCGTCGCTGCGTGCGGCGGCGTATTGCGGCGGTATTTTGACCGTCAGCCGGAAGGCGGGGCCTGTGGGGGGTCCACGGTGGTCTACATGTAGCCCACCGCGCCGTGTCCCATTACAAACCAGGCCACGGGTGACGCCGTGGGCCCTCCTGGTAGTCATAGCCTACAAAGGTTGCGTGCGATACTGGCAGGTCACCAGATCGTCGGGTGTGCGGCACTCCAACGTGCGCACACCCTCCACAGCACTCGTAGTGACGCGCGGGAGCATGCTGTCAGTCAACGTGGCCTGCGCTACATGGAGCTGGCTGCGACGGGGTGGTCCTCTCATGGTGCACTCATGGCGCGGCGGGGCGAAGAAAATCGCAGTGGCAGAGACCCAGATACGGCTGACTCGGGGAAGGTGACGACACGTCGCCGCATAAAGCGCTGCTGGGGCGCTCGCTGGTGGCCTGCAACACATTGGGAAGAAGGAACGCAAGTCGGCCCAGGAAAATGCAGTGGAGAACTCAAGCTTCGGAGGGCAGGCGCTGCTGAAGGAGCAGCGGGACCGCGTTCGCTGTCCGCGGTACCAAATCGACGGAAGTCGAGTAGACCGTTTCAACTATTCGGCGGGGCATCGGGAGATATGAGCTCGGTGTTGACGGTGGATGCGTCGGTCGTTGTCTTAGTTAGGATAAATGAACTCAATCTAACCTCAACCTTGAAATGAAAATAAAAGAAGGCTCGTCGCGAACGCACTCCGCTGGCTCAGAAGATCGAGGCGCTCAACCTGTGGCTGGGCAAGATGGGCGTCATTGTCGCCACTCTCATCTTCGTCGTGCTCTGTCCGCGCTTCAGCATCGAGACGTTCGTGCAGGAGCCTCGTCAGTCCTGGGAAGCAGCGTATCTGCGCGATTACTTGTCGTACTTCGTCCTGGGCACGACCATCTTGGTGGTGGCCATCCCGGAAGGTCTCCCGCTGGCTGTGGCCATTGCGCTAGCTCTCGCTGTACGTCGCATGCTCCGAGGACGCAGTCTAGTGCGCCATCTCGCTGCCTGCGAGACCGTCTGCAACGCGACTACGCTGTGTGCGGACAAGACTGGAACGCTCGCGGCCAACCAGATGAGCGTGGCGCGCTTGTGGCTTGCACCTGAGAGCGAAGATGACTTCGTGAGCCTCCTGGACAACGCAGCAAACGCCCAAGTTGACTTCAACTCTGCCAATGCAGCCAAGGCTGCAATGAATGGTACGATGGTTCGAACGCTTTGTGAGGGTGTGGCGCTCAACTCGACCGCAGAACTTCTCCTACTTGAGGACGGCGAAGACGCGGACACTCCACGAAAGGCGTTGGGCAGTCAGACGGAAGGCGCACTGCTGTCTTTTGC
Source organism: Phytophthora sojae (assembly GCF_000149755.1). Classification (NCBI taxonomy): domain Eukaryota; phylum Oomycota; class Peronosporomycetes; order Peronosporales; family Peronosporaceae; genus Phytophthora; species Phytophthora sojae. The sequence continues at coordinate 1,091,270 of NW_009258128.1, read as the reverse complement.
TGCAGCTTGCAGCGATGGAGACTTCGATTACGTCGAAATGCGCAAGAACGCCGACATTCGACGCGTGCTGCCGTTCAGCAGCGACCGCAAGCGCATGTCCGTGGTCGTACCGGTTCAAGGTGGAGATGCTGATCAATGGAGAACATACACGAAGGGAGCTCCTGAGCTTGTACTGGCGCGCTGCACTCACTTGCAGACGCGCTCGGGTGGCAAACTCCCACTGACTAACGACCGACGCGAGTGGCTGCAGAAGAACGTGCTGCTAAGCGCGGATACCGCACGCTGTGTCTCGCCTACAGAGACAGCAAAGCCAGTGGGGACGTCGTGGATTCCGCTTTGCCCGAGGTGCTGGAGCAGCAGCTCGTGTGTCTTGCGCTCGTAGCCATTGCTGACCCGCTGCGTCCTGGAACGCGTGAAGCCGTGATCTCCTGCCAGAAAGCGGGCATTGTGGTTCGCATGGTGACGGGCGACAATGCTCTGACTGCGCGCTCGATTGCGCGTGAGTGCGGCATCTTGTCTGCTTCAGAGGAAGATGACGGTGTCTACACCGTCATGGAGGGGCCCGACTTCCGGGCGTTGGTGCTGGACTCGCGTGGAGAGATTCGTCAGGAAATCTTCGACCAGGCGTGGCCTTCACTGCGAGTATTGGCTCGTAGTTCACCGCAGGACAAGCACACGCTCGTGACTGGCCTTCGATCCTCGAAGCTTCTTCCCCAGCAACTTGTGGCCGTGACGGGAGATGGCACAAACGATGCGCCAGCACTTCGAGCGGCTCACGTGGGGTTCGCAATGGGGAAGAGCGGCACTTCGGTGGCCAAGGAGGCGGCAGATATTGTGCTTATGGACGACGACCTGGCCGGAGTGGTAAGCGCCGTGGTCTCTGGGCGTGGAGTGTTTGACGGCACCTCGCAGTTCTTGCAGTTCCAGCTCACGGTTATCGCCGTGGCATTGAGCGTGGCGTGGGTCGGTGCCGTCACTCTGCGTCAGTCCCCCATTGCAGCGGTGCAGATCCTCTGGGTGAACCTCTTCATGGACGTGTTCGCGTCGCTGGTGCTCACAACCGACGAGCCCAAGGCCGCGGAGCTGCTCGCGCGTCAGCCGTACGCCCGCAGTAGATCACTCGTATCCCCACGTATGGCCAAGCACATTGCGGGTCAAACGCTGCTCCAGCTCACGCTGTTGCTGCTGCTCCAGCTCACGCTGTTGCTGCTGCTCACGTTCCTCGGCGACAAGTGGTTCAACGTGCCGTCGGGCTGCGCGTCCGTGAGCGACGACGACGACGCGAAGGCCACGCAGCACCTGACCATCGTCTTCAACACGTTCGTGTGGCTGCAGCTCTTCAACCAGCTCAACTGCCGCCAGGGCGTGACCGACGCGCCGATGCTCCGCGTTGTGGAGATCTGGAACAACAAACTGAGTCTCGCTGCGCTCTGCATCCAGTGTGGACTGCAAGTCGCCATCGTACAGCTCGGAGGTCAGCTCTTCCATTGCGCGGCACTAACTGCTGCGCAGTGGGGCGCCTGTATCGGAATGGGAGCGTTGGCATTGCCAATTGGCTGGGCACTACGCGCGTCAAGCATCGAAGAACGCGCCACCAAACCCCTGTTTCGGCTGAGCAAGCAGCATGAAGAACTCTAAACCACCATTGACACCGATATACACGTAAGACCAGTCGATTCGCAGCAATTTTAACGTTACCAGCATCAGCATTTACTGTCCTCCTTGTCGTTGGAACCACAGAGACCCTGTTGTTTCCCATGGTAGATCACCGTCAAAGTCGCTGAGCCACCACCGCACTGTGTTTCGCTTTGAGCGGTAGTTGTTGATAACACCTTGCGGGCAAATCGAGCTCCGCACACGGGGCAGTGGATCTGGAACCGCAGCCACTGGAAAACGCACTTGCGGTGGAAAGTGTGCTTGCAGGGGAGCACCACAACCGCGCTTTTGCATTGCGGGAGGTCGCGCGTCAAGTCCACATCGCACTGGCAGAAACTGCACCGCACCTTCGTCCACTTCGAATGACTGGTCTCCATTGCTTTGAAACCCACCTTCACCTTCTTCCAGACATCTTGGCAGTTATCGATGAACACCTGCAAGACCGAGCGCATATCGGCATCACTCGCCACCCCAAGGAACTCGAAGACTCCTGCTGGTAGATTCTGGCGGGCGTGAGGACACTTCATCGCACTGCCGGGTAGCAGCACGCATCGAAGCAGGTGTGTCAGCACTACCTCGAACTTGATCTTGCGACTGGTCATCACGCTTTGGAACGAGGACATGAACGGAAGACGCTTCTTGGGGAAGTACGCGTGGACGACCTCACGCACAGCCTGACACGAGCCCAAGCAGTTGGAGGCGTGACATGTCCAGTGATTCTCCACTTTCCTCCTGAAGGTGTCGAACTCCGAGTATCGGTAGAACACACTCCAGGTTTTCTTGCTTGTTAAGCTGGACACAGTGCACTTGTAATAGACAAAACCCGTCGCCATCACCACGGACGAAACGTGAACAAGCAGCGGGATCACGGGTGAAACATGGTCGAGCAGCATTTCGAGCGAGTGCCGTTGGCTGCGAATCCGCAACCACACCAGGGCGCCTCTACCTGTGCTTCACAGTCAAGAAAGTCGATCGGCTCGTGGCTGTGAAAACTTCTTGCTCCGCGGTGTGACAAAGGAGAACGTCTTCAAAGTTGCTAAGTGGCTAGGACGACAGTCGCCAAATGCGCTTGGAATGCTGGTTTTCGAGCAGTGTGTGGGGATCAGTTCCCCTCCATCTTCTCACTTTGCGGATGTCTACGACAGTGGCATGGCTGTGGGGTTGAAGGACGCGATCTGTGCAGCGAATCCAGCGATCATCGCATGTGAAGCACAAGGCCTGCAGCTTTTCCTGGCGAAATGGGGCGGCAAGTGGCTGAGCGAGACTCGAGCAGCGGCTGCTGTGGCGCTAGACAACCTTGGATACCCTCGCGGCTTCGAGCACATGAATCCCTTTTCGTCGCTGAAGAACGAAGCGTGTTTCGGAGAGAAGTTTCAGCCGATGGAGGGTCAAATTCACGTCCTGATCGTGGTGCCGGCTCCCGATGCCCTGAAGTATAAGCGTACGTATCCCCGACAACTACTGCTTGTTCTTGCGGTTTAAGATCTCGTGCTGCTGGACAGAGTGCAAGCGATGGATTCGACGTTACGCACCTGGCACTTTGACGATCTCCATTATTGCTGCAGTGGCCTGCGTAGAGAACCGCAGCATCATGATGGCGCTGGCGGTGGCTTTGTCGTTGATGCAGCTTTTGGTATTTGACATCCTGGACTATTGTAGCGACTTGATCGAGGAAGCGGAAGGACGAGCCCCTGCGTAGTGACACGCATTGGTCGCAATCGAAGATGTCTAGGCTCCGTTGTTTGTTAGGGGTTAAGGCTTAACTTTACAAAATTAATGAAGAAACCATGGTCTTGTCAGTTAAAGCTTAAAGCGGGGTTGCGTGCTATGAAGACGTCAATGTGTCCTTGGCCGAGATAGTGGACAACGATGCCGCCTCCTCCTCGAAGTCGCTCAGCCACCACTGCACATACTTCTGTGTGCGTTTTGCTCGGCAATTGTTGGTGAACGCAGTGGGAAATATCCCCGTCCGGCACACGGGGCAGTGGAACTCGAACAGCAGCCACTGGAAAACGAATTGAGGTGGAGGGACGTCACAAAGAACGCCAACATGTCCATCGTCTCCATGCCTCGAGAAAGGGATCGATGTGTCGCTGGATATCTTCCCCTCTTTCAGCTGCTGGTAGTCAGGATCACACTCGTTCAGCCAGCCGTCTTCATTAACGAGCGACGAAGAGGACAGGTTCGTCGGTGGCCCAGTACCCCCAGTTTATTACGAATTGCGCGTTTGAGGTGTATCGCACGCTTGTGCCTGAATATCTGGAACTCCTCGAGCCGTCCGCCGGGCACCGCAGCTTAAGTAAGGTCTTTCTCGCCTTAGAATGAGCGTCGCTGCCAGTCATCCTGCGCGTGTGGCGAGAATTCTAGCATGACTTGGAAGTTTTAACAATGCAGCATGTACTCACTGTTCCTATCCCATCTATCAAAGTATTTTGAGTTAGTATGTGAAGAATATGAGGTGATAGTAACTGGGTTCGCCATAATTGATGGATCCAGCCATCACCGAAAAACACTACGCGACTGATGTTCACTGAGATTCTTCTTCCTACCATGGCACGCAACTATTCGAGTGGCCTCCGTTCCCCGCGCTCGCTATCGGTCTGCCGCTCCCGCAGCCGCTCGCCTAGGTGGCGTAGTCCGAGACGCAGTCCGAACAGCTATCGACACGGATCGCGCTCTCGCTCACGCTTCGGGAGACACGAAAGTCGTGAAACGAGAGACCGTCGATACTCACGCTCCAGATCCAGATCCAGACTGAGAACGGCAGCCCCAAAGCTCACAGAAGAGCTGCCGCCCATACCGTTCGTGCATCAGTACCGAAACGGCAAGTACTTCTACGTTCGTGAATGCTACGAGAGATACTACAAACTTGTGAAGGAGATGCTGGACAGCGGGGAGAGGTGTGTTACGGTGACGGGGACACCCGGTGAGTATTGCGCTGTGCATGACTGAATGTACATGTACCGCAAAGCTATAGCTTTATGGTGCTCATGGATTGTTTGCTACATGTATTCGTAGGTGTTGGCACGTCCGTCTTCTACGCTTATTTCTTCAATCACTTTCGGAAGGAAGAGACCGACTCTTGGGTCATTGCAATGTCCCATGTGATGAATAACATCGCAGTGGCCACCGTCTTCAAGGGCAGAAGGGATGCTGGGGAAGACTTGGGTTTATGTTTTACCAGTACAAAGCTAGCTGCGATTGGCACGACCTTGAAAGAGGCACGCGTACAGAAGAAAAAGGTGCTCTTCCTGTGTGACGGAGCGCCAACTCACCTTTGGTGGCCTCATCAGATGGTCGTTTTCACCAGCCCGGACGAGGAGTGGTTGAGGCAGGTGAGGAAGGACGACTGCACGCTGTTCATGCCTCTCTGGACGCACAACGAGCTTCGACAAGCCGCAATGGCGCTTTCATTCGCGGGATCGAGGGAGATCAGCTGCGTCAGTGACGCAGCTCTTGAAACGCGATTCAAAATCTTCGGAGGCGTGGCTCGCGAGTGCTTTTTACCCTCAGAGAGTTCTGTCGAGCGCGCGAAGAGTGACCTGCAGAGAGATCTGGCAATTTTCCAGTCTGAAAAAGCTTTGGAAACTACTCAAGAGGAACGTCGAATCGCGTTGACTGCCACAGTGTCCTTCATCATGTTCCGGTGAACGAAACAGGGCTGAATGAGGACACGAAACTTGCGTCTCCGTTTGTCATCGAGGAGCCCGCGAAACATTTGCTGCGATTCGTCGATGCCGATAGGGAGAAGATACGCGCGTCACTCGACGGTATCCCGCAAGCTGCACCGCTGCTGGAATGGATCTTCGAGGCCGGTGCAGCAGGTGCTAGCTCGAACGCCGACCGTCGCTGATGGAGCTCATTCCCCTTGATCCAACCAGAGAGAGCGCCATCGCGGATTGTCGGGGCTCGTAGCAAGTCCAGAGGGGCATGAAGATAGTGCTGTGGTTCTTACTCATATCGCGTAGCCATTCCTCATCGGGGCTTGTGAAAACGACCATCCGAATAGGCCACCAGACTTTGTTTGTTTGACTCCATCGCACAAGATGAGCACCTTTTTCTTCTTCACGTACGCCTCTTCCAAGACCATGTCAAGCACCACTTCCCGTTTGCTGGAAGTGTATCTAGCCAACTGTTCTCCAGCGTCGTTGCCGCTCTTGAAGCCAGCGACCTCCGCGATATCCTTCATCACGATGGACATCGCAATGACCCAAGTCTCGGTTTCTTCCTTTCGAAAATGACTGAAGAAGTATGCGTAGAAGACGGACGTGCCGACGCCTGCGAATACATGTAGCAAAAAACTCGATGAGCACAGTAAAGCCATGGTTTTGAGGTACATTGTGCAGCACCGACCTGTTGTCCCCGTCACCGTCACGCACTTCTTCCCGCCGTCCAGCATTCCCTTCACCAGTTTGCAGTAATGGTCGCAGCATTCGCGAACGCAGAAATAGTTGCCGTTTTGGTACTGATGCACAAACGGTATTGGCGGCAGCTCTTCTGTGAGCTTGGGGGTTGCCGTCCTGAGCCTGGATCTGGAGCGCGAACGTCGACGGTCTCTCGTTTCGTAGCTTTCGTGTCTCCCGAAGCGTGAGCGTGAGCGAGATCGGTGTCGGTGTCGGTGTCGGTATGGATAGTGATGGCGGCTTCGGCTTGGACTGCGCCACCGTGACGAGCGGCTGCAGGCGCGGGAGGCTGACAGGGAGCGGTAGCGATGCAGATACCTGCGAATTATGGTTACCTTTAGGGACTTTACCAAACATCAATCGTACGAATTATGGTTACCTTTAGGGACTTTACCAAACATCAATCGTACGGGTGATCGCAAATTGCGTTTGATTGATGCTCAATGAGTCAGTCTCCATCCATCATGGTTTTCGCCCATAACACTTTTTTCATTCCAAAAACGAAAAGCTGATGTTGTCTCTCTTCAATGTGGTCGTCCGCGAGCCCTTCACTGCCTTCAGCGCCTTCCCTGTGGACATCGACGAGATTCACACAGTGGCGGCGTTGAAGGACGCGATCTGTGCAGCGAATCCAGCGATCATCGCATGTGAAGCACAAGGCCTGCAGCTTTTCCTGGCGAAAAGGGGCGGCAAGTGGCTGAGTGAGACTCGAGCAGCGGCTGCTGTGGCGCTAGACAACCTTGGATACCCTCGCGGCTTCGAGCACATGAATCCCTTTTCGTCGCTGAAGAACGACGCGTGTTTCGGAGAGAAGTTTCAGCCGATGAAGGGTCAAATTCACGTCCTGATCGTGGTGCCGGCTCCCGATGCCCTGAAGTATAAGCGTACGTATCCCCGACAACTACTGCTTGTTCTTGCGATCTAAGATCTCGTGCTGTTGGACAGAGTGCAAGCGATAGATTCGACGTTACGTGGCTTTAATGTGCTCATCGAGTTTTTTGCTACATGTATTCGCAGGCGTCGGCACGTCCGTCTTCTACGCATACTTCTTCAGTCATTTTCGAAAGGAAGAAACCGAGACTTGGGTCATTGCGATGTCCATCGTGATGAAGGATATCGCGGAGGTCGCTGGCTTCAAGAGCGGCAACGACGCTGGAGAACAGTTGGCTAGATACACTTCCAGCAAACGGGAAGTGGTGCTTGACATGGTCTTGGAAGAGGCGTACGTGAAGAAGAAAAAGGTGCTCATCTTGTGCGATGGAGTCAAACAAACAAAGTCTGGTGGCCTATTCGGATGGTCGTTTTCACAAGCCCCGATGAGGAATGGCTACGCGATATGAGTAAGAACCACAGCACTATCTTCATGCCCCTCTGGACTTGCTACGAGCCCCGACAATCCGCGATGGCGCTCTCTCTGGTTGGATCAAGGGGAATGAGCTCCATCAGCGACGAAGCTATTAAGACGCGATTCAAAACGTTCGGAGGCGTCACTCGCGAGTGCTTCTTACCCTCCGAGAGTTCTGTCGAGTGCGCGAAGAGTGACCTTCTCAGAGAGATCCACCAGATTTCCAGTCTGAAAGAGCTTTGCCAGGTCCTAGAGGGGGTGCGGACCCATAATGTCTACCAGACAGTGTTGCATCGTTTTCCCGTTGGTGTCAACGGGAGGTGTCTCCGTTTGTCGTCGAGAGTGTTGCGAAGCGTATGCTGAAACTAACCGACATGCTGCATTGCTAAAACTTCCAAGTCATGCTAGAATTCTCGCCACACGCGCAGGATGACTGGCAGCGACGCTCATTCTAAGGCGAGAAAGACCTTGAGCGGCTTAAGCTGCGGTGCCCGGCGGACGGCTCGAGGAGTTCCAGATATTCAGGCACAAGCGTGCGATACACCTCAAACGCGCAATTCGTAATAAACTGGGGGTACTGGGCCACCGACGAACCTGTCCTCTTCGTCGCTCGTTAATGAAGACGGCTGGCTGAACGAGTGTGATCCTGACTACCAGCAGCTGAAAGAGGGGAAGATATCCAGCGACACATCGATCCCTTTCTCGAGGCATGGAGACGATGGACATGTTGGCGTTCTTTGTGACGTCCCCGAGCGCACTTCGGGGGAGCATCGTTATCAGCTCTACGATAGTACGTGGCCCTCAATACTCGTGTTGCTGGTTTTATTTGCTAATTGCTACTTCTCGTTATATGACAGAGCGTGCGATGCGCTTGGGTTCCGCCTCATGGGGCATCGTCTTTTGTGCTGCTCTACTGTGTGTTGGGCTTGTTCTCCTCTTCCCCGTAGCGACAGCGATACCTGTTTCAGCTGTGATTGGGGTGGGGTGTCCGCGTACCAGTTCGTTCACGCTGCGGAGGACAGAAGGCTCTTCTGGATGGAGAAACGGGGCCAGGAACTTGACCACTCCATTGAAGTGATCTGCCGTCACTACTAGATCGACAGACTTTAGGCCCTTGTTCAGGTGGGGAATGTGTTCTGTGCTTCAGTGCGGGCTAGGGCTTTTGGCTGAGGCACGATTTGTGCTTGTGATTTTCAAAACGTGTGCTGGGCTTGTCCAAGTAAATTCCGGAGGACTCCATCTGCTGACCTCCCGTCATTTTTTGAATCACCACCAAGCACATGTACAGAGTCCTCTCGCTAGTGCGTGGGCTAGCTGTAATTATACGGCAGGCCCTAGCGTGAGGACACTTGGGCATTCAACAACACGTCGTAGACTAGTCACTGGATGCACATATAAAGCATTTCGACGTTGCCATTGCCCACGGCAACGCACAGAAAGCATGGTTGTCGGGCTTCCTACGGGCTTTCTGACTCGGACTCTGATTGGCGTAGGAGGAGGCAAACCTGCCTTGTCCTTGCCCGTGATTCCTGGCACAAATGTGCTCCCCAGGGAACACCTCGTGTAGGTGTTCTGGTATCGGAGCTCCTAAGAACACGAACGAGCAAAACCTGTACGATTCATGCCAAAGTTTTATCCAATCATATCGCTAGAAAATTTCAGCCCAGAACACGTTCTCCACTTGAACAAGGGCCGGAATAGCGCCGGTACGTATAAACTATAAGCTTGCACGGCCAGATTGAATAGAGTAGATGATAACCTGCCTCTGATTGGCCGGGCCAACTATAACCAGGTTATATCCTAAATTAACCTGGTTGTACCGCATTATTCGACCATGGCGCGCAGCCACTCGGACCGCTCGGCGGATCGCGGCGCGCGGCGTTCACATCGTTCCCGCTCGCGGTCGCCGTCGGTCTCCCGCTCGCGCACGTCCTCGCACCGCCGCTCGTCCAAGCGGCGCAGTCCAAGTCGCAGCCGCAGCCGCGAGCGGTCGCGACGCACGCACCGCCACAGTCAGAGCCATCGGCGCCACCGTTCGCGCTCTCGCTCTCGCTCCAGGGAGCGCCACAAGCGCAGACGGCGTGGAAGCGACGAGAAGCGAGACCGCCGCCGCTCGCGCTCCAGATCCAGGTCCAGGTCGGCGTCTAAGGCCAAGGAGAAGCGGCAGGAGGAGACGAAGGACAAGACGTCGCTGTCTGTGGCTCCCTCACAGGTTTCCAAGGCCAAGAAGCAACTGGACGAGGCGGCGGCTGATCAGGGGAAGCTGCAGACTGTGGAGAGTCAAGATGTAGCCATGCGGGACGTCGAGACGCAGCAGAAGGACCCATCGACGGAGGTCGCAGGGCGAGAGAGTAAGGACCAGGAGGCTGCGGTGACTACCGAGGAGACTGAGACTAGTAACGCTGTTAGTGTTGAGTCTGTTGAGAAGCAGGAGCTGCAGAAGGCTGGTGAGAAGGCTGTGGCATCCTCGAAGCCAGCACTGGACGTCAGCTCCATCAAGAAGGACATCCTGAAGGCGTTGGCCGACGCGAGGAGCACGATCGCGGTGATTAAGAAGAACGGAACGGGGACTTCAGTCGTCAACAGCCCGGCGCTCTCCCCATCAGCTACGAAGGCGGAGAAAGAGCAAGAGAAGACGGTGGAATCACCAGAGAAGAAGACGGAGGCTGTTAAATCCCCGCTGAAGACGGTGGTATCGCCGAAGAAGACTGCTTCTGCTACTGCTGCGACCTCTGCTGATGAGTTCGACATGTTCTCGATGGCAGCACTGGATGACCACGATGATGCGATGAACGGCGGCGCTGGCGTAGCTGCGATCACGGTGAATGAAGTGTCGCTGCAGTCGAACTGCGACGACGCGGAGGGGTATTACTCTACCACTATTGGAGAAGTGCTGAACGGGAAGTATCGTGTGCTCGGGACGGTCGGCAAGGGCGTGTTTTCGACTGTGCTGCGCTGCCAATGCATTACCCTGTTGAAGACTGGAGGCAGTGGATCGCTGAGCGTGGTGGCTGTCAAGCTCATCCGAAACAACGACATTATGCGCGACGCAGCGCAGACGGAGCTGAAGCTGTTGAACGAGCTGGGCGAGCGTGACCCGCGTGACAAGAAACACTGCATTCGGCTGCTCGACTCGTTCACCCACCGAAACCACGTCGCGATGGTCTTCGAGCCCATGCAGATGAACGTCCGCGAGGCCATGAAGAAGTTTGGTGGCAAGGGCGGCATTTCGATCCAAGCTGTGCGCGTCTTCAGCAAGCATCTTTTGATCGCACTCAATCATTTGGAGTCATGCGGAGTGATCCATGCTGGTAAGAGTGGACGTGAATTATGCTGGTGTGATGAAGAGATAAAGTCTAACTCCTTGGCATGGTCTTGCTTTGCAGATATCAAACCGGACAACATCCTGCTAGACGAAAAGCAAACGACCATCAAGCTGTGCGACTTTGGTTCAGCGTTTAAAGCCGATGCCGGGAAGCAGGACCCGACGCCGTACCTGGTCAGCCGCTTCTACCGCGCGCCCGAGATCGTGCTGGGCCTCGCCTACGACAAAGCGGTAGATATGTGGTCTGTCGGTTGCTGTTTGTATGAGATGTTCACTGGCAAAGTTATGTTTCCAGGGAGTACGAACAACGAGATGCTCAAATTTTTCATGGAGCTTAAGGGCAAGATCCCGAACAAGCTGATCAAGAAGCACCGCCAGGCATACATTGACCAGTTTGAGATGGAGCCGCATTTCACGGAAGATCTCAAGTTCTGCAGCCGCGAGAGCGACCGAGTCACGGGTAAGGAGCATCATGCGATTCTGTTGTCTTACGATTGTGTAGCTGAATTGTGTTTCATGTTGCATTTCAACCTCCAGGTAAGCCCATCTTGCGCTTGATGGAAACCATCAAGACCAAAAACGACCTCGCCAGCAGTCTGATGGCTGCGAAGAGCGCCACGGACGATCGGAAGCAGGTGCTGGAGCTCCGGAGCCTGCTGGACAGGATGTTCACCCTGGACCCGTCCAAGCGGATCTCCGTGCGAGACGCGCTGGCTCACCCTTTTGTGAAGGGGTAACGCTCGTAGTTGGCTTCGGTCGGTGTGGATACGTCGCTTTCGCGCGCGACGCCAGGTCTCTATGACACAAGCAAGGTGGGCACCAGGCTACATGCTTCTCTAGTCGAATAGTAATACCCATCAGGAACTCCATTTCGGATAAGGTATTAACCCAGCCTATCCTACGTCTTCAAAAAGCTGTGTCCACAGATATTATGCATAGGACTTCAGGTTTGTTACCGCAGGTCGATAAGCGTGTACCCCGCTACATACAGCCGAGATGTCGGCATCGACTGTCCTCCCTCGCGATGAGTCAATGCCATACCAGCCGGCCTCAGGGAAGTCTATGAGATGATCAGTGGACCTGTCGGCTGGTCCACCGTCAACTTGCGCCGCAATGCTGATCCAATTGCCGCTCTACTTCTGCTGGCGCCTAGGCGGCGGCGATCATTAGGATCTCGGCGACGTCGTGTTGCGCTCATGCTCTCTGGCCGCCGCAGCCGAAGCTTGCTTGATCCATATCAACAGGCGCGACTGCTCTCGCCAGCAGGTCTTTGGCGCGCGAGAAACCCCGGCGGGAAGCTCCGCTACGAGCTCTTCTCACCAGCGATGCCAAGTCGGCAGCAGCAGCAGCAGCAGCGCTGATCTTCTTGAACCCTGCGGTCCGTGCGGATCAGGAGGACAGGCCTGACGCATGTCCAGACGAAGGCCTGCAAGGCAAGGCAGGTGAGACTTTCACATGCGCCGCCCGCCTCAGCGAGGCCCGACCTACACTTGAACCGCGGCGAGAGATGCACGCCGGTAGAGAGGAGGCGCAAAAGAATTCCCCACCGTGGAGCGTAAACCGATTGCGCTCGTGGGCTTGCGCTCGATCATGCATCTTCCCCGCGCTCGTGGCCCAGAGCGCTCGGCCGGCGCTTCCTGGCGGCGAAGCATTCTCGCGTGCCGTCGCTCGGCGTCGGCGTCGAGCTCTCTGGCGGCCAGCGCCAGGCCGCGATGTAGGAGCGTGGCGGCCGGTTTCGTTGAACGCCGCGTTCAGTCTCTCGAGCGGCTTCTTCCGACCAGCGTCGGCGGCGGCTGCGAAGGGATCCACGCTGGCTGGGCTTGGAGACGAGAGGAGAAGCACGAGGAAGCGGAAGAAACTTTGAAACCACGTTACTGAATGGTGCGCTTACTACTGGTACATGCTATCTGACTGAAGTTCTGGAGGAAGGAGGAGGCACAAACACTCTATGCCCGCAGGGTGACCTCGTGGATCTTCTCGACGAGCTTGATGGGCGCGGAGAGCCCGAGGTAGCGCACGACCATGGCCGGCAGGTTGCCGCCCAGGTCCATGTGCGCGATGACGCTCATCTCGCACTCGTTGGGTTTGGTCGGGTGGGGCGTCACCACGTAGCCCGAGATCAGGATGGTCGCGCGCACGTAGCCCTTGCGCTCGGGCACGTACTCGACCGAGCGCGTGGCGATGAGGATGCGGCCGCTGGCCTCTTGGCGGTAGGTGGACACGACCGAGAAGTCGCGCGCCGCCGTGAACATGACCGACTTGGCCGTGACGCGGCGCACCTCGGACGCGTCGCTGAGCTTCTCCATGGCCTTGACCTCCTTGGTCATCTCGTCGAACTTGGGCACCATGTCGCAGCGCATGAGAAGCTGCGCGGCCTTGGCGGCGCTCACGTGCAGCGTGCCCGTCGTCTTCATGGTGTACCACTCGCTGCCGGCCACCTCGCCGTACACGACCTGGATGCCCTTGCTGGACGGGCCATCGCGCCAGCCGCTGGGCAGCACGTCCAGGCCCTCGTAGCGCGTCAGCAGCTTGCGGATGCTGTCCTCCTCGAAGGCCTGCACGTTGGCGCGCACGGCCGCGATAGGCGCCGGGATAGCGAAGGTCAGCGCCGACTCGCTCTCGCCCACGGGCGCCTCCTGCTGGGGCGCGCCCTGCTTGGTCTCCACGCCGCCGCGCGTGATCTCCACGGTGCTTTCGAAGGCCATGGCTCTTAGTAGTTGTGTGGGTGTGGTGAAGTGTCTTGCTGTGAGCAAATTCGAGAATGGCATTTCCTGACGCAGGCGCCGAAAGCTAAAGCCAGCCGACCTATCTTTGGCGCGCGGCCGCTGATTGGCCCAAAGCGCTTCGATGCGATACGCCCGCGCTGCGTCCCGCAAAGAGCGGTGCGCTCGCCGCCGTTTGCGTCCCTGCGCACAGCTCTTTCCGGGCCGGCGACCAAGGATTACGCGGAGAAAACCTGCGAGAATAGATGCTGCATGCGTTCCCGCAGGTTTCTTGGCAAGACGCTGAGACACGGCCCGCGCTGATTATGGGATTCGGGGGCCAAAAATAGGGCGGACCAAATCGGGCGCCGCAATGGCTTTGGCTCGACGTCCGCGCTCGGCCTCCAAGCCTCCGAGGCGCAAGATAAGCCCAGTCGGTGACTTCGCCTTACATATACATGTATTACCGCGTGCGCCAGCCGGCTCCGCGAGTCTCAGCTGACGCCCGCAGATGGCAAAAAATGTTGTGGCTGGGGGCTGCGGCTGGTCAAATTTGCAACTTGTGACAGCGCAGCAGAGGGCCGGCAGGTGGCCAGCCCCGCAGCTCCAACGCTTAGCAACTCAGCTTCTTGCAGTTGTAGCTGTTCGTGGCGGCCGAGCGAGTGAGTTTCGGCGGTCGGGCCGTCAAAAGCCAGCACATCGAGGCGGAGCGGCCCAAAAAGCGACTTTTTGGGCCGATTTGAGACGACCAACACTCTGGCGTATCTCGCGTTAGCTAACGCGGGCGGTTTGCGCTCCGATTCGGAGACTCCGAACAGCGCCGACTCCAAGCGCCTGGGCGCGGAGGCAAAACAGAGCTGCAGCCCGAGAACGGTGCCTGCTGCAGTTGGTATATGTAGTGCAGGCGGTGCCGCTGTAGAAGCTTGAGCGTGCGGCGGCTTGAAGCTTGCCGCCGCCGCAGGATAGTGTGTCCCAAGAGGCAGAAGCGACTTAATTATGGGACGCGTTGATGGGCGGACGGTGATTGCGCGCCGCAGATCAACGACTTATGCGCAAGGTCCCACTCTCGGGTCAATGCGAGAAGTGCACGCGTCTTGCAGTCTTACCTTCGCGCTGCTTCAGTCTTACCCTGCTTGGCCAGCCCCAATGCTCACCGCCGTCCATTGTATGTACACTTTTGCAGCGCTGTTGGCTGCTGCGGGGGCGGACATGACCGCGACGCGAGCGGGGTGGGGGGCGGTGCTGCAGCGGTGCCAACCCAGCGATGACATCAGTCCAGCGAGAGAGTTACATGGCACAGTACCATTACCATGCGCCTTGAGGCAGCGATACGACGTTGAAGCCGAGCTGTGAAACGCTGTCGCCTTGATTTAGAGCCTCATCGGCTTCAGACGTTGACAAGAGTGTATCAAAATAGCACTGTTAACAGTGTTGAATCAAATGTCGGCAATACCCAGACTTGAGCCGAGCTACAGTAGAATTTTCAGAGCTCAATATTGCAGCTAAAGTCCCAGAGATCTTGCCCCGTCGAGCATCAACCTCGACCACGCCCCTTGAAACCCCACGACGCCACTGCGGCCGTACTGTACACACCGCCCAAGCGTGTTAGAGTTTGGAAGGGTGGAGCTGATCTCGAGCTCAACGGGGATGATTTTTTTCTTAGGAACAACATCAAACTACTTCGCTGCAAGCTTGACACTCTTAGCCTTGCTAAGCCAGGTTAGCTGCATCGGAGCCTGTTGCGATCCCGGTGGCCAATTGGGCTTATAGCTTGGAATGGTGCATTAGAGCTTACTGAGTCAGTGCTGAGCAAAGATCTAGCTGTCGACGATTTTGACCGTAAACTTCAAGGTGCCATCATCACGTGCATCTCGCTGTGCGAGTCGCAGACCGAAATCCATCAGGCTGGGATCGGAAACCTGCCCAGCATTGCCGATCCATCTTCTTCAGCGAGAATGGACTCTACTGTAGGCTCGGGCTGGTTAACAGCATCGCCACCGCTCGCGTTCTACAGTAAGTACAGCAGTCCCGCTTTGCCGGCGCCTGCCGCTAAAACCGCCGTCGACCGACGCCGTATTGCGAAACTCGGCGGAGGTGGGGTACTGCAGAGCGGCAAGTGAACTCTCAACTTAAGAGTCTCAAGTTGGGAGTCTCAAGGTGCAGAAGCAACCACGACGCCGAGCCGCTGGCGCTGCTTGGCGCCCAGAGATACTCGAGAGACCCAACGAGTGTAGTTCCCTGGCAAGAGATCTACAACACGCGCAATTTTCTCCGCACTGCGGGGTCCGCCGAGAGCGGTGCGAGCTGCTCTCTGCTCACAGGGCGAACGGCGTTCGCTGGAGCGAGTCGCCTGAGAGGAACCAGTGACTACCGAGGATGTCCTTTAATCGACTACAGTGCAGAACACGACGGAGGCACGGGAGGAGGCGGAGAGGAAGCTGTTGGACGTGTGGGGGAGTGAGTACTACTACTGAGTAGCCAATTTACGCGCAATCTCGCTGAAGCGTTTGGTGGAGACGTGCACGGTGCAGCAAACTGGACGGCACTGTAAGCGGGGGGCAGGCGTTCACGTTGGCAGCGCGACAAGTCTTCGCCCCCCCCCCCCCCCGTGGCTGGCGAACATCCCGAGAACCAAGTAGCTGCTACAGATACAACTCTGGTTCTATCGATGACTATGGAGTTAGGTCGACGCTGTGCGTCGGTGATATTCACTTCTTCCTACATGTTGCCCGCCCTATCAGTCTCCCATTCCCGCAGCCGCTCGCCTACCTGGCACAGCCCGAGTCGCTGCCGCAGTCGCAGCTATCGGTCGCGCTCTCGCTCACGCTCTAGTGGACACGAAAGCCACGGCACGAGCGACCGTCCAGACCCAGATTCAGGACGCCATACCCCCAAGCCCACGGAAGAGCTGCCGCCCCTGCCGTTCACCAAAATGGCAAGAGTTTCTACGTGCACGAGTGCTACGACAAATACTACAATCTCGTGACGGAAATGCTGGCCGACCGCGCAAACTGCGTGACGGTGACGTGGACGCCAGGTGGGTTGAGCTCATCGATCGTGTACTTTGAAATTCGCAGGTATCGGCAAGTCCGTCTTCTTTCTACGCCTACTTCTTCCTCCGTCATCGGAAAGAGGAACCCAAGACTTGGGTCATCGCGGCGGCCTACCATCGAAGCAATCTGATACTAGCCACTCTTTTCAAGGGAAGCGACGAAGGAGAACCGCTGCGCCCAACTGAAGACACCATCCTCGACGCCCTCGAAGAGGTTACTGCAAGGAAGAAGAAGGTGATTTTCTTGTGAGATGAAGCTCCACCATCACATCGCGGAGAGTGTCAGATGGTCGTATTCACAGACCTGAATGAAGAGTGGCTACGCGCGGTGAGGAAGGATTACAGCACTATCTTCATGCCTCTGTGGACGCTCAAGGAGCTCCAACAGGGCGCAAGGTTGCTCTCGCTCGCGGGATCACTAAATGCCAGTGACGATGCTCTGGAATCGCCGTTCAACACTTTCGGTGGTGTGGCTCGCGAGTGCTTTTCGTCCTCGGAAGATTTTGTCGAGTATGCGAAGAGTAATCTTCTCGACGAGATCAAGCGATTCACCAGACTGGAAGACCTACAGGTTCTCGTCAAGGGGGTACCGCCGCGCGGTATTATCTGTTATCGTGCTCTTCACTGCTGCCCGGTTGATGCCAAAGCGACGAGGATGGAGACGAAACTCGCGTCTCCGTTTGTCGTGGAGAGAATTGCGAAGCGTATGGAATTAACCCGATTGCAATAGAGAGCAGTTGTGCCAAAAGCATTCCGCAGGGCTGTTCACCGTACAAAAGTGCCGGAATAGCGTGGTGACAAAGGTTAGAGAGCGATCACCACCATTCGTGTATTATTTCGCGGGGTTAATTGTCGCAGTCTCGTGAATACGCATACTGCTGAACGAGCGAGTGGTCCTCCAGACTTTTAACGAGCTCATCGCACGAGCAATTGCCATCTGCCCCAATAAGGTCCTCCACTACGCGGTTAATATCGCCTGAAGGCACGAGTGGGTCCCCGAAAAAGCTCGCAACGGCAGCGATTGTTGTGAGAGCAAAAATCAGCGCGTCAGGAGATAATCCCCCTTCGAATCCAGGCGAACTGTCCGCGTCGCTAGCGAATTGCAGTGCAGCTTGAAGCTTGACGTCGAGAGGCCCCCGAAGCAAGACCGAAGCTCCAATTAGAAACTGGGTGGCGAGGACTCGCTCGTCCCCCGTGCGATCCATCAGCGTGAACAATCGATCGAAAATGGCGCGGTCAGAGGCTGCGAAATTGACGCTGTTCAGTGCCGCCTCGAATTCCTCGCAGCCCAGATCCGCTTCTCTTGTCGCCAAGTCGCCCTCCTCCCTGGAGTCCTCAGAGCACCACATGGCTTGCAGCGCCTGGAGCTGTACCAATGTGACTGCAAGTGAAACGAAAAAGGCATATTTACATTAGTTCAGCATTGAGAAACTCCCTTTTGTTAATTAAGCGATAGGCGTTCAACTTGCACGTACACTGCGTGATCTCCGCGACGGCTGCCACGGCCAAGGGGCTGTCCTTGCAGTCGCGGCCATCCGCAGGCTGCGAGATCGCGACGCCCATAGCTGGCGGAATGCGAAGTTTTAGCGGCGGATTCCTGCACCGACGCTCCAGACCCAAGCGTCGCACCAAAGGCAAACGGCTCGACTATTATTATGGAGAACGCGGTGAGAGCGACGCATCGATATCACCTCACACAAGTTCGTCTCTCTGAGCACTGGAAAGCCTGCTCGATTTGCACTGTGAGCGACGTACCAAGTTTCCCACTTGCGTTTTCCCCAGTTTGCACTTCCCTCAAAATGGCTACGTTCAACTTCAACTGGACATATACAAAACCCAAGTAAGCTGGATTTCAGCCAATGGTGATACAGGACGTCCTCGAGCCGTTACTTTCCAACGGAACTCCTTGCTGTGCGAGCGCTAAATGCGACGCTCAAGCTCTGCGTGAATCCACGCACACCGGTGGCTTCTTATCTCGGAGGGGGCAAGTCGGCTCGTGTGAGGTGAAGCTGCAGCCGCCGTCCGTCGGTTATTTCAATCGCTGACCGAGTCAACGCATTCTCTGGAGTGCAACGGGTCTCCACTCGCTGGGAGGAAGATCAGCCGCATTGGTTTGCCCAAGCAAGAGTGAGATCCGCCACGTGCACGTGCGGTCCATGGGCAGCAATGGGGGGGCCTCCTCGGCCACGGCCGCCAAGATGGAGCCCCGTGCAGCTCCCCAGGCGCCGGCGGCTGCGGTGGAGCCTCGCGTCGCCTTCCTGAACGACAAGGATGCCAACCAGCAGCTCATCACATCCAAGCAGTACGCGCGCAACGTCATGGTCACCTCCAAGTACACGGCCGTGAGCTTCGTGCCCAAATGCATCTTCGAGTTCTTCCGAGTCGTGGCCAACGTCTACTTCCTGCTCATCTCCGTGCTGCAGGTGCGCATAGCTCTCTAAAGCTACAGCTTTCTCTTTTTTTTACAATCCTCCTTGAATATGCCCATTTAGCTAGCGACACCATGGTCGCCGACGAATCGATTCACGACGGCTGGCCCCCTGCTATTTGTCCTACTAGTAACAATGGTGAAACAGGGGAGCGAGGACTTCAAGCGCCACCAGGCAGATGAGAAGCAGAATCGCCGCTTGTGTCGGGTAACCAGCCTCTTTTCCTCGTTTTATCGAGCTAGTTTTGCTAGGGTGCTGAAAGACGCTATGCATTTGTCATTTGTCAATAGATCATTAACACAGGTGGCCAGACGGAGATGATCGCGTGGCAGGATTTACAGGTCGGCCAGCTCGTGTGCGTGGAGAACCATGAAGAACTACCCGCAGACGTGGTGATCCTCGCCACTTCCGAGGAAGAAGGCAGGTGCTTCATTGAGACGTCGAATCTGGACGGTGAGACCAATCTCAAGCGCAGGATAGCGGTCAAGCCCACGGCTCAACTTGTCGGCTGGCGCGAGCTCCACGGCGATGGTTTATCGCAAGAGGCTGTGTGTGCTTCAGCAGTGCGTCGACTGCGCGGGTCAGTGGAGCACGAACAGCCCAACAATCAGCTGTACACATTCACTGGGCGTCTGCTACTTAACGAGGGCGGTCGGGGCGAGACCGCTGTGCCTCTGGGCCCCGAGAACTTGCTTCTTCGAGGCTGCAACTTACGAAGTTGCGCGTTTATCGTCGGGCTCGTAATTTTCACGGGCAGTGAGACTAAGTTGCTGCAGAATTCACGCGCCGCTCCATCGAAGCAGAGCAAACTCTACCGCACTGCGAACCGCTGTATGCTGTTGATCTTCACTACAATGTTCGCGCTCTGTTTGGCGAGTGCGATCGCCGCTGCGTCTTGGAGCAGCCACAACGCCAGCCGCGTGTGGTACTTGCCTTTCATCAAGGAGGGCGACGGCGCGGACGACTTCATCGTCAACTTCTTCACCTTCCTCATCCTGTACAACAACCTTGTACCCATTTCGCTGTACGTCTCGCTCGACATCATCAAGGTGCTGCAGGCGAATCGGATCACGTCGGACGCGAGCATGGTGTTCGAAGGGACCCACGCCGTGGCGCGCACCTCGGAGCTCAACGAAGAGCTCGGCCAGGTCGAGTACGTCTTCAGCGACAAGACGGGCACGCTCACGTGCAACGTCATGGAGTTCCGCAAGTGCTCGATCGGTGGCATTTCGTACGGATTCGGCACTACGGAGATCGGTCGAGCTGTGGCTGCACTGGCAAGTGTGAAGACGCACGCGACTTCGGGTGCATCGAGGCAGACGTCGTCCCCAGCGAAGGCGAAGATCAACCCGCTGGGGTTCATCGGCGAAGGGAGCGGGAGTGCTGTGCGGCTCGACATCAACTCGACGGACGATATCCGTGAGATTATATCGTCCGCAGGGCCGACTCACTCAATGATTCCATTCGAGGAAGGCGGCGATCCGAAAGATGCCCAGGTGCACTTCGATCCCAGCATTCACTTTGATGACCCGTGTCTACTGCGATCGCTGTACGCTGGGGGGAAGCAAGGTGAGCTCATCAATGAGTTCCTCACGCTGCTGTCGATCTGCCACACCGTGATCCCCGAGACCGACTCCAAGACGGGCGCTGTCACGTATCGAGCTTCATCCCCGGACGAGGAAGCGCTGGTGAAGGCTGCGAAGTGCCTCGGCTACAACTTCGTGGCCCCTGCACCGCTCATGAAGGTGGAGATATCTCGCAAGCAGTCTCTGCTTCCACCCCATCTGACGCCGCAGTACAAGCCTGAACCGACTAACAAGTGCTTCACGATTGTGAACGTGAACGAGTTCAACTCGACGAGGAAGCGAATGTCAGTTGTGGCGGTGAACGAGGAGACCCACGAGTACATTTTGTACTGCAAAGGCGCCGACAACATGATGCTCGAACGGGCCGCAACGGGGCAGAACGATGGCGACGCTGCAGATCACGCCAAACTGGTTGGACACTTGAAGAACTACGCGCGTGAAGGATTGCGTACGCTGGTACTTGGCCGTCGTGTCCTCACTGAAGGAGAATACAAAGAGTACAATAAAGCGTACATTGAAGCGTCGACGTCACTCGAAGACCGCGAAGCTAAGCTGGATGCGTGTGCCGAGCTGGTGGAGCGGAACATGCAGTTGCTGGGCGTGACTGCTATTGAGGATAAACTGCAGGACGGAGTTCCCTCCGCCATCTTCGATCTTGCGCAAGCAGGAATCAAGGTCTGGGTGCTCACGGGAGACCGAGAGGAGACTGCCATCAACATCGGACACGCGTGTCGGCTTATCAACGACAAGATGCAGTTGCTGTACGTGAATGCCGAGCGCATTGATGCACTGAGCGCGCAGCTCGACGCATTGCACGAGACACCCGAGATCCAGCGCCTCATTCGAAGCGAGCAGGTAGCCGAAAATCTAGCCATGGTTTGCGACGGTAAAGCGCTCGTGCACATTTTCCCGTCGCGTGACACGCGCGTGAAGATGTCAGCAGAGGCGGTCGAGCGTGTTAAACTGCTGAGCGAGAAGCTGCTGGACATTGCGCGCGTCTGCAAGGCGTTGATCGCCTGCCGTGTGAGTCCGTCACAGAAGGCGGAGATCGTTCAGCTCGTACGCAAAGGAGGGCGTCCAGGCAACAAAGCCCAGCAGCCGATCACGCTCGCTATTGGGGACGGAGCCAACGACGTCAGTATGATTCAGACGGCGCATGTCGGCGTCGGAATCTGCGGCAAAGAAGGAGTGCAGGCTGTGAACGCCAGCGACTACGCCGTGGCTCAATTTCGGTTCTTGACGAGACTGGTGCTGCTACACGGGCGATGCAACTACAAACGCGTGTGCAAAGTCATCCGCTACTCGTTCTACAAGAACATCGCGCTCGTGATCAGCCTCTTCGTCTTCAACTTCTTCAATGGACAGTCAGGCGCTCCGCTCTTCGAGAGTTTCGTGATGGCAGGCTGGAACTTCTTCCTGGCCCTCCCCATCATCGTCATTGGCGTCTTCGACCAGGACATCCCCGAGGATGTGGTGCTCAAGTTCCCGCAGCTCTATCGACGCGGGCAGTTTGACAGCGACCTGAACATGCGCGTCTTCGCTCGCACTATTATCAACTCGGTCGGTCACGCGCTCATCTGCTTCTTCGGGTGTTACGCGGGTACTTTGCTGGCGTCGCAGGGGCTGTACGTGCTCGGAACACTATTCTATACGGCGCTGCTGGGCACCATGAAGCTCAAGGTCGTGCTGCTGTCGCTCAACTGGAACAAGTATCACTTCGCAGTCATGACGTTCAGCATCTGGCTCTTCATCTTCTTCCTGCTGGTCTACCCGCACTTCACCTTCATGAGCTACGACATGTACGGGGTGCCCTCGCACATGATCCGAATTCAGCGCTACTGGACTCTGCTGCTGCTGTGTCCCGTGGCTGCGATGACCATCGACTTCACCGCCACTGCGGCCCAGCAGCAGTTCCGACCGACTGCTGAGGACATTCTGCGCGAGCGATTTCGCTCCAACAAGTCGAAGCGCGTCGGTGACTCCGTGGCCCCCATGGCCCCAACGCACGAGTCCAGCTCCCCCTCCATCGACCGACTGTTTCTAGCGGGGCAGTCCATCGACGAAGACAACAAGAGCGACAGCAAAGGCAGTAAGGACGGCAAGCCCACAGCTTTCGCCGTGACAGCCCAACCACCGTCATCCAATCGACGTACCGGCAGCTCCAACAGCTTACCGCTGTACGACTCGTTCAAGGCCAGTCTGCCCCAGCCTGAAGCCCGTACGTTCCGCAGTAACTCGAAGGTGAAGGTGAAACCTGCATAACTTCGCGACTGACTTGCTTTAATTCGTGCGTGCTGATTGATGCAGGGAGTAGCTTCGCCTTCAACGGGCTGGATGAGCCGTCACGCAGACATGCTTCGGGTGACTTGCCAGCTCAAGAGGCCGTGACCATGCGCGTGCTGAGCTTCCAGCGCACTCGCCGACCCAGTCGCTCCAGCTCCTTGAGTCGCCTACCTGCCGTCGTCGTAGCACCGGAACTCGCGTCCTCGTCGCGCCGTGACAACAGTTAAAAGGAGGCGTAAGCTCTTAGCAGCAATTTTTCAATCAAACCCACAGCAGACAGAGTCGTACAGCTCGTAGCTCGCCCGTGGCATTAATTGTTCGGCACAGCGCCTCAAATACTTCGTATGCGTACAGTAAAACGCAGTCTTCCCCAACAGCTTACAATTATTGTGCCGTTCAGTCGGGTTACGAGTTAAAATGAAGGGGACCAACCCCCCGATTGAAAAATCGGGAGGGGGTTGGTGATCTGACTCCGCTTTTCAATTGAAAGCGAGGGAAAGCGATAGCGCTTTTCGAGCCGAAGTCCCGCCATTCGGAACCTCGAATGAAAACGAGAGCAAAACCGAAGGAGCAAAGCACAGGAAAACCGGACCCCGATTTTATGGGTTCACGCTAAAACAATTCGCGAGGGCTTGCAATGTGAATCCATCGACGGAGTCGACGCTTGGCTGTTTGCTTAGCCTATTCACAATTGTCTGCGCTAGACACAGCGTACGAGGAATCCAATCTGCAAAGCGGCCGCTGGGAAAGATCCGACACCTTTTGTGTTGATCTAGACAAGAATCGGATTTCTCTTTCGTTGTTGATCTTGACTCGGTCGAACATTTTACAACTGCTGAAATCGTTGATCATGTAAAGCCTCCTGATCCCAACATCGTGGAGGTTGAGCGGAAGTTATAATACCAGATCTTCATTTTGTAGGAGTGTTGCATGGTTAACCGCGTATGATGAGAAGAAAAAAAACATGATCACAGCACGAGTGCAAAACGAAGTACTTGTATATTTTTTTGGCAACTCAATGAGCGATGCACTGCTGTTCTGGTGATTATGACAGTACTTTTACATGTACGTAGCTTGTTGAACAACTCACGAGGAGGGTAGTCAGGAGAGCGACGAATCCGATACTGAGCAGTTGAACGGCAACCCCAAATATGAAGAGTGCCGCGATGAATACGACGGTGCGCAGTATCCTGTCGAAAGCTAGCCGCTTCTTGAGACGCCCCTCGTTCTTGTGCTTCTCGGTGAGAATGACCACGGTCACATCGTAGGCCACTGGAGCAGGCCAGACTTGTGACATCCTGGATGGGTTGCTTTCGGCTTGGAGACTTGAGCAGGAGCTGGCAAAGTCGAGAGTGATCACTTGCGTTTTACTATTGCGGACGACATGTGTGTCATACGGCTCGGTCGTTTCAACAATGCAATGTGGCCGGCTCACTACTAGACTTCCTTCTAGAGAGTTTGGAAGGGAACTTCCACTGCACGACAACCACACTGCAAGCAGTAGCTGAAGGGCGAACCCATTTCGTTTAATGCAGCCCCTATTGCTTTCTATCTCTTGAGGTGCTTGCGCTTGATGTTGTCCATCCAGTTGAGCTGGTCCAGCGTCACCTCGCCACTGAGCGCGTGGACGAACAGCCGGGGCGACGTGGCATCGTCGTCCCTGTCAACAGCCCCCTCCTTCATGAAGAAGGACGTCCGCATCGCGTCGTCCTTGGCGCTGTCCATGTTGATCTTGCCCGTGGACGCCGACGCAGCAGCCATCGCCCCCTCCTGAGCACGGAGCTCGCCTGTGAACACCGCGTAGTCCTCGTCCAGCTGGTCCATCTCACTGCTGGCGAACTCACAGCCGTCCCCAACCGTGACCTTGGTGCCGTGCAGCTCCACTTCAATGGGCGCAGCAGGCTGCAGCGAGACCCGCACGTTGCCTCCCACGAGGATGCTGCTCCTGGCGTCGTTCGTCCACGAGTCGAAGTGGGCCACGACGTCGCACTTGTCCCCGCCGTCCTCCACCTCCAGCGCGCCCGTGACGCTGTCCACCTGCACGCTCTTGAGTCCGTCGCTGGACACTCGCAGGTATCCGTGCACGTTGCCCACACGCAGCGCGGCCTCCCCGCTCTGGTTCGTCGACACGACGCTGCACGTGGCCGCGTAGATGGCTCCGAAGTCCGACTCGGCCGGCGCGCCCTTGCCCAGCTTCACGTCGGCTCTGCCGGCCATGAGCCTCTTGCAGCTGACGCTCTCGTTGGCCTCGAGCCTCACGGTCTCCCCCTCCACCAGGGCCGTCACCTGGATGCGGCCGCCGTTGGTCTTGAGACTCACGGCCTTGCCGCGCAGCTTGTTGACGGAGACGTCCCCGCGGCCCACGACCACCTTGACGTCGCCCTCGATCTTGTCCCGCAGCGCGACGCTGCCGTTGGCCACCGCCACGTTGAGGTCGACGGTGTGGGGCAGCAGCAGCTGCACAGTCGCGTCCTCTCCGCTCTTCTTGGTCACGCGCAGCGTTCTGACGGGTTCAGAGCTGTCGTCGGCGCCCTCCTCGACGGAGAAGAGGCTCTGCACGTCCGCAGCGCTGGCAGAGGACACGCGCAGAGAGAAATCCTCGGCGCTCAGCACGGGGACGACCTCCAGGTGCGTGCGCGCGGCGTCCGCGGCCTGGAACTGCACGCGGCACCGGTGCGCCAGGTGGGACAGCGACAGCGACGAAGGCGTAGCAGCGGCGGCGCTGGACAGGAGGTGGTGGCCGCAGCGCCGCCGCAGCAGCAGCGAGGCACTCGTCCGGCGCAGCATCTTTGGGGGGTTTAGTCCGCTCTGCGCTGTGTAAATTTGATCGGACCAAATCACAAATTATACGTTTTGGGCATGGTACCATGTACCACTGGCGCTCCTGGCCAGTGGCGCCGCCCTCCACCCAGAACTAACAGATAGCGGCTGGGTCTGCTCTTCCTCTTCGCCCCTCTCCTCCTGCTCGCTCGCCCCCGTAGACTGCAGCCATGCGCCCGATCCTGCTCAAGGGCCACTCCCGGTCGCTGACCATGATCAAGTACAACCGCGAGGGCGACCTGCTCTTCTCGTGCGCCAAGGACCACACGCCCAACCTCTGGTACAGCGACACGGGCGAGCGCATCGGCACGTACGTGGGCCACTCGGGCGCCGTGTGGGCCTGCGACGTGAGCTACCACTCGGAGCGCCTGCTGACGGCCGCGGCCGACGCGTCGGTCAAGCTCTGGGACGTGCAGACGGGCGAGGAGCTCTTCTCGTTCCAGCACACGGGCCCGGCCCGCAGCGTCAACTTCGCCACGGGCGACAAGAAGTTCGTGTCGGTGGCCGACAAGTTCTCGGACCGGCCCGCGGCCGTGTTCGTGTACGAGCTGGCGGCCGACCTGGCCCAGCAGAGCGCCGAGCCCGTGCTGACCATCGCCAACCACGGCCACGAGGGCCGCATCACGGGCGCCTACTGGACGCCGCTCAACGAGGCCATCATGACCACGGGCGGCGACGGCTGCATCAAGCTCTTCGACCCGCAGACGGGCGAGCTGCTGGAGAGCCACGACATCCACACGGGCGAGATCACGAACGTGGCGTTCAACAAGACCAAGACGCTGGCCATCACGTCGTCCAAGGACAACACGGCCAAGCTGCTGGACGTCGAGACCATGAAGGTGCTCAAGGTGTACGAGACGGACCGCCCCGTCAACTCGGCCGCCATATCCCCCATCAAGGAGCACGTCGTGCTGGGCGGTGGCCAGGAGGCCATGAGCGTCACCACCACGTCGGGCCGCGTCGGCAAGTTCGAGGCCCGCTTCTTCCACATGGTCTTCCAGGAGGAGTTCGGCCGCGTCAAGGGCCACTTCGGCCCCATCAACACCATCGCCTTCCACCCCAACGGCAAGAGCTACGCGTCCGGCGCCGAGGACGGTTATGTGCGACTCCACCACTTCGACAACGACTACCTCAAGCTCGATGCTAAGAAGTAAGAGGCCGGCTAGTGGACGAGTGCGGCGAGAATGAAGCAGGCAGACAGACAGCAGTACAGGTGGACGACATCGCGGACAGGTTGGACAAGAGTGTTTTTTGGGCTTTTAACGCCTTAGCTTCGGACGAGGTCAAGGCAGATTTGTGTTGTCGGGCTGCTCGCTGGCTTGCCCGAGTCGTCGCCCAGGCGGAGTGCAGTCGCGAGGAGCTTGGCCCGATGCAGTGATAGCAGGACAGAGCTCTCCACCCGTGCACGTCTGCTGCCCGTAGGTAGTTTTAATGCAGCCATTTTACTTCCATTGACGGGTGTCATGTAGCCATGTTGGAGTCAGTGAAGCCATATCGGATTCGCAAGGTGAGCCAAATTTATCGCGTAGACCTTATCCATTTCGGCTCGCAGGCAGCTAGCTAGTCCGTGACCGACAAGAGGCGGAGGAGGAGATTCAGCGTCGCCAATGAGTTGGCGAGGCGCGAGAGCCATCGCGTACTGGGCGTGGGGTGGTGAAACGTTCGATGGACTTGAGTGCCTTGGCGACGATCACTTCGGAATCAACTGTCTTCAACGCACAACTCACCAGCAAAAGCTCATCTCAGAATGGAGGAGGCCATGCACTTCCTGGACGAGCTCAAGGGCAAGTACCTGCACCAGGTGGAGCAGGCCATGTGAGTTGCATCTGGTGATCTCCAGTCCATCATCCTACATGGCAGAATGGCTAACGATTCGGGGTTTGTGCCTTCAGCGAGGACTGGGACTACCAGGACTTCTCGCCGGACAAGCGCTGCGCGCTGCTCGAGAACGAGGAGGAGTACGACACGCGCGATGGCCCAGACGAAAGCCAGGTCATTAAGCCCATCCCCAAGTCGGTTCGCAAGGCGTGGGTGGGCCTTACACCCGATGCCGAGCTCGAAAAGTGAGTGCAGCTTGCCCTCATGTATTCTGAAGAGTTGGATACTGACGGGTTTCATTGTAGTTTTGACTGTGCTCAAGCCGCAGTGAAGCTGTGCGGATACGAGTCCAAGCTCGTGGCTGTGTGCACGCCACCCGGAGGTATCCAGGGCATCCCCGACGCTGAAAGTGTGCGGCGGCTACTTGCACAGATTCCTCGGCTGGACGCGGCAAATGTGAGTGCGGCTTTTGCCGCGCGACTGCAGGACGACGACGCACAGCACTCGTGGCAAGTGCGCGCCAAGGCGATCGTCTTGATGCAGATGCTGGCTGAGATCAAACCGTTTGCGGCGCGATACATTCCGGCCTTCCTCGCCGACCAAGGCCTATTGAAGCAGCTCGAAGCCCTTCGTACTGGCAATTACAAGCCGGTGGTCCGTGAGGGCGCGCGCAAGCTGCTGTCGTTGATCCGCTCGAATGGCGCGAACCCAGCCTTTGTTCCCAAGGAAAGTCCGATGACGAAGCCTCACGTGCGCCACGTGCAGCTCGGTAACAAGCCGAAGAAGAACGCCAACAAGCCAGCCCCTCCGATCCAGCCGCAGCCGTCCAAGCTCACGATGTCGCCGGGTAAACTGGCGGTGAACAAGGTGTTCAAGCCGGAGCCCA
The DNA here is from genome assembly GCF_000149755.1 of Phytophthora sojae. Taxonomy (NCBI): domain Eukaryota; phylum Oomycota; class Peronosporomycetes; order Peronosporales; family Peronosporaceae; genus Phytophthora; species Phytophthora sojae. The sequence continues at coordinate 1,062,965 of NW_009258128.1, read as the reverse complement.
TCATGTCCAAGGGCACCTCACTGCGTGTTCACAGCGCCAGACCGTCGTTGGTCATGAGTCCGAAGGTCTCGCAGGCCGTCCAGGCTTCGTGGAGACGCCGCAACAGCGTGACGAAGTCCGATCACGAAGACGATGACAACCTCATGCCCTACCAGAAGATCCAGCAGACTGCGGCCGCTAGAAACTCGTGGATTTATGGTGGTGGTGCAGGGCAAAGTGGAGGAATGACGCGACAATCCTCGATCACCACTTCGAGCTCGAGACTGGACAGCGGGCGACTCAGCGCGTTCTCCTTCGTCCAGTAGAAACTCGGAAGCTGGACAAGCCTTCGTTGCACATACATGACATGACGGTAGCCACTTCTCGAATTCTTAACCATGTAGCAGGAAAAGTCTGCAAATAATACGCAAGTTCATCACCTTCTTACGCCATTTTCACCCTGCAGTTTGTCCTCAATATTTATAGCGGAATGCTGGCGAACACTACACATCAAACGTGTTGCCGCTGCCGTAGTAGGGCCCCATATCGTCTTGACTTCGTGCGTCGACAACATGGAGAAGAAGAGGCCCAAGAAGTCTGCTGGACGTCGCGGAGCTCCTGCTGCAGCGACGGAGCCAACTTTCCGCCGTCAAAGCAGCTGGAAGCAGAGGAACTCAAGCTCCTCGAGTGTGCTCTGGCTCAAGCTCAACTTCACCATCAAAGCCGCTCGGCTGCAGACCCTCAAGCGGCAAAAGTACCAGCACTTGCAAGAGGAGGCTTTGCTTAAAGCTCGCGGGTTGCTCAAGAATTGGGAAGATGGCCCAGTGCTGCTAACCGAAGATCTGTACAGTCGAGCAAGGACTGAGCACGACGCTCAAGAGCTCATCAACTACACGCCCGAGGCTTTGGCGCTACGGTTTAGTCTACGCAACCACCCGGACGTTATCGATGCAGTCAAGCAGCTCTGGACCGTGGAGCTCCCGCGTGACGAGATGGGGTGTATCGACCAGAGCGGCTACGCTTCGCTCTTCCGTCGCATTGGGCGGTGTCTGGAGCCTGACGCCACTAAGCGCCGACTCCGATGGATGGAGAAGACAATTCGAGAGGACTGGATGCGCGACAGCAAAGGGGAACCCACCATGGCCTTCGCCAACTTCTTCGATAGCGTCTTCGAGCTGGCTGATCTCTGGTGCGAGACGATCGACGTGGACGAGTACATCGCGTTCCTGCGGAGGTTGGTCTTGAGGGTCAGCACTGCGCGACGAGCAAAGCATGACCCCAACAGCGACGACAGACGATTGCTACGGCCACTCACGCAGATCAAGGCCATCGACAACGAGGATGAATCTTCGTCTTCTTCGGATGAAGAGCTCGCTCCGTTGGAGGTGGTTGACGATGAAGTAGATCTTTCGAGCGGTGACGATGGAGAAGACGACGAAGAGGAGGAGGAGGAGGAAGCTAACATGCCGGTGCAGTTGCCGCCTCCAGTGACCCCGACCCACTCGATGGGCTTCATCGCGACCAAAGTGCTGCAAACGTTTCGAGCCAAGACGCCGCCACCGCCTCAAGTCGTCAACTCCGCCCCAGAGCCTGTTCCGGAAGACCGACCGCGGTCTCGAGAGCGTCGTGCGAGTATCATCATGCTGGGAGACTTTGGTCTCGGAGGGTTGGGGGGCTTCGCTGGGCTGTCCGGCAACGACAAGGAGGCAGAGCAGAATACGCCGACAGGACTGAGAGGGTCGAGCGCGAAGTCTCGGACGACATCGGCGAAGAATAGGACGCCCTTGACCAGTGTACGGGAGTTTGGGGCATCGAATCTTGAAGACGATGGAGCCGTGAATGCCTTCGTGGCCATGCATCGGTTGAGACCAGCGCAGCCGCGGACCCCGGTCATTGTCGAAGACGCTCCGGCCGGCAGTATGCTCTCGAATAGCAGCAACGACAGCAGTGTGTCGCTCAACATCGGTCGACCCATAACGTCACGCCCGCAACAACAAAAGCAGCAGCGGCAGGCTAAACTCTTCACTGCAGCACTCGGAGCACCCAAAGCGGGTCACACCCAAGGAGGCACGCCTGGTCTTCGAGCAGGAGGTCTCCATGGCGTTTTAACAAACTCAGCGCCTCACTTACCAACAACGAACGGAGTCACGTCTGGTACTTTGGGGGACCTCGATGCTTCCCGAGTTGGCGCTGGAGGGATTCGAAAGTCGGCGCTGTCATCCTCAAAGCACAAGGGCGACAAGAAGACTGCAGGGATCGTTTTCGACGGGACAGCGCAAGCAAAAGGCAACAGCAAACGACTAGCAGCGCTTGGGGTGGGGTCGGCAAAACCTTCACAACCTTCCTCCGACAACCAGGAAACCACTGACAAAGCAGCTAACCTGTACAGCTTTGCTACAGAAGAAGAGGAATTGGCGGCAAAGTCACGCTCGAACGATACTCAATCGGAGGCGGACAGACCGCGAGAATACGTCTCTGGGATGGGCTTCGACACGCCAGGTAATGAGCTCAGGAACGTCGGAGGATCCGCTTCTCGACTACGAAACAAAGCAGACATGCTGCCAGTGAACCCTTCGCTGCCATTCTACACTTTCGACGAGAACGCATCGCCTGCCAAGCGATTGCTGCCGCCTGTGATGACCAACGCTGGGAATCGAAGCCTGAGCCGAGCGCGTAGTGGCAAAACGCGTCGACAAGGGCAACGCAGTGCCGGCCGGGAAGCCTTAGGTCCAGACTTCTCGGACAGCTACAAGACGACGGGATACTTGACAGGCAGCTTACAGGCCGAGATCATAGCTCGCACGCAGTGGAGCGTAGCAGGGTCTCGCAGTAATACGTTCGATCGCTCGCTGCAACAGGGAGCTACGCCTCTGTGGTTCCCACTGCCTGGTAAGGAATCCAGATCTTCCACAAGACTCAGCTCAAGTAAATCGACCACAAAGAAGGCACGAAAGCAGACTTCCGATGACGGCTACAACGACTTCACAGTATCGCCCTGGGACGCAGAATTCGACCACGAACCCGACCAAGACGACCTCACCAGAGCCGTGCCTCCCTCCGATGTAACACAACAGCGAGTAACTCCGAGAGAGACTTTGATCATTCCAGCGGTGACGGCGCCAGTCTCTCCTACCGCCGCACCGGGAGGTTGTTCTAAGCAAGAGGACGTCGATCAAGATCCCCCCACACTCAGTGTGTCGTCGTCCATGGTTCCTCCAGAGCCGCCTTCGTGTGTATCGGAGCTCACGACGCTACCGATGGAATATCATGAATTGGTGCTTGGTGGCTCGTCGATCAACAGCTACAAAGGTCTCAGCAAGACGGCGAGTGCTCCAGTCACACTCGGATCGGCTACTCCGATGATTCTCCCCGTCCAAGTGCCATCGAGTGAGCCCCAGTGGATGCTTCACGATGCAGTGAAGCCCCCTATCACGCTCCTGGAGGACGGTGTTGAGGGTCGGACGGTAGCTGGAGGCTCCCCACGCTCAATATTCACAGCGTTGACATCCAAAAGACCACGTCGAGAGCGAGATGGCGATGGAGAAGAGGACGACGCAGGCGTGTGTCCACGATTCGTGGAGCATCTAGAATCCCACGGAGATCGAGCTGCCACAGCGCCTTCGCCTCTGTTCCGCACGGACAAAACCAAGCCTCGATGTACTTGCAACGACGGTCTAGAAGGCAACAGCTACGACGGCGACGCGCAAGGATTTAGTCCCCAATGCCCTCGGCACGGAAGTTTTAGCAACAATCGAGAGGAAGACAGTGAAGAAGAGGAACGTTCCCCGCCAGACGCCCAAGACGACTCACAGGCGGAGGACGTGACGGTGATTGTGAATGCTACGCGGGGGCTCGTGCTGCGTCCAGGTACCAAGGACCGACTTGCTACGAAGAGAGCGAGGTACACCCAGCAAGCTACTCGGTCACAAATGATGCGCCGTCGTTGTCAGTATACTTTTGCCAAACATCTCAACTAACTATAATACTACACGCACGGCATGAATCCTGTACACATATTTGAGCGTCGCCACTGCTGAGCTGTTCATCAATGATGAACTTCGTCATGTATGAGCTTCAGCCGGAAGCCCTGGCACTTCTCCTTCTCAATGGATCTCAATACATTCAAGCGCCTCAAGAGATAGAGCAGGCAATGGAGGCTGCATTTAGCAAAATGGTTCCGCTGTGTTGAGGCTTTCAGCTAGTATTGCGGTGTGGTTGTCAAGTACTTCGACGTAGTGGAAATTCCGTCCTAACCTCTCTGGACGGAGAGCCAAGAGAGCTAGGTATACTCGATCACAAATGATGCGACGGCGTTGTAAGTGCACTTTGCCAAACACCCCAACTAATGCACGCGTCTTCGAAACAAGCAAGGTAAATTTATATATTATTGACCAAGTCTGGCAGGAATGAGAAGACCAATGGTGCGCAGAAGTTTGTCATCCTAGACACACATGGTTTGGTTTCACCGCAACAAACGCAGTCAACTAAAAGCGGATCGGAGAGGATCAGGGCGCCCTCCGTCACCACGCCCGTTATCAGCAATTACCGCGGCAACGAAGGGTAAGTGCGGGATGATTGCAGCGGTCGCCAGCCCAGCGCACAAGAAGACGGCACAACTGGCGGGGCCGCAGTGCTTATCTTCCGCTGTCAACAAACAAGTAGAATTAGCGACTGGAAGCGGCATCAACTAACAAACAAACTAACTGAAAATATACGTACTTTTGTAGCGCGGCTGGATCGGGCCGTACCCAGAGACTTCAAAGAGTACGTCAATGTACCCGCGTCCGCGCTTCGGGAACGGGATGGTGCTGAGAGATGTGTCGTCGCACATGTAGTTGCTCGTCATGGTCTCGATGCGGTGCGGGATCACGTGGTTTCCGTATTTGAGTTGTTGATACTCTGGATGCTCCTCCGTCAACCAGGTGCCACAACTATCCCTCGCAAGGAAGAGCGCAATGTCGGCACCTTGTTCGCAGTTGAGCTGCGTGAAGATAGCGCGTTTGACGTCTTCCACATGCGCGTGTCTCGGAAGCTTCACGTGGACGAGTTGTCCTCCATACACGGCGGCGCAGTTCAGGTTCTGGATCATTTTCAGCGTCTTCGTCAGGTTCGGGTGGAGTTGCTGCTTTTGTAGCAAGTTGTAGAAGGAACCGCAAACTGATCACTGGAAACCTGACCGAGAAATCGCACCACGACGTCAATTCAATTAAGACCAGGCATCAGTCGCTTGCAGCGACCGATAGGTTATACGTTAGTAATTTAATAAACAAGGATTGGGCTTTCAACTAATAAGGTCGACGAAGCCACTATCAACTGGATAGACATCAGCGAGCACGCCTAAGGAAAGCTGCAACCCAGTAGAGAAACAACCTTAGATTCGATGAGCATCACCAACAACCTTCCTGGAGATAATTCCGATGATGGTAGAGTGCTCGCGCTTCAGACCTCCTCACTCGAACCGTTCAGGTTGAGCGACACCAACGGTTGCTCTGCTGGCCCATTCTCGACAGGGCATGTTGCTGCCAGCAACTTACTACCAAATGGGTTCCAAGTATCTAGCACCGACAAGCAATTAGAAATCCAGAGTACATGAAGACGAAGATGAAAATGGGATATATCTTGAATGCAATGCAGCGGACAGCAATCTCTCAGCATCTGACGTTGAAGTACCGAACTTAGAAACGACTACCGCTCGGTATTTCTGAAAAACGGGGGCTCAAGTGCAAGCAGAGAGGTGTGGCGCAGCCGGTGCAGGGGCCTTGACTGCGTTTCATTATGCTCTGAACTCACATGGGACACTTTTAGATTTTTGAAAAGCTCAAACGTAGGTCCCAACTTCATCGTTCAAGTATACAAACGAAGCCATTTACTTCGTGTACCTTGGTGAAAAGTCACGGTAATTGCCCGGCTTAAGTTAATGGCTAAGAAAAGAAATGCTAGGCAACAGTCTAAGCCGGTGTAAACCGGTGCTAACCCAAAACTTGATCGCAGCTCAATGGTACGTTATTGTGTGCGATTAAGTGTCGATTTGTATACCAACGACTACCGTCTTACCCCGCATAGTGCGCATAGGCGCACAAATAAAATATAGCACCCAGTGAGCGTAATATTCGTTTAAACCGCCTAGGCGGTATGCTACGAACAAATCCTACAACCTTGAAGACGGGCCACCTCAATGGCACCAAACATAGTTTTGAGGCGATAAATATGACTGGAGTCGTGCGAAATTGCAATGTGCTGACGGCTCAACCGGTACAAGCATGGATTGGCAAACCGCAGGTCCATAGTTCGATCCCGGTTCGTGTCAATTGAGGGCCCGTTATGGGAAGAGGGTATGTCGCGAGTCAATCGTTAATTCCCCGCACAGAAAGGTATGTCCAACGCTTGTCAATTTCAATCGCCCACAATAATCAGAAACTAACATGTCTTTTTGTATGAATCAATGCAGTATTGATTTAGCTCTGTGTCTACCTACAACAGGCATCCGTCAATCTCAACAGCGAAATACCCACCGCCGCGCACAAGCACAACATCCTTGGTAGCGTACTCCGCAGCATAGACAAAGCTGGAGGTGAGGCGGCTGCCTTCGTCAACAGTCTTGAGGGTGATGTTCCACCCGTGCATTTTCGACGCCGCGTAGTTCTCGAGCTCACCCGGGGCCATCAGTCCTTTCCTTACAGAGACCAGGTACTCGTCGTCCAGCAGTCCGGTCAAGTCCACGAGGGTAGCCATGTAGGTCGTAAGCGCTTCGGCGTACTCGAGCACGGACATATCGAGACCGAAAGACAGGCAGCAGAACAGACTGCTCCTCTCGTTGTCTGGAATGTACCAGTCCGGGTCAGACACACGTACCAGTTCACGCTCTGAGTCGTCGTTCACCAGGTGCTGGTAGGCTGTGTGCCATGTATGCATGTTGAAGTCGGAGCTGAGTATGGCTTTCAGCGGAGCGTGCAGCCGATCCATGCTGAAGCGTTCCTTCGCCACTATTCCACACAGGCCGAACGCCTTCTTCACCTCCGCGGGGTCCTTCGAGGCAACCCAATCAAGGGTCACTGCGCCACCGCGTCGTATCGCGGGACCTTTGTGTTTCCAGCTTTCGTCTGCAGCATGGGGTCACGGAGAGCTTCGCTGATATACGCGTCATACTTTGAGCGGTTGTATTCTTGATAGCTGCGGTTAACAGCAACATCAAGTGGCTGCAGCACGTTGGTGAGGTTGGGTGGGACCAGCACAACAAAAATGTTGTAGCGCTCCAGTCGCTTGGAGTCTGCCAGCTTGACGTGGCAGCCGTAGGAGTCGATCAGGTAAAGCACCGGCTCACGATAGAGCTGTGTTTCCTTGCGCGAACAGATGACAGCCTCGGCATGAGCGAGAAGCAGGTCATCATTCCACATCCCCGTCCGGTTCACATCTACCAGGACGCCGGGAGGGCACTTCGGCTTGTTTTTCAGCTTCGAGAAATGTAGATGAGGCTTCAGAAACTCCCCTTCCGCCGTGATCGCAAACGTTGCGGTGAACCGCTTGTGACTGGATCCGCCTTTGCGCAGCAGGACTTCACGCGAACCTCGCGTAGTTATCGTTGTCTTGGGCTCGGTCTCGAAGTACCGAGGTACCTGATCCATGTTAATGATGTTCTTGGGCTGGATGCCGTGCTTGGCAATCAGATGATGGACACTCCGAATGAACAGGCGGCAAACGTCCGGTGCGTCAGCAGGCAACGAGCGCGACGTGGTCTGGCGGCGCGATACCAGGTTTCGACGAGCCTTGAACCGAGCAAGCCATCCGGAGGACGCCTCAAACCCGACAGCGTCTTCACCATGTAGCTGGCGGTGGATGTTGCGTGCTTGAAGGCGGATGTACGAGTCCTTCACCCGCAGGCCTTTTCGGTTTCGGCTAATGACCCACTCATACAGCCGTGCCTCAAGCTCGCTGTTGGCAGGTCTTCTGCCACCTCCGGTGAGCCGTCGTGCCGTGCGAGTCGCGACTTGTCGGTCGCGCGACGCAGCCCTCAGTTTCTCTCGATGCTGCCACCACCCTCGAATGGTGCTGGCAGCGACGCCGTGGCGTAGACCAACTGCGTGAAACCCGCTTCCCTCGACACTGGCTTCGTATTCAGCCAGAATGGACAGCTTTTCTGTGATGCTGTAGCTGCGACGCGAGCTTGGCATGGTGGGCTGAGTGCTTGAGCTGGTAGTAGTGTTGCTTCGGAGAGTGAGTTGAAAAGTGAGGGCGTTGGAGCAAGCAAGCGTTGCTGGTATCAGGAATGGTTGGTTTGTAGGTGAGCATTACTTTACATTAGGGTAAATGTATAGGCATTGGTTGTGAGTTAATGCTACCAAACCCTTTCATCGAGGGCGTCCTTGTATTAGACTCTGCGTTATAATTGGGGTTTACATGTTGGGGTTTTGGCACCAGATTACTACATCTAGGCGCTTTATGCGGGGTAAGACGGTAGTCGCAGAGCTATTTATGCAGATAAGGTGCTTGCTTTTACACCAATGAGAGTCAATCACATAATATGGGGCATGAGGTGCCGGCACCCGACTTCGTTTTACTATCCAATTAGAAACGATAGAAATAGAAAAGAAATGATGGATAGTTGACGCATAATATATACTTTCATAAGATATATCGGTATTAACTCATCGTCAGCAGGGTCGCACGTGGCTTGCTTGATGGTGTCCAGGAAGTGCTGCAATTGAGATCATGTATCGCGCGGCTACACGTCGACCCAGCTGCGAGTCGTAGCCAAGTCTGCCTCCAACCGAGCTGCAAGAGCGCTTCGACTGTCGCGGATGGGTCGCTTGGTGCTTATCGACGTGTCAGCAACCTCTCGTACCCCCAGACGCCCGTCTGCACCCGTAGTCACTGCCATCGGCCTTTGAGGTGCGTAGTATTCGTACGGAATATCACTGCCGGTTCAGTAGCAGCTCATTCTCAGCCACTGCGGGCCCGATATACACCGACTGTACTGACGTGTTGCGCATTGTGCCGTTGTTGTTGCTGTTGTTGTTGTGCAGAGCGGTCTGTGCAGTTTTCACCGCCGGCCACGATCAAACTCTATACTAATGCCAGCGAGCTAGCCTAGGTCTACCCAGCGTCGAATGGTGCGTGGCCATTGCTTCAAGCTCCACGCTGCCCTCATGGCCCTATCACGCTATGTAGCAGCAGCGTCGCTCGGCGTGTGGCGGTACCAGCTCCGCCTGAAGCACGTAGCCAACCACAGTCACAACCTGCAGCGGGATTTCGCGTGCGCCTCATCAAGCCTACGCTGGCGGCTGACGCGTGCTACGCGGGGCTGTACGTGCGCCAAGAGGTGTCCAACCTGGAGCAGACAAACTTTGGCACATGTACGGGCGGCGTTTTCAGGAGTTCGACCGTGAGGGCGGGCTTTCGTCTCAAAGACGCGGGAGCTGTCGTTCAAGAAGGTAGACCACGTGCACGATCAGAGCAAGCAGAACCCGATTCCAATTCTTTCAGTAGCAGTAGTAAGCCTCGGATATGAAGCTAGTAATCGTCGTATTGGCATGTTTCGTGGGGCTCTGCTATGATATTGGTAGCAGTCGACAAAATTGGTTATACATTTGTACGGAGTTGAACTGTACATACTAAGAAGCAGATGAAAGAGATCTCGCATGTCCTCGGGAGCTCACTTCTCTACGTTGTGCTTCTTTACGATACAAAGTATACACATACAAAGTATACACACTGACGTAACTTTGTGTAGGCACCAGATGGAGTGGCTTATTGGGTTTATCGAGCTACCGCCCTACGCACTCGATGGAGAAACATCAGCGTTTGAGCAATGAAAGGGCAAGCCAAAAGTTAATGCTTTAATTTTACAATATAATAAATATATAGCTATATTATACAGCGATAGCAACATTACCATTTGTGAGCTACCTAACGTTCGATTCGCCGACTCCTAACGTACTCGCCCGAATATAAGCCCCCTCCCGAATATAAGCCTATCGCAACAAATACCGGTAGTTAACGGTTTGTACAAATACATACAAAATCCAAGATATATATTTTTAGAGCTGATATAATATCGGATAATTTCAAGCTTTTTAGGCCTGTACTATAAAATAAAGTCCGGACTTTAATAGGGCGAGTATGTTAATTATGAGTGAGACGCTCTTTCACTAAGAAGAAATTCCATATTAGTGACAAGATCGTACTGCTCGCGTAGTACACCTAAGACCTCGCGCGCGAAGCGTGCTACTGAACATTGATCAGTGCTGACTCAGCACTGATCAATGTGTAGAGCTGTCGACGTCGGGTCGTCGCCCCGGCTAACGCCCGGACGTCCAAAATCGTCGAGGGACGTCGAGCCGACACCCAGTCGACATCCAAAAGCATGTCACTATTGCGAAATAGGATCCTTAAGACACCGCGAGGTGGCGCACCCTGCATTAGCCTCATTGAGGGACGTGAGTACATACACATAATGTAGACTGGTAGTAAAGCGCGTTCTCAGTGAAACTGAGAGGGGCAACTTCTCCGCTATAGATCGCGATAGGGTCGGGTACAAACACTGCCGACGTTAATGCTTGCGATGACCTACATGTGAGCCCGTGTTCCACTCAATCAATCTCGTAATTGGATCTAGAGATGTATGCAGTTGCGCAACTCCCAGACGACAATGGAACATTGAAGGCGCGTCATGGTCTGGTGTATTCGGCCCAGCCGGAGACGACGCCTTTGACAACATGGCTGGCGCTGACACTCAAGTCGCTGTCTGAGCGCAGTCAACACTTGCTAGGGCGTCTCATGCAAGCTACCCAGCTTAGATCAGCGTCCACCCCTTATTTTGTAGTTCATCCGGGGCATGGACATCCCATCGTTCAGGCAGACTCGCTGCTAGCTGGTCTACAGTGTAGACCAAAGGTGTAGACTCTACAGCATTCGATAGCGGAGCTCTTCCAAGTGAAATTATTATCGTCCTTGGCTGTTTGTTTGAGTCGCGGATACAAGTTTGATTGAGGCAATGGGCACGTCTGAGGTCAGGAGATTTCATTGGCTTCACCAAAACTCCTTTTGACCAATCAGCAGAAAGTCGAGCGGAGGATGTCGGCATAGTGTCGGCTCGACGTCGGCTGACACCCACGGACGTCGACAGAAAAAGACGTCGGGTCAAGGTCAAAACCCTCGACGTCGACAGCTCTGGTGCTGAGAGACCTCGCGCGCGAAGCGTGCTACGTCGAACTGCAAAACTCACTTGAACTTCAACGACCGACCTATTTACATTCTTCTCAAATGTTTTGAAATCCGAAAATTCACAATTGTTTTTATATGATCTCCTACAAGTATCCACTATTCACCTTGTGAAAGTATCCACCCCGCGAAAGTATCCAATGCACCACGACACCATCCACCACCAGACAATATGGTCGTGCACGTGCAGGTCCTTAGCGTGCAGTCCGTCGAGACTGCGCCCAGCCTCCTCCTCTCCACGGAAACTCGTCGGTAGGGCAGCCAAGACGTCTCTGCACCTGCTCGCAATGCCGTTCCTCTAACCTTTGCGTCGTTCTCGCGCAGCTTCCTGTTCAACGTCGGCGATGGCACCCAGCGCCTGTGCATGGAGCACCACGTGCGACTGGCCAAGCTGCAGCAAGTGTTTCTGACCGAACTTCGCACCCACGCGGTGGGCGGCCTCCCGGGCATGGTGCTGACTGTGTCGGACACGGGCAAGCCCGGGTTGCACGTCCACGGACCCGTGGGCACCAAGAAGTACCTGAAAGCTACGCGCCACTTCCTGTACCGTCCGGACTTTAAACTGGAGGCGTCGGAGGTGCTGTCAAGTGCATCTGATGGCAAGAAGAAGAAGACCAAGGGCTGCTATGAAGACGACGAGGTGGTGGTGCACGCGGTGGCAGTGCCCAAGCCCCGAGCCGGCGCCAAACGGAAGCTGAACGAAAGTCCGTCGCTGTCTTCCGGACCTTCGGAGGGGGAAGAGCACAACAGTCATGTGAGTGCGAGCTACGTTGTGGAGACGAGAACGCAGCGGGGTAAATTCCTGGTGGACCGTGCGGTGGCGCTGGGTGTCCCGAAGGGCAAATTGTTTGGCCAGCTGCACCAAGGCAAGGACGTGACGCTGCCGGATGGACGCGTGGTCAAGTCCAGCGACTGTGTGCTGCCGTCGGTACCTGCCGCTGGCTGCGTGATTGTTAGCTGCCCAACGACGGCGCATGTGGACGCGTTGGTGAGCAGTGAAGGCTTCAACCGATACAGGGAAGTAGAGGGCAAGGCTCCTGAGGTGCAGGTGGAGGTGGTGTTTCATCTCGGAGGAATGGACGTGTTGCGCCACGCGAAATACGCCGAATGGACGAGGAGCTTTGGTGCCCACGCGCGTCACGTGCTGCTGGGACACAATGCTTGTGCTCAAAAGACAGTGTATCGTGCTTCGGCGAAGCTACAGGCGCAATTGCAAGCAGTATTCCCCCGCGCTTTCCCATCTAACGAAGTGCATGAGCTGCGTGACACTGCTGAACCATTCTCGCGTGAGGTTCCTGACGCTTCTTCTCTGGGATTCACCCCTGATGCTATTGCCGAGAGTGAAGCGAAGGAAAACCTTGAGCCAGAGGCATCGAAACTGGTTCTGGGCGAGAGCATGCTGAAGTTTATCCTGGCCCCTCAGGCTCGCCGTGGCTTTGATGCGTCGTCTTGCTGGCCGTGCTTAGATTTCAACCAGATCTGTGAAAGTGTGAGCTCAGCTGCTGAAATCGTCGCTAAAACTACTAAGGACCCTGATGCGAAGAACCCGGATGAGGACCTCATCGACGGCCGTATCACGTTCCTTGGTACGGGTTGTGCGATCCCGTCCAAGTATCGCAACGTCACTGGTATGTACCTTGAGTTGCCAACTCCGAGCAGCGATACCTGGGCGGGTATGATGCTGGACTGCGGTGAAGGCACTCTGGGGCAGATGTACCGCTACGCAGGTGGCGATGCAAAACGGTTGCAAGAGCTGGTAGATCGCCTGAAGTGCGTCTGGATCTCGCACAACCACGCCGACCACCACTTGGGTCTGCTTCGGCTGCTGAGCCATCGTGCTAATGATGCTGACACCGAGCCGCTGCTTGTGATCGGTCCTACAGCTCTGCGGTTTTGGCTGGACGAGTACGCAGCCCAGGACCCCACGGTGCGCGGCAAGTACTCTTTTGTAGAGAACTACTGCTTCGACGAGAACGACTCGCGCTCTGGGGAGGTCGAGACGCATGCGGAGGCTGCTCGTGTTCGTGCGTGGCTGCGGGAATCGCTGAATATCTCGGAGATCGAGTGCGTCCCAGTGAAGCATGCGCACCAGTCGTACGCTGCTGTCGTGACTTTCGTGGACGGTGCCAAGCTGGCGTTCTCTGGTGATTGCCGACCGAGCGATAAACTCGCGGAGAAGGCGAAGGGGGCGTTCCTGATTGTACATGAAGCCACCTTTGAGGACGATCTGACCAAGGAAGCCAAGGACAAGGCACACTGCACCATGGCCGAGGCAATTGAGGTCGGCCGCCAAGCCAAGGCCCGCCATCTACTGCTGACGCACTTCAGCCAGCGATACCCGAAGATGGCGGTCCTGTCGAGCTCCACCGAAGATGCCGTAGCTCCTGACGAGACCCCGATGGAGATTCTGACCGCCATCGACATGCTGTCGCTGCGCTTCCGCGAGCTTCGGCAGCCGAACCTCATGGAGGTGTGCACGCAGCTCATGACGCAGGATGACGAAGAGGAGGGCGACGTCGAGGCGGCAGCTAGCCACAAAGCTCAGCAGGAGCGCGAGGAGCGAAAGAAGCAGAAGAGCATTGAGCGCGGTGCGCAGCAATAAACAGAATCTTACGTTGGCAAAAATCAAAGGCTTTGCGTTTGCTATTTCCCGAGACTGGGCTCACTTGACTAACGCTACGTTCCTAGAGCGCGCCGTCCGCGAGGCCATCGCGGGAGTACTCACGCAGCACAGCGGGGATGGAGGTGGGCGGGATCATGCCCAGCTCCGTGACCACCAAGGATACGTACTCGATCGGGGTCACGTCGTACACTAAGTTGAGAAGCTTGAGGTCGGCCAGATCGCGCCAGTCCGAAAGCACGTGGCCGCTCGAGCTGCCAGCTGAGGCGTTGCCAGACGCGCCGCCTCCAGTCCGACGCCGCGAGCGCGACTTGTCGGTGCAGTATGAAGACACCAGCTCATCCGGATCGCCCAGCTCGTTGTGCGTGATAGCATCCAGCTGCACACGGTCCGAGAACTTGTACGTTTCGCAACAGAAGAGCACGGGCACGTTGGCTTCGTGCGCGGTCATTGCCACTAGAGCCGTACCCACACGAGCCACAGCCACACCATTGCTCATAAACGCAGCGGCACCGAGGAAGACCTTGGTCACCTCGCGCATGATGTACGACAGCGCGTTGATCTGCAGGTACGAGCACTGAAGACCGGCACCAGCCAGCACACTAACCATCTTGCGACCTTCGTAGTGCGGGCGGGAGTCCACGACAATCACACGCAGGGTAGCGGCAATCTCCGGCGAGGTCTTAGCAGTCTCCAAGAGCAGCTCCTCCACAACATTGGCACGCGCGTAAGTAAGGATAACATCGCCAGCGCTGATCTTCGACTGGGCGTTCTTGACCACAGCGCGCGAGGCCAGCAGAATGCGGCTCTGCACGTAGTCGTCCATCTCCTCGCGAATGCGGCGCTTCGCTTCCTCCTCACTGAGCTCAGGCGGCGTGGAGCCGATGACACGTCTCAGACGACGGATAGCGTTGCCCATTCCAATGCCGTGCGGCCTGCAGTCGATCAGGTACTGGATCAGCGGGCGAAGACGCTTGTCCAAGTCGCGACGGAGCTGTTTGTCGGGAGGAGTCACGTAGTCGTCGATCACCTCCTTGAAAGCCGTGATCATAGCAATACAGCGAGCATTGCCGCCGGAGATCTTGCTTTCCGCGTACTTCAACCCGAGCGCCAGCACAGCCGCGTGTACCTCCTCCTTGTTGGAGAAGCCCACGTTCAACGACAGCGAGCTCTCGCGCTCGTACTGCGGCAAGTGCGAGAACATCTCGACCTGCTTCTGCGCCTGCGTGCGCACCACGACCGCCGCCTTGGAGCGACGCGCCATCTTCTTGGCGTCGTCGTACTGGAGCCTCGCATTGGTGGGCATGGGCGCCGTGGGCCCAGTGGCGTCCGACTTCTTGGGCTTAGCTCCTCCAGCCTCCTTCTTCTGCCTGCTAGCCTCCTGCTGTGCGCGGCGCTCGGCCTTGCTGAGCTTCTCGCGCTTGGGGACGCCGCCGGCCTTGGCGAAGGCCTCGGCCGCCAGCTTCTTCCTCTCCGCCTTGGAGAGCTTCTTGTTGTCGTCAGCACCGGCGGCGGTTTCCTGGGGCTTGGCGCCATCAGCGTCAGCTGCAGGACCCAGACTGAGCTTCTCCATGGGCGGAACAGCGTCGTCCCCGTGGTGGTTGGCTGGAGACCAGCCCTCCAGCTTGCCCCTAAGTGCATAGTAGTAGCAGCTACTGGGTTAGTATACTACCGATGGTATTACTACTGCAGTATGCTAACGTGAACGCACTGGTACGGCTCGTCGGACTTCTTGCCGCGCTTCTTCTGGTTCCTGTCGTCCAGCATGGACTCTGCAGTGCATTGATAGCGTTAGAGGGGGCAGGGGGAGGGAGCAATGCAGACGCCGTACCGAGGTGCTTGAGGTCGGCGCCGGGCTCCAGCACGGGCGACCGACTGTCGGCCATGGCTTCACTAGAGGTAAGGTAGAGCTTCTTGGTCTCAATGGCGCCACCCATTGGCGGCGCTAGGGGCGCTCTATTAGGAGCATGTAATGAGCCAATCCCAGACTGCCATATCAGATACCGCTGTGGACCACATCATGGGGTACCGCGTACCATTTATTCCGATATATATCCTCCCTTTACTAAGTATCCAGTGAACATGCACTTGTACCAGATTATGGGTTTGAGAGAGTCTCATGTAAATATCCACCGGCGTTTGGCGCGAACGGCAGCCGACTTCGCGCGCAAATCGCCCGCTCCCATTCGAACGCGCCATTCCGCAACAAGCCGCCGACCGGATCTCTCGTGGACGCGCGCCTCCCTATCGACCCGCAACCACGCGTGTGCACTCGCGTCCGCCTCAGCATCGGCCGCAGCGTCTCGCGCCCACAACCCGACCTCTTCGAGGCCGCGCGCGTCCCTACAGCCCGAGCAATCGCCATGAGCGGCAAGGCATTATCCAGCAGCGGGCTGGCCGCCCTCATTGCGGCCTCCACGCCGGCCAAAGGCAGCAGCGCAGCAGGCCACAGCAAGGACCAATCACAGAGCTTCGCGTCACCCTCGTTCCTGTCGCCGGCGCCCGCGTCCGCCACCCAGAAGCCGCACAGCAAACTCACACTGGGCGGCCAGCCGGCGCGCAAGCTCAAGGCCATGAAGCGGCCGCTGGGCGCCCACCAGGGGCTCTCCACGCCCGCGGCGCACCACAAGACGCTGGACAAGAAGCCCAAGAAGCTCAAGCTCACGCCCAGCAGCACCAACAGCAGCCAGAAGGAGAGCGGGCTGAAGCCCCCCAAGAAGGCAACAGGTTCCTCCTCCTCCTCTTCAGCCCAGCACCGCGTGGGGCTCTCCAAGTCCGCGCGCGTGCTCGAGGACATCTCGAACCGGAGGAACGCAGAGAAGCTCAAGGCCAGCGGCGCGTCGTCCACGCTCAGCCACGACCCGACGAGGAAGCTGGAGTTCCCCACGCCCGTCAAGACGCAGAGCAGCGACAAGAAGACGGTGAAAGAGCAGCAGCCCGTCAGCAGCAGCTCCTCGTCTTCGTCCTCTTCCTCCAGCTCGGAAGAGGAGGGATACTCCAGTGACGAGGCGGAGGTGACGTTCGACGCGGCCACTATCGGCAACATGCGCGTGGTGCGGGAGGCCCTGGCGCAGAGCCCCGCGCTCTCGACTACGAGCACGTGCTCCGGCATGGCGCCCGTGGGACTGGAGTACCAGTTTTCGGTGTCGTCCACTGTGTCGTCCGTGGCTGTGGCCCCGAACGGCAAATTCCTGGTGGTGGGCTTCTACAACGGCATGGTGTACCTCTACCCGCTGACCAAGGACTCGTTGGTGTTCAGGAGGGGAGTGCTGCTGGACCAGATCATGCCACGCGGCATGTACACGCAGATTATGGTGACGGTGGCCATCCCGGAGGACGGCAAGTTCATCTTTGCAGGTGTGTACCGTGGTTCGACGGACATTCGTGCGTTTGAGGTGGATAGCATCACGCTGCCGTCGTCTACGGACCTGCAGCAGTCGAGCAGCGCCTCGTCCTCGCTGCTGACCAGTGGTGACAGCGATGACAGTGACGCGGATGACGATGAGACTGGTGTGTTTGGCTTGCCGAGTGCCAAAGTGGTCTCGCACACTTACTCCGATGCCAAGCTGAAGGGTTTTGCTGCAGCGAAGAGCCTGTACCTCAAGGGGAGCAAGAAGACCGAGTACCGGTTGCTCTGCGGTATCGGCATTAAGAACGTGCACATGTGGCGGTTCTACCAGAAGAAGACGGAGAACGAGGGCTATGAGTGGAGCTGGGAGTGCGTGTTCGACAAGCAGACGAATGGCATCTCGCTGGAGTTCATTACGTTCCACCCGACCATCGCCAATCAGTTTATTTCCAAGTCGGAGCACCAGAACGTGCGCATCTGGCACCTGGAGGAGGAGTACGACGCGTCGGATAACTCGGTGACAATTACGAAGAAGTCGCACACCGACGTCAAGCAGACCACCGACACTGTGGCTGTGTACGGAGACTACGCGTACGGCGGAAGCGAGTCCCTTGCAGTTGTTGACCTCCAGTCTGCTAGCCGCATGGACCTGGACCTGCCGTTGTCCGCAAAGGAGCAGCGCGCCCAGCGCGAAGCTGCAATTACCTCAAGAAATGCTAGCTCGCTGCGTGCGTGGAACCCCCGTGGAAGTCGCCGACGAGGTGCGGAGGACACGAGTGCCCAGCGTCATATGCGTACAGTCAGCAAGGTTGCAGGCCAGGACGCCTCGCCCTTCACTGTGGGCATGTGCAGCGATGGCAGCGTGTTCTTCCACCAGCCGAAGAAGGAGACAGGTATCGCGACTCCCCTGGACTACATTGAAGGCTACGAGCAGTTCTTCGTGGACCCGTCGCTTGACTTCCAAGCGCAGTTCTCGGACCTCACTCGCGTGAACACCAGCGGGCTCCTTGCCGTGCTTCCTCTGCCTGAGAGCGAGAAGGAGAGGTGGATGGTAGTGGCTGCGAATCAGGACCAGATCCTCGTGCGCAGCTTGGAGGCCTTCCTGCACCGCAACAACCAGAAGCGGGAATACTCACAGGTTAAGAGTGACCTGCGTAACGTAATGCGAGACCTGGGTGGCGCGGAAAGCAGTTCGGACGATAGTGGCAGCAGCAGCGACTCCGATGTTGAAGACAAAAATGCGGTAAAGGAGAAGTTCCAGCGGTCCGAAAAGCTCGAGAAGGCGACGCACAAGCGTGGCTGTCAAGAGACCTCTTCGAAGCCCCAGGAAGCAGGTCGTAAGATTAAGCGGGGCCGCGTTGAGGCTGAGAAGGCAAGCTCTCATAGTGAGAAGAGGAAGTCGAGCAAGAGCGGACTGCAGAAGAAGCCCCTAAAATCCAAGACGCCCAGCATGGATAATCCTCAAGCCAAGGCCAGCTCTCCCAGTGCAGTGAACGATCTCGCTGCAGTCACTACCCCCAAGCGCAGAACTTCTAGTGTGGTTCGGAATGGAGCGGCAAGCACGGCGTCCCCGGTCGTATCGATCTCATCGTCGTCTGAGTCGTCAAATCCCAACACACCTGAGCAGCCCGGACTATCGAGGGTAGAGAGACAGTTGCTGGCACTGAAAGAACTGCAGTGGACGCCGCCTCGCGCGGCCGCGAAGGCCCGAGAGAACAATCAGGAGGAGCTCACAGACTCGGCTGTGGATGCGGCGGCAGTTCTGGCTCAGCTGAGTTCTCGCAGCAACCATGCGGAGGGCAAGTCCAAGACTGTGCCCAGCGGAAAGAAGACTGGTCACCGCATGAAGGCTCAAGCTTTGTTTACTGATGAGGTCACCGAGGACCAGGAGGACAACGCAGTGGTTGTGAAGGAGTCCCAAAAGGAGGCTGAAATCGTGTCTTCGGCGACCAAGAAGCCGGCCGCCAACAAGCGCGGACGCTCTGGATCCAAGAAATCGGCGCGCGCGGATAGTGAGAAGGACGTGGACGAGCCTGAGAACGGGGACAACCAAATTGAGTCGCCGAAGTCCGTTGAGGAAGTGGACACATATGACGAGCTGGACGATGAGCTGGAGCAGTTGGAGCAGTACGAGCCTGAGTTCGTGTCGGTGCCTCTAGTCAGCGACAACGGCTCCCTGTTGTCGGCATCCATGTACCTGTATGCTGGTGCGCCTGTGCCAAGCTGCAGCGATGTCAGCATGGTCGACGCAGACGAAGACACTGCGGCCGATTATGCCGCTGCGGCGAGCGAGCAGACCAACTTGCTGCTTCAGTTTTCCCAACAGAATGAGCGGCTCAAGATGAACTTCTTGGCTGAGCGTGAGCGGATCTACAAGCACCCGGACTGCAGCTGTGCGTCGCAGTCGCAGTCGAAGAAGTCCTCGTCCAGCTCAATCGGCGGTGTCAACTGGCGGCGGAACGTGGCGCACGACTACCTCAAGCGCAAGCAGCTGAAGCGGCGGCACAAGAAGGCACTTGCGGCCAAGCTGCAGCAGCTCCACGCTAGCTACGCCGTGCAGATCCAGGAGCTCTTGGCGGTGCAGCAGATGCAGGCGAACGCCCTGCGAGCGCGGCAGCAGTTTCAGCACCTCCACCTGCAGTTTCAGCGGCATGCGAGCAAAACCAACAGCGAGTGTTCGCCCTCTCCGTCCACCGTTGCGTCTCCGATCAAGCACTCGTCGTTGCCCGACCACCTCTCGGGCTCGAGCTTCCCGTACCCCGATCTCCTATCCTAAGTGTATTGGTACAAGTCCTCATGACCATGTATGATAAAAGCACGTAAATGTATCGCGAAACTTTTAGAGTTCATGAAGCTTAATACGTTCAACTGAAGCCCACGATGGGGTATCAATGTCTTCAGACGCATGGTGTTGGTGGAGGAGGGGGACGCGGTGAATTTACTCGGCCTCACGAATCTGCCCGCTTAATCAACAGTTCTACAGCTCGAGGATGGCTCAAGTGGAACTCTCGACTGCCTCGGCGGTGGAGATCTTCTCGCTGGGAGATGACAACATGAACAAGCGCCAAGTTAAAAGCTCCTTTGACAAGATTCTGGCCAAGTACAATGTGGTGGAAGGCGCCCTCTACGCTCTGGTGGCGCTCGTATTTTTCTACGACCTCCTGGCTACCGCTGTCTTTTCGGAGACTGGTTCGCGCTCTCTTCATTGCTGATCCAGGAGGGGTAAATCAAATGTCAACTACGAGTAGACCGAGTCCAAGCAGCTACTGTACGTTGTCAAGAACAGCTCAGCTGGTGTGCCGAACGAGATGAGGTTGCCTACTATTATCGAAGTTATTGCCAACGACTATTGGAACGAGGTGTCGTTCCCATAGAGCTGGTGTAGTATTCTTGATTAAATTTATAGTACTGTTGGTGATTTCTACGCCATGCCATGGTACACGAGACGAAAGGTAAAGAGCGTAGCAATGAGCTTTACCAGTTTCAATGTTTGAATTGTGTGAGCCTCGAGACCGTACGTACTTCGACCTTGTATACGAATGAAGGAAATTCAAGCACTACCCAACTAGCGCAGGCTTCTAATCGTTGGAATGCTGCTGTAGTCTACAGAACGCCGCGCATCAACTTGTGCACCACCAAGGATCAAGGGCATCATGGTGAAAGCCAAACCGATCACCAGGTCAGGCTGGCACTGATTTGCTTGAAGCAGGCAAGCCATGACTGGTTCATGTCATGTCCTGTCCTGTCTTCTAAAGCCACCAAAGCCGAGAGAATTTGTCGATTGCCGGCGCCACTTGAGCTGCATACGTACATGCTTGACAATATGTACTTGGGGTTTGGATGATAGCTATAACAACAAGGCCAGGTTTCTTCCTCATGGAAGAACCCCAACGCGCATTGACGACCAATGCGTGGACGAGCGACGTCAGGCTTTACGGTTTGGTGATGGCGGAGATACGCTCAAAGTAACCGTGCATACCCAGGCAGCCGCCGTTTCCTTAGACTAACGAGCGACGCAAGATGACCTTCCTGGTTGAGCGCGCAGCGAACTATTAGATCTCAAAGCGAAGTTTCCAGCTCACATGTCAGTTCCTGCTCAGGGTCTGCCACGCGCGACAGCAGTTCCATCTGCGTGGAGCAGGCCTGTCGCATCCAAACTTATTCGAGACCCGCAAGTTGAAGCGCGTCGTGTACATGTACTGCAGCTTCCCGAACACATGCTGAGACCGTCCCAAATCCCACACGCCGTGCAGTGCAAAGTGTGGTGTGGACACTCTGGTTCCAAACAGATCATTCTCTCCGCTCACGCGTGGTGGTGGTGCTCTTGGTCTCACTTACAAGTTAGCTCGCCTCAGCGCAGCCCAAGCCAAGCCAAGTGCCTAGCTCACCAGCCAGTCTCCACATCCCAACCATGACCCAAGTGGCGCCTTCGACCGCAAGGAACGACGTGACGGTGGTGATCTACACCCCGAAAGACGACGCCAACTCGGCCATGCCGCTGGACCGAAGCTCCACCCACAAAACGCTCACCAGGCACAAGGTCATGTACGCGCTGCTGGCCGTCGCCCTCGTCTACGGCCTCGTGGCTGCCGCCGCGTTCTTCGGCAACTGGTTCACGCTGCTCCTGGTGCTGACTCGGACCCGGTGATCGAATCTTCGGAATCTCCCCAGGCAGCCAGTTGCGTAGGACACTCCAGATGGGGCTTGCGCGCGACGGGATCGACTGACAGCCGTGTACACTAATGCTATGCGCTCGCTACATGTACGAGATTGTGGGGTACCCGTGTGACAGGAGCCCCATGGACTCAACTCTAAGTTAAAGAAGAAGAAGACTGTTTCATATGAATACTCTCGATGGACTTGCAGATTATGTAGTGTTTGTGCGCCACCACGGGAAGGAGACGAAGGCAAAGAGCGCTGTGCTGTAGGAGCTCGAGAACCGCACGGTACATGTAGCCATGGCCGTGTAGTAGTACACAGGCGGCTGAGTATTACGGTGATGGCAAGCGGAGCGAGATTTGATTAATCGGTGCGGTTCGGCAGTCTTCACCTTCAACGGAAGACCCCACTCTCGAATCTGCGAGCTCCAGCGCAAGCGCCGAGACCCATCCAGAACAGTGCAGTCCCGCACTATGAGCTATCGCATTGCGCCCGAAGCTGTGATCGTGGCCATTGAGAGTGACAAGGCCAACGAGAAGGACGGACACGACACAACTCGAGTGCGGGCAACTCTGAGCAGCGTTTTTCAGGTGGTCGCGTGCGTCGCAGCGCTCTGCCTCTTCATCAAGTTCATCGCACACGGCTTCGTTCTCCTCCTTGCGCTGCCATGACGACGGACCCGCAGTCTTCGACCCATTCGTTCAGCGCCATTATCCTAGAAGCAGCCTCCATCTACAACCAGGATTACGACCTATAGTTAGGATTACGGGGTACCTGTTGCCTGCTTTTGTACAGTGTGTAGATATGATAATAGTGTAGATAAATTAAACATCTCGCAGTGAGCCCTCCTTTGCCGATGCCTTCCGCAGCCATCCTCGCGAATCTCTACTGTAAGCTTATGGGATAGCCCTGTTGTGCTGCGTGCATCCGCCCTGGTCTGCCACACGGACCTCAACCGACATGCTGGTCGGAGGCTTTCAGCAGACTTTGTGGGCTCCCTGGTCTATGCGCGCGTAGTGGACATTCGATGATAGCCGAGCAGATCGTGGCTTGTCTTTCATGACACGGACCTTCCGCCGTTGCCCTCAGTGAGGGTGAAGGCCCCTCACCTCAATAGCGAATCTTCCCACTGCAGCTCACGACTCACAGCTCACTTTCACACTAAGCAGCCAGCAAGCCAGCCAGCCAACGCGATGGTTTCCTCCCAAGTGCTGCCCCTGCCCGCGTCGAACGAGGTGACGGTGGCCATCACCACCGACGACACGCCGAAGGCCAACGAGGAGTTCCAGCTACGAACGCTCAAGCGGACGCTCGCCCTCGCCACCTACTACACGGTCGTGTCGCTGGCTGCTCTCCTCGTTCTCAGGATCGCCTTCAAGTTCATCAGCGACGGCTTCGTGCTTCTCCTGGCTGTGACTTGCCACTGAGGACCTGGACGGCGTCGGGCGTGCGCAACAATGCCGAGCTTGAGCAATGATGGCTCGCTCCGGACGCTCTCTTGCTCTTACACGAACTTTGGAAAATCTGACTCAACACGAACGGCGAGCGATCCCGAAACAAGTCGCGCGGACTCACCCGCGGGCAAAACTATTGTACATTTATTATCTAATGCGAAAAATGTACAGTACACGTAAGGTTGGTAGCCTTCAACATACTTGCTCTTGTTGCAGCGATAGCATGCTGGCCTTATCTGACGAAATGGCTTCACGATCAACGCAATTCGCTACAGCGACAGCCAACTCCAATGGTCGATTCTAGCGGCAGCTCGCTCACTTTGAGATCTATCTACCAGCTAGAAGAAGCTCTAAAATCTGCTCGGAAGGACGAAGCTGGCTTTGGCGATCGCAGCAGCTGCAATGTTGACACTTGGGTCTGCTGACAATTCAGAAGGTGTGGATGACCGTCGAGCTCAGTACTCGGCAAATGCGCACGAAGGAGGAGCTACCGAAGAAACACGGGCCGACAATGCGACAAGAAGACGAATCGGACGAGAGCTTTGAGACGGCGTTCCCAACGACGGAGCCGCCTACAACGCAGCCACCAACACGAGGCTCCTCCCCGTGTACGGATGCTGCTCCTAACATGGCTGTCAACACAATGTGGTTTGTTACTTCCAGTTGGCACGCAGCGGCTTCGTTCAAGGATTGCTGCGAGCTTCTGGACGGGCTACTTCAGCTAGGGAGACTCAAAAACAAGCACTTCGAGGATGCACACACACCACTTTTAAGCGCGAGGAAGACAACACTGAAATTGTGTGCACTTGCGAGGAGACTGAATCTCCTAAGTCCTGCAACATGAAACTCGCTAACATGTAAATGCTCAAACCAACCGAACGAGTCAAGTATATCCGATCTCAAAGGACGACGCCTTACTGACGAAGGCTCGAAGGCTGCACCGTTCCCGTACCCCCGTTCAGGTTGCTGAAGCTCATGGAGTGCTGCTCCTTGGAGGGGGCCTGGGTCGTCTGGGCTTGAGTCTGCGTCGACTCTTGCTTCGACGAAGGAGTTTGCGTCGACTTGTACTCCTCCGACGAAGGAGTTTTGCTCCGACTTGTTCTTCGCCTTCGATTCCTCCTTGTTAGCTGTCTCAACTCCCTGAGTAGACCCCTGCGTGGTCGGTGTAGACTGCGTGCTCGTCGACGATCCACCACTTCCCGACAACGGGACGCAGCTCACTAGGAAAAAGAAATCAGCATGCAAAAAGCGATGAGGAGTTCGCACTCAAGGAATCCAAGTAATAATCCAAAAGCGACCTTACCGTACGCCTGCCACTGCTCGTTCTGGAATGCCAGCCAGTAGAAGCTCAAGGTGCACTTCCCGTTGCACCACGGGCATGTCCGACGTCTCAGTGGATCCGACAGCGCCGCCCTTGTACTCATCCTCGCAGTTGTCGCCGTGAAGCACCATCTTGTCATCGAGATACACCTCACACGGACCCACGTGCGTGAAGCCTCCGCCTCCGTTGCCCAACCACTTCACTTTCCCATCGCTGGGAATGGGCTGCGGGGTTCCAGTTACCACAGTGTTGCCGCACTTCTGCCCTTAGACCATGTCCAGCACAACATCTTGGACATGCCCTTCTGAGCAGCCATGGTCTTGAACCCGACCCAATGTCCCAGTAGTTGTCCACCAGCGCGATCCACCCAGGATTGGGCTGGCTGACCCAAGACGGCTTGGGCTCTTCGAGGTATCCGTGGGCGTTAACGCGAGACGCCAAGCTCGCCAAAGCGAGGGCCGAGGAGAGCGTGATTCCGGTGAACATCGGGTACAAGTAGAGGGTTTTGCTTGAGCCGAAGACTGGAAATTGAGAAGTGAGCTTGGAACTGATGGGGGCGGGTGCTGGTGGTCTGACGATAAAGATGAAGTTGGAGGCATCGAAAGTGAACCATCACTTTTCCTAATCTTCGGGTAGTAAGACTACATGCACCTACGCCATGAGCTTCATCGATGAAAAGACTGCACGCTCGCTTACAGGCGCAAGAACCTTCGCATCGGAGCTCTTTAACGCCATGATACTGTACTGTAGGCCCGCAAATCTCAGTGTCCGACAATCATCCCAAATTTCGTTAGATCTGCCCCCGAGAGAATCATGAGACGGTGCACATTGCTCTGCACTTTTGGGCTAAACTCGCCTTTCACCAAGACTCGCTGCAAAAATTATCCTCGTTAGGAGGATATGTAGCAGTCCCAGATCCATCGTCTGGCATGAAATGACGTCGTCATCCTGCGAGTGGATCTCCACCGATTGGCACGGGAATGTTGTGCACGCACCAAGCCTCCCCTTCATATCAAGCGGGCCGACATTTTTGTCTTGATCACGAGCCACCCGCCGTCGATCTTCCAGCACTTCAACATGTCAAGCGTTACGTTACGACCAGCGAAAAACTCGCAAGTCGCCACACAGGACAAGAGTTCAGTCCGTCCCACGCTGACTCGATGGCTACATTTCGTGCCTCATGTCATGTGTTGCTGCTCACTGGGTGACACTCTTGTCGAAAGATGCCGCGAGCTTCCGCTTCCCTTCCATGACGACAACAGTATGCCTCCTCCTCCATAACCCCCATAACCCTCTCGTGGCCATTGTCCAACTCGCCACCATCCATCGATGCGTCCCGACCCGCGCGACCAGCCCTTGCTGGACGAAACCATGGAGCTGCCGTCTCTGTGCGTGGCCCCTGGGCCCCCGCACCCGCGCGGCGGCCGCGGCAGCTTCAACAGCAGCTACAGCTACAGCAGCGGCTTCGCGGGCACGGACAGCTTCTGTAGCTTCAACAGCAGCCAGTTCTTCGACGACAGCGACGGCCGCGAGGTGGACGTGGACGACGTGGACTCGAACGCCTCGAGTTGCGGCGACTACGCGCTGCTGTCGATGCCCGTCGAGTCCGTCAAGCGGATGGTGCCGACCACGGGCGTCGTCACGCGGCCGCGGTCGCTGGACACGTCCTGGAACTCGCACAACAGCAGCTACAGACGCACGACGGCGATCGCGGACGCTCTGAGGGAGCTGCGTGAAGGTCGCACGGCCGTCGCAGTCGTAGCAGACGAAGAGGACGAGGAGCGGAGGTCTGATGAGGACAAGAAGACGGCGAAGAAGGCGAGCGTGGGGCTCCGACAGCTCGTCGCTCGCCTCTCTACACGTCGAGATCTGTTTGTCATGAGCATGGGGCTGCTGGCTGCTACGATCCACGGCGCGTTGTGGGCGCTGCTGGCTCGAGAGGTGAAGGCGGCGATCGCAGCGTTCGCTCCGTTCAACCGGCACGACGTGGACTTTACTGCACTGACGCTGATGCTGCTGTCGCTGGCTCTGGGGGTCACGGCGTACGCCGCGCACTTGTGTCTCTCGCACACGGCTGAGAGGATGTTGCGGTCGTTGAGGGAGCAGGTGCTGCGTCACGTGCTGCTGGATCTCCACCAGCCGTGGTTCGACGTCAACGAGTCTCTAGCATCGTCTCTCGGTGGTGAACTCATCCGTGAAGCTCAGTCTATTCGGCGAGGCCTTGGACCCGAGCTCGGAGCTGTCTGCAGGTTCATGACGCAGTTCATTGGAGGTTTTGCAGTCGCCTTCATGACGCTCTGGGACTTGACGCTCGCTGTGAGTTGCGTGGCGCCTGTGGTCGTCTGTGTGCTCGTGCTCTTGATGGACAAAGGAGACAGCGAGAAGGACAACGAAGCAGACGTGGTGGCTGCGGAGGCGCTGAACAACATGCAGACAGTGCTGGCGCTCAACGCGCAGCGGCGCGTGCGCGAGAAGCACGCGCTTCGTGTCCGTATCACTGAGCGCCAACGGGTTGTGCAGTACGGCAAGCACGCAGCACTGCAGGGAGTGGTGACTGGAACATTGTGGGTCATGAGCGCCATCGGACTCTGGTACGGCGGGAAGAAGGTCTACGAGGCAGAAGCGGAGCCTGCCGAGGTGTTCGCGACGCTCTTGGGCGTGATCATCGGAAGTCACGCCCTTGGTCACTTGATCCCGAGCTTCGCAGCCGTGGCCAGAGCTCAAAACGCAGCCTCCCAGCTCTACCAACTGCTCGAGACGCCTTCAAGGACCAGCCGCGCAGTCGTGAACCCGTTGCCGCGACCTGCGACGTTCTCCGGGGCCGTCATGGCCGTGGACTTGCACTTCTCGTACCCGACTCGCCCCCAACGCCAGGTCTTGAGAGGCTGCAACGTGTCGCTCTTGGCTGGAGAGTGCGTCGTTATCGTCGGGGGCATCGGATCCGGGAAATCCACGCTGGTCACGCTGTTGACGCGGCTGTACGAGCCCTCGCAGGGGCTGATCCTGCTGGACGGCCGGGAGGTGAACGCGCTGGATTCGACGTGGGTGCGCGCGCAGCTTGGCGTCGTCACGCAAGACGTGACGCTGTTCCGCGCGTCCATCTTCGACAACATCATGATGGGGCTTGTAGTACTTCGAGAGCTCAGCGGACGGAGCAGCGGCCAGATGGAGGAGCGCGTGATTAACGCCGCTCAACGCGCCGACGTCCACGACTTCATCATGTCGCTGCCTGACGGATACAGCACGCGCGTGGGCGAGAACGAAGCCATCAAGCTGACGACGCAGCAGCGACAACGTATCGCGTTGGCCCGAGCTCTGATCCGCGAGCCGAAGCTGCTGCTTCTGGATGAGCTTACGCTCAGTCCGCAGGAGCTGCTGTCGAGGTTCAGCGGAGCTGTTGGGGCTGGAAGCACGACCATGCTGCTGTGTACGCGTCAGGCCAACATGGCAGCAGTGGAGTACGCCGACAAGATCATGGTGCTGGAGGCGGGCAAGATCGTCGAGCAGGGCACCTACGTGGAGCTCATGCACCGCGGCAACAGCTTCTACCGCCGTTTGCGCCTCACGCAGCCAACGTTTGTACGGGAGCACGAACAGACTTTGGTGAGTCCGGAGACAGCGACGTCCAAGAGATCCCAACGACGAGTGACCAAGGCGACGCCGACATCCCCCACGAAGCTCACGAAGCGAGACATCACGGCGCTCGCCCGTCCAGAGCGCAAGTTCCTAGCCTTTGGGCTCGTGGCTTCCGTGATCGTCGGACTGGCTGCTCCAATGCTCGGCGTTCTGATCAGCAGGCTGTTGGCCGATCTGACGGAGGCGGAAGACGCAGCGGACGTGGTGAAGACGCTGCGGCCGCTGGTCATGAGGCACGGCTTCTTCCTGAGTGCTGGAGCGGCTGTTATCGTCGTGTTCCAGAGCATCCAGCTCTTCTGCTTGGACGCGGCAACGGAGCGCGTGGCGTCGCGTCTGCGAGATCTGCACTTCAACTCGCTGCTGGCCCAGCCACTGCCGTTCTTCGACGCCCCGCAGCACTCTGTTGAGGTGCTGACCAAGTCCCTGGCTACGGAGGCCTCGACAGCCTCTCTCATCATCGGAAGGGCTCAGGGCTACAAGCTCCAGATACTCTGTACGCTGGCTGCATCACTTGTCGTGGCCTTTTGGAGGGGCAGCTGGATGCTCACACTCATGATGATCGCTGCACTGCCGCTGCTGCTCATCGGCGAGGCCATCTGCAACCCCCACGCGCCAAAGACTGCGACTGATGATGCCGAGGCGGAAGAAGCGGTGGAAGTCCACGTGAACGAGGCACTGCGCAACCGCCAGGCGGTGGTGACGCTGGGACTCGAGAACTCGTGGTGCTCCAGCTTCGATGCGTTGCTTCAGCGTCCGCTGCGGCACACTCGTGACCAGGCCCAGCACGAGGCTATAGCTCGAGGCTTCAGCGCAGTTGTCATGGTCGGTGCCTGCGCGCTTGCCTGCTGGTTGAGTGGGATATTGGTGCACTATGGTGATGCCACATTCCGCGAGCTTACACGCTCGCTACTGGTTGTCATTGTCTCTGCTCAGTCCTTGGGTCTTGCGGTGGCTTGGTTGAACAGCATCGGCGGCGCAGAGCAGGCTGGCGTGAATATCTTCGCGCTGCGTGACGCCGCTATCGTTGCCGGTAGTGCCAATGGCTTAGCTCCCCCGTTGTCGTCCCCGTCGTCATCAGATGGAGAGCACAGCCCACTGCCCCAAAGCCCCATGCTCCGAGGCAGCGTGACGCTACAGGACGTCAAGTTCGCCTACCCGACACGGCCAAGCACATTCATCCTCAATGGCTTCTCGCTACGCATCCAGGCTGGGGAGACTGTGGCTCTCTGTGGACTTCCGGGCTCTGGAATCTCCACTGTGTTCGCGCTTCTCGAGGGCTTCTACGACTTGAGCTCCGCTTCGGGGAATAGTGGTCGCGTTCTGCTGGACGGAGTCGACATCCGATCGCTGGACGTGTCGTGGCTGCGCGCCCAAGTGAGTTTCGTGGGTCCAGAGCCGACGCTGTTCCTGGGCACGATCGCTGAGAACATCGCGTACGGGATGGCAGCCCCGCCAAAGCTGGACATGATCGTTGCTGCAGCCGAAGTGGCCCACGCTCACGCCTTTATCTCTCGACTGCCTGACGGATACGCAACACGGGTGGGGGGTCAGCTCCAGCTATCACCAGGTCAGAGACAACGCATCGTGCTTGCTCGAGCCGTGCTTCAAGACGCCAGACTGTTGATCTTGGACGAGCCCATGCGCTCTCTTGGGGCGGAGAGCGAGAAGATCGCCGTGCAACAGGCTCTGGACACCATCGTGGCCCAGCGGGTGCGTCGAACGACCGTGATTGCCGCGCACCCGGGCGACTCCGCTACGGTCAGGAACGCCGACAGTATCTACGTGATCGACGGCGGACAAGTCGTGGACCGAGGAACCCACGCAGAGCTGCTGCGCTTCCGGGACGGCATCTACGCGCGACTGTTTCGAGAGACTGCGTGGTCGCCGTCTTCCAGCTCCTACACGGTCGGCACAAGCGCAACATAGGCCACAAACACTCGGATCTCCATACTTGAACTGCTATTGAGTTTCTCCTGCTCCACCCTAACACGTTAATGCAAGCCTCAAAGAATATACGTTAGCACCTTCGCCACTGTTTGCTGCTCCAATGGAGCTCGAGCTGTGAACTCCGGGCCCAACTCATGGATGGCGAACTGGAAAGGCGAGACAGTGGGGTCGATACGCCAGGCCACTGCAGGACGAGACGTCCGCATCTTCTCCGCCCTGCATCAGAGCTACGTTAACAAAAGACTTCGCCATCTATCACAATGACTTGGAAACAAGCAAAAACTCACGATAAAACCAGCGGATACAGTGATGACGCCAATTCCACGGGCGATACGTCCTTCAGCGCGTCCAGCTCGTGTGTCAGCGTTGGTCCCTGCAGATTAACACAAGTTAAGTCTTAGCTCCAGCAGTAGACTTCCTTCAGATGGTATTATAACTCGTACGCTGGTCGACTCCAACAGGTCCCACACCAATACGGTGCCGTTGGAGAAGGACGCGTAGAAGACAGCAGGACGCGATGGGGACCATGCCACGGCGCAGACGTTGATACCAAACGCCACCTCTTCCCACGACGTCAGGCACAAAGACACATCGGCATGGTACAAACTAGAGAGAGCGTCATTGTTAGCATTCGGAAAAGGGTGCGAGCTGCAGATGACAAACAAAGCGTACCAGATACTTCCATCTTCGTATCCCACGAGGAAATAGTCAGGTTCGAACGGATGGAAGTCGATGTACACAACGCCAGCCGATGCATCCGTCGTCTTCAAGCCCTGCTCACGCTGATACGTCATGCGAGAGGACGATTTCTGGAAGCGGTGACCCCGTACAAGCTGGCCTGTGCGCGTTCCAACAACAAACCTGACGAAGGCAAAACCCTGGTTAGATCCTACGTTCAAGTCAAAGGAGCCAAGCAAACGTACTGGTTGGGGTCGTGTGGGAAGAACTTCAGCACTGCGACGACAGGACCAACATGAGCCAGCGTTGGAGACGCAACAGGAGTAGGCGAGAGAGGGAGAACGCTCGTCTTCGATCCTCTGCGTTGTGGCTGCTTCGGAGCCACGTGCGGTGTCAAGTACTGCTGTTGCATGTCGATCCGCGTGTTCATGACCATCTTGACGTTGCCTCCTATCTGAACGCACTTGTCGGTGACCAACGCTTCGTCCCCAGAGTCGAACTCGATCAAACTCCAGATGATCAAGACGCCGCGGTCATCCATTGAGCCGAACTGGAACGTGCCTCCGCTGTCGCCGCTGCCCTTACTCCGATCAATCGGCTCCAGGGCAACAATCGCCGACGAGTGCTGCTCTGGCGCGCGGTAGTTCATGCCGCAGGTTGAGTATGACGGAGTGCACACTGCAAGGCCATCGACTGGAGGGCTTGCAGCCTGGATCATGGACTGCGGTCGGAGGTCCCACACGTGAATGCTGCCGTCTTCCGTCCCCACCACCACGAAAAGGTCTCGCGAGGGGCTAAGACACGCTGTGGACGCCACGCCTTCGCTCTTGAGAAGATGCAGGGGGCGATTCAGCAGATTGACGTCCCAAATGCACGAAATGGTCTTGTCCTTGAAGAGCTTCGAGGGTTGTTGCGATTGATTCCCACCCTCACCAGCAGCGCCATAGCAAGTCAAGAGCGTACTTGACACGGAAGGCGAGAAGCGGAGCACCACCAGGTCGCGCCCCTGGAGAATCTGCTCGAGAGACTGGAGCGAGTCGAACTTCTTGCTGGGGAACACCAGCTTTTTGTCCAGCCTCGAAGCCTTGGACAGTTGGTAGCGCCTCCCCGTCGACTTCGCTTCACTCTCCTTGCTCTCGTCCTCTCCACTCTTCGTCGCGGTCTCTTCCTGATTCCCTTGCGCTTCTCGCTCGCAGGCCATCACGTTCTCCACGGCTAGAGTCTCACACACGTACGCGGCGTGCTCCAGAAACTTGAAAAATCTCGTCGAAGAAGAGGACGCGAACGCCCCGTCCTCGTTGTTATCAGCTCCAGAAATCGAGTCCTTGTCGATGCCGATATCGTCGGGGAAGTGCATGCTCTTGTCGTGCGTTTCGGGGGACTTTGTCTGCGTTCCCAGAGACCTGGACCCATCGGTCGTCTGGACGAACGCCTGCTGCACCAGTCCTCGTCTCAGTCGACTCAACACCTTGTCCTGCTCACTCACAGGCTTCTGCTGGAATAGCGAGAACTTCTCCACCTCGAACTTGCGACGCTCGAGTATCTCCTTGGCGCGCTTTGCTCGTGGGTCGAGCGACTGCTTCAAGCCAGCAATGGACGACGAAATTGAGGCCGTTGGCCTCGCCCCAGCTGAACGCTCATCGTCTCTGCTGTTGGGCTTGCCTTGGCCAGCCACTTCGGAGGAACTCGAGGGCCTTGACGAGCCAGACAGCAGCCCTTTCGACTCTGCCTGCATGGCCTGCTGGATCCTTTTGAGCTCCGCTTCGTCCATGACTTCACTCGAACTGGTGCCTCGCTTCTTGGAGCTCGCCTTGGCGCCTACTCCCGGCAGCGGCGTCGATTTGGGCTGGCTCACTTCCTCCTGCTCAAAGTCCTCGTCATAGTTCTCGAACCCGTCGTCGTCGTAGTCGTCGGCCTCTTCTTGGCACTCTTCGGCGTTGGCGTTCAGCGCCTCGATCTGCTGCTTCTGGCGAGCTTCACGCTGCCGCTGCTCCTCGAGACGCTGGGCCTCTTCAAGCGCCTGCTTGGCCAGATCCTCTCGACGTTTGGCCTCCTCGATCTCCTTGGCTCGCTGCTTCTTGGCCTCTCGTCTGGCCTGCTTCTCTCGCTCCGCGTCTTCCTTCTGCTTGGCCGCAGCGGCGGCGTCTGCTATCGGCACAGCTTGAGGTCCCGACGGCCCAAACGGACCAAGCGGCGTGGACTCTCTCGACGTGGGGCCACTGCCGTCTCCCCGTCTTGAAGTGGACGACGTTCGCTTCTTGGACGGCTTGCGCTTGGCCTCGGAGCTGGCGGCGTCCGGCTTGGGCTCGGCCAGCGGAATCCGAGGAACCGTGGGCACTGCACCGACCGAAGGCGCAGACGTCGCGACTGGGGCCTGCACCACGGGCTGAGAGGCGGCTGGAGCAGCTACCGATGGGCGACTCGAGCTCTTCTTGCTCGACTTCTTGGCCGGAGCGGCGTCGCCCATAGCGGGCGAGCCCTTGGGCTCCGACATGCTGCTGCTAGGAGTACTTGGTTTACTTCAGTCGGCCGGCAGGATACTCCGCGTCGGTTCGTGGTCGAAGCGACGTTGAAGTGAATGACGTCACGCGTGACTTGAACGTACATCAACTGCCTTGATATCTGCCAGCTCGGCTCATAGATCATCCAGATCTCCGAGGGCGATCTCCAACTGACTGGGGACGACGTTAGAGGGACTCAAATGATGCTACAGGCTCGGATTACTGGTAAATGTACACTGGGTTTGTCTTGTCCTCTCTGCTCTTTACGGGTGTAGGATATCGGCCATCGTTATGGTGCGCGTGGTGGTGGTAGTACGGTTCTCGTTGGTCCTCGG
This sequence comes from Phytophthora sojae, assembly GCF_000149755.1. Lineage (NCBI taxonomy): Eukaryota > Oomycota > Peronosporomycetes > Peronosporales > Peronosporaceae > Phytophthora > Phytophthora sojae. Next base: position 1,029,269 of record NW_009258128.1, on the reverse strand, counting down.
ATTCTCTGAGCTCTCTCGTTGTAGCAACGCTACCGGGGGGAGACTTGGAGGAGGCAGAGAGCTGGAGCAACTTACGCCGTCGAGGCACAGCAGCGACTGCGACATCACGAAGGACAGGTCCTCTCGGTTCGGGAGCAAGGCCGTCATGGGCTCCAGGAAGCCCATGCGCTCCACGACGCGAGCGATCCGACCCGTGTCCGCCTCGAAGGTGAAGACGAGCTTGGATGTGACCACCAGCATGTTCCCGACGAGTGCAGACACTAGAAACCGGTCCGAGAGGACGTGCGGGAACACCGACTCGATCGTGTACGGCGTGATCCGAAGCGTGTAGTTGGCGGTGGAGCGGACGACGCACGTGCAGTCGTCGTCGTTGAACTCGACCGGCAAGGTGCTGTTCTGCCGGAACTCCAGGACGTCGAAGCACTCGCTCAGCGCTCGCCACCTCCGCTGCACGTATCGTCCACCGGACTGCGGGTCCCCCGCTCTCTCGGGCACAAAGGCCTTTGCGAGAAAGTCGTCCTGGGTAGTTCGCTGCAGCTTGTGAGCAACCTGCAGCCGATACCCCTTGGCGAAGACGTAGTAGTAGTCGTCCACGACTCGCTGGAACGCCGCGTCAGGACGCTGAGCCCTTGCGCTGCTACGCGGGGCCAGCGTGGGGCTCTCCGCCGTGTCTGTTAGGTTCTGCAGCTCGTTGAGCTCGTCCACCAGTCGAGTTCGTTCCTCCTCGAGTGTCGCGCCGTAGCCCCATTCCGGGTTCTCCGCGGGCTCGTCAAGCAGCCCGAACATGCAGTTGTCTGCAATCAGCGCCTTGCCTAGCAGCATGTCGAGCTTCCTAGGATCCTTCACTATGCTCGCAAACGCTCCTATAAAGTCCACATCGAACTCGTACTTGCAGCACTTGCCCTCCGCGTTGAAGGAGAAGGTGATGCCGATGTCCGGCTCCACCTCCTGCCCCACAAGCTGCGCCACGAGACACTCGTCCCCAAGGACATGGGGAAAAATCATCTCGATCGTGTTCCGCAGCACCTGGAACCTCAGCGTCGCCTGCGTCTTGATAATGACCGAGTCCTCAGCCACCACGATGTCGTACGACTGCAGCGTCGTCCGAATGAACTTGATGAACGTCGAGTACAGTATGATCTGGTCCGCCATGACGTCGGGCCCGCGCAGGCCGTTGCCCACGTCCAGGTCCGGGTCCATGACGCTGTGCAGGAAGGCGCGTTGGTCCTGCTCGTCCAGCAGCCGCTTGCGCCCGGCCTCGCGGACGGCCCAGCCGGAGCGGAAGACCCGCAGGTACTCCTTGACCACGTGGAAGAGCGATCCCTCCGGAGAGTGGCGGCGCAGCATGGTGCGCGTGCTGAGGATGTCCCGCAGCGTGCTCAGGTCCTGCACCTGCTGCTGCAGGCCCTGCACGTCCAGCGTCAAGTTAAAGTCCACGGAGCGTTCTTTTAGCACCGAGTGGAAGGGCCCCCAGCCGCGCGGTTTCTTGGCTTTGGGCCCGCGCGTCTTCTTCTTCGGCGCGCCTCGAGTGGAGGAGGCTGGTGGTGTCTGCTGAAGCAGCGTCAGAGCGCTGGCGGCAGCGCGCGGCTGGGCGCTCATGGCGCGCGCGAGGAATTGGCAGAAGGCAGCGGAGCTTTTGGCGGCGTAACGGAGACTGGCTGGTGGTAAAAAACGGCCTGCCAAGGTGGACACATTAGTGAAATGGGACGTGATTGGCTGACGACATTTACTTAAAAAGCACGTACCGGTACCAGAGGAGGGCGGTTACGAACGCGAACATTTGCGTTGTGGTTAGGGGTGGGTAATCGACCCAATCGGATTGATCGAGATGTACTTTCTGACCGATCGGATTAGCCAGTGCCGATTCTCGATTCATTTCGATTAGATCCGATTGATCGGTCGATCCAATCCGACTGCCAAGATATAAAATACAGCAGTACAGTCAAACCTGTTTATATGAGGCCCTGTTGGTGACCATCTACTACAATGCCTCATATAAAATGGACTCAGTTAAAAAAATTATGTGGTGCACGTAAAGAAATCGTGCATAGTTCGCTGCCGCTTTGCCTTCACCGTAGTCTCTCGAACCAAAGCGGTCACGGTCTGTAAAGCTCTTCGTTCTCTGTCAGTCTGCTCTCCGCATTGCAGCAGAAATGCAGCCAGCTCCATGCAGTGTCTCAGAGCAATGGCAGGTTGAACTGCGGGTTCCTGTTCCTCCTCTTCCTCCTAAGCGCTCCGCCAGCTCATGCGCCTTCAGCAGGAGCACGTCGTCCGCCATCGCCGTTTTAGCTTCGTTCTGAAAGAAAAATTCCCTCAGTTCGAGCGGGAACTGAGGGAATTTCACTCGGCGCCGCTTGGTCGCACTCAGGTCGACGTGGCTGAAGTAGGAAGAAGGCAGGTTGCGCAGTCGGGCGAGTGTGGCACGGCTGACCCGGGCCTTGAAAGTTGCGTAGATTCACTCGGCGAGCATGGGGTTGTTCATGCCAGGATTCTGCTTGAGCTTTAGGTGCACTTGGAGCTTTTGTTCTAGCGTCAGACAGGTGCGAGGAGACATGGCGAGCGAAGAAGGCTTGCGGTAGGCGTTGAGTGTTGAGCAGTGGTGCTTTGAAGAGTGTGTGGCCGTGAGCAGTGTGAATCAAATAAACAGGTGAAACCTAATTTGGTCCCCAAAAATGTGACTCATATACCTTGTATGCATACAAACAGAGGTCATACAAAAACTAAGTGAAATATTTGGTAGCGACAAAGCCTGCATCAAATAAACGGCATGGCTCAAATAGAGAGGATCATATAAACAGGTTTGACTGTAATACCTCCAGAAAATGCTTCTCTAGATATCGCATTCACTACATGAAATTTTTTTAAGCGACCCCTGAAATGACCAATAGCATGTTTCCACTCTAATCTCTTATACATTTTATCATGTCCGAAACTATAAAATACCACAGACTTCCGTACAACCGACGCTTCACAGCAAAAGTTCATGTGTGGCTTTAGTCTGCTCACGATAGTGCTGGTGTTATCTATAACAGTGACTTGAAGTGCGCTAGATTCGCGCTGAAATCGGCCTGAGACTTAATCGCATGCGGACCTGAGACAACATCGGTATCATTGGCACAGTTCTCGTAGTTCTACTTGTTGTCCACCAACTTGACCACCACATTTAATCCGCTCAGCGACAGCCGAATCTGCGACTTGGCGGTGCGCGGCGCCAACACCACCTCGACCGCCTTCCACCAGTTCACGTTGCGCGACTGCAAACTCACCAGCCGCTTCGCACGCATGCCGCCGCTGCTGCTATTGCTACGGCTTCGGCTGGACGCGCACTACAGCTGCGCGAAGTCGCTCCAGCGCGGGACCAGCATGCTCACGCAGTTTACGTCCAGCACAGCGCTCGGTTCGCCAACAATATCGTGCGCAGCTTCCAGGTCGCAACGCGGCCACGATCTCCGCCTTTAGTGCCGATGTCGCCGAACACCAGTACTATAGACCCACGGAAGCCACCCGCAAACGACGCCACCGGCCCGCTCGGCAGACCTATAACCCGACAAAGCGTTCCAAGCCAGCGTCGCCGCTGACACGTTCGACACGCCCACCACGCTCTTCCACCTCCGACGAATTCCCGTCGAGAGCCAAGCCGCTCACAGAAGCGCCGAGGTCGCGCCCGTGAACTTCCACGGCCACGGACCAGTACTCCGGCCACACCGCGGACTGGTCCAGCGACTCCATCAGCACGTTCAACGCGCTCAGCGACAGCGACGCCGGCTCGTCCTCTCTGCTCTCCACCACCAACGGCTGCAACATCACGGCTGAAGACACCAGAGAGCGCGAGCCCGGGATACACCGAACTACACACCACACCTCCACGACCACGGCGCGCGGCGACACCGAGTCCACTACCGTCGCGTTCGCGGACACCGTCACGGTCTGCGCCTCGGCGGTGTGCGGCGCCAACACCAACTCGACAGCCTTCCACCAGCTCACGTTACGCGACTGAAACTCGGTAGGCGCCTCCCACGCATCGCCGCCGCTGCTGCTGTTGCTACTGCTACTGCTACTACTGGGCACACACTACAGCTGCGCGAAATCGTTCCAGCGCGTGACCGGGTGCTCACGCACGTTACGTTCAGCACAACGGACGCGCCACCGCTACCTTTTGAGCCCCGGTACGGAATCCCAGTGCACCTCATTACTGGGCGGTGATTCGTCGGGGATTCGCAGTAAAGCAATTGGTCCAATCAGGTGTGCACACGTTGGGCGTCTGCTTGAAGTTGTCGGTCGAATCGGCCGATTCAATCGGATCAGATCGGCTTAGGCCTGCCGGACCTTGCGAACTTCGCAATGCGAAGTAGTGCATGCGCAGCAATCTTCCTCGCAGTTTCGCCTTTGCCATCTCGCACTAACGCACCTCTCCGCATACCTTCATTCCATGGAGCCCCAAGACAATTCAAGTGCAAGTTCATCCTCCAGTGAACCAAGGCGAGCTCCTGGTAATGACGCTCCGACATCTGGACCTTCATTCGCGATAACAACGATGGGACCTTCACCTGTCTGCTGTGCTCCACCGACTCAGCTCCGGTCTGGAACACGGTGGCTCATACTACGTTTCGGCGACACCTGAAGCGACAGCACGGAGAAGCGTACAGAGGCGACGAAGATGCGTCTCCGGCGGACACGAGAGGCGCCCGCCAGACGGACTTGCTCGCGTTTGGGTTCGAGCGATACGTGCGGCAGCGCACGTTCGACAAGGCGGCCGCTGACAAGCAGCTGGTGGCCTTGATCGTAGCGAACGCGCTTTCCCTGAGTCTGGTGGAGAAAAAGGAATTTCGTTCCTTCTGCAGAACACTTCACCCTGACTACGTGCCTCCGACAAGGAAGACGGTTCAAAAGAAGATCATGGCGCGCTGGAGGCGCGAAAAGGAGCTGTCGCGGCATAGCATTCTTCAAGATGTTAAAAACTGCCGGGTATCCGCCACGACGGACTTATGGACATCAGCGGCAAAACGAGGCTACATGGTTCTGACCATGCATTGGATCAACGACGAGTGGGTCATTAAGTCGGTTATGATCGGGTTTACGCGCGTGGAGTATCCCCATTCTGGTCCCCGCATCGCACAGCATCTGATCGATACCATTCGAGCGATGAGCGGATCTCTTTTTGCAAAACTATGAGCAATCACTACGGATAACGCCGCCAACAACGGAACAATGATTGATGAGATCAACGAAACACTGGAGGAGGAGATTGTGGGCTACGACCAGCTTGCAGGGACGGCTTCGGGTGCCACCTCGACTCCAGAGCCTACGGAAGCTGCCGCATCCCAAGCCAAGGTCGTTCATGTGCAATGTCTGGCCCACGTTTTTCAACTTGCTGTCAAGGAAGGGCTTAAACGATGCCCAATCATGGATGACAGTGTTGGTGTCGTCCTTGACATACTGAAAAACTGCCGGAGTCGCCGTCGTTACTTGAGGCGCTGACTGATGTCTGCGCGGCACTCAATGTGACCTTTATATCGCCGGAGCTCGACGTTGTGACGCGGTGGAACAGCACCTTAACGATGCTTTCTTCAGCTCGTTCGCTGAAGCTAGCGATTGGTAAGTTACAGCGACGGATTCGTGGCCGTCATGAAGGCTACAAATGCCTTTCAATAGGCCCTGGCGATCGTCTCGCTGCTCCCATCCCGGACACGACTTGGGGCTATCTTAATGAGCTCACAGCTTTCCTGAGACCGATCAAGGGCGCGACTACACTCATGTCTGGCAAGAACTACCCAACCTTTGGTGTAGCGTTGGGTGTCTTCCATCTCGTCTTGAAGCATGCGGGGAAGACGGCGGAGACTGCTCTCTCGTGGTACACCAAGGATTTTGCTCGCGCGTTCAAGAAGAAGCTTGACGAGTATATTCCGCTCGTCAAAACCGATGATGCTCAAATTGCTGCCGTTCTCGACCCTCGTGCGAAGTCGTTCCTCGTCAAGATTGACGTCAATGTCGAGCAAGTGAAAAAACTAGTCGAAGCGGAGTATGAACGCGTGTATCGGGCCCCATATGAGCAAAATGAACTGCGTAGAAAACAATCGGAGAAAACCCAGCAGCAGAAAGAAGAAGCTGAAGACGAGGACGCGCTGTACAGCCTTATTGATGAGCACATTGGGCACGAGTCGCACGCAAACAGCAGCGGTGAGTCATTTTCAAGTGAGTTGTCTCGCTGGCTTGACCACAAGGATAAGTCCATGAACCTGAAGACAGACAGTCGAGCTGTGTGCAACTGGATGAAGCACGAAGCTGCATCATTTCCTCGAATTCAGATGATGGCGCGCGATTACTTGGCTGTGATGGCTACTTCGGTGCCTAGCGAGGAAGCATTCTCTGCATCTGGAACGACGATTACGCCTCGACGAGCTCGACTTGCTGACGATGCTGTTACAGCGATCATGGAGCTGCAGCATTTTCTTGCCTTCAACCTTACCTCGGGTGATGTCCATACTGAACCAGTAGACATTAATTGGACTGAGAGCTAGTGTGTTGGTGGTCGCAGTGGCTTTAAGTCTGTAAGAGTCGTAATCGTTCATAATGCTCTCGATCCAATTCGCCTTTGATGAGCTCTTTGCATTAATGACGAGTACATAGCGCTTCTGCTGCAACTTGATATGTGGTAAGCTTTTGTAAAGCAACCGCGTTGCACTCTAGGAACACAATACCATTTTTGCGCAGAATCATCTCAAACGAAGTCTGGCTCGCCGCCTTGGACGAGCTCGAAGAGCATGTATCGACATCGCGTGGCATGATGCGCTCGCTCACATGGCGCACAGAGACAAGTGGATAATCGTGCCGATGTGAAGTTACACCGCACTCGAAGCCTTGGAAAACGAGGCGAAGCGCTACTCAAACCACCACAACTTCTGTGAGGCGGTCGCTCTAACGAAACAAGGAGGAGCTATCTCCAATTGCTCAATCGCAACGAGGTGAAGCGCTGTCCGATAATTTAGCACCTGGACACCCGACGCAACGAGGCGAAGTGCTGCCGCAATTTGAAGTGGTTCGAAGGTGTGTATCTCCAATCGAAACGAGGCGAAGCGCAGCTCCAATTTATCACTCCATGGGGTCTGAATCAGGGATGCGAAGCGCTGTTCGAGTGTCTCCGCAGAGGCGGAGCGTTGCCTGATAATTTTGCGACTGAAGAGGGGCAACGACTAGGGGAAACGAGGCGGAACTGTGCCCGATTGTGTGCGATTTCAAAGTGGCGGGGCCACTGTTGTCAAACATGTCTGCTTATCCAGGCAGGTTAACAATGTTTTCAACGCAGATATCGCTACCGAAATGCGGTTGTCGGACTCAAAGCCTATCTGGCTGTTGTGTTTCGTGCGAAATGTAGTGACGCAGGAGGGTATGGCGACGCGAAATGCAAATTTTAAGCGACTGCACGTTGGTTGTGTCGCTAGAAATGACAATCTTGCGCATGTCCTACGACTTGATCGATACCGGAGCGGGTCGCCGTCTCAACAAGCTGAAAGTGGAAAATCGCGGAAAACGAGCAGTGGGGCGATTAGGTAGTGGTTCCTCGCTGAGACTGCGAGCTATTTCTTGCGAGCAAAGACAATTAATTTATGGTGGTCATTATTACCTGTAGGATTTCCCAGCAGCAGAGAGAACCGGGTAGCTGGTGCTTGGTATTTTGTGGCTTCCAGTTTGTCTGTATCTGCATCAGCTGCATTAGATTTTGAAAATCTTGTATTGTTTTCTGGTTATTGGCGAACTATACGGCTATCTCCTGGTGATTATGTTTGTTTGTGGTGGCGATGCGATAATTTCGAACCGTAAGCTCTCGCGTTGGACTTTTGACCACGGAATTTGCAGCTTCAAGTCGGGTTGTGCTCACGAAAATGAGCGTATTTGCTTCGCGATATCAGCGAGTTCATGTCTTGTCGACTCGAGTCGGCTGGTTTTAGCGTCGTTAATCAATTAGTGGCAAGGTCTTGCGCTAGACCAGCCCGTGAACCTAGTATTCAAAGCACATGCAAGTCTCGAGGTTGTCCCGAGTCCACTGAGTCGCAAATTGTTATCGTAGCGTGCTCTGAGAGTACACAAATGCGTTTGCTTGCAACTCGAACGCGCCCAGTGTCTTCAATTATTCTTGATCCCTCCATTTCCAATTTTACCGGCTTCCGCACAATCAGCGCACTCTCCGCAATGTAAAAGCCATCATCTATTTTCCTCTGCAACATACCAAAACTGATGACATTTTTGTCAACTTCCATACGCCTGCGTCATTCGTGCCCAGCACGCCTACGAAAGGCTTAACACAAGAATCCCGAACAACAGGCCAAATCGCTTCTGTGCAGACTTGCAACCACTTTACAAGCTTTTTTTTCTGAAACGAGAACGTAATGATATCCATTGATTGACAAAACTGCACTTTGGAAGCAAAACATTCCTACAGCTCCTCGAGATCCTCCTACACGACCCACCTGTCTCCTCTGCGGACAATGCCAATGGCTGAGGTGTCTTTTCCACTTGCTTGGTTGGCTTCCTGGTATATCTCGCGCAGCTTGAAGGTAATCGGGCGGTCGCACTCGGCGATGATGCCCTTCTCGTAGATGACGTTCTTCTGCAGGTAGTTCTCAACGATCAGAGCCTTGGGCATGCACTTGAGCGAAAGCGCCTGGTTCGTGGAGCCGTGACGTGTGATTGGCACGCGGACGGAGACGTCGGTGCCCCTGGCACGGACCTTGTACAGGGTCGTCTTGGCCGTCGGAGCTGTGGCGGGTAGCGGATCTCGCTCGCGCATTGCTACACCCACCGAGAATCGACTGTTGCACGAGCTGCGACGCTGGTTCTCACGCTGCATGTTGTAGTTAAGCTTGTCCAGAACCTGCTCGAAGGCGGCACGTTAAAGCGTGACGCTTTCACATGACCAGCAATGACGCAATCCGCAGCGCAAGGCTGGCTCGCCAGTAGAGCGCATTCAGCAACACAAAAGCCCGTTAGCTCAGCTATTCACACACACACCACCACATACACAAAGTGGCAACCAACGTACTGTAAGTCTGCCACACGGTCTTCGTGTCGTCAAGCGTCTGGCAGCCGATCGAGTAGAAGCGCGCATCATCTTGCAACCGCCGTTCTCGCACGACAAGTAGTCGATGGAGGACTCGGTCTTGACGTTGACGTTCAAGTGGCTGTACTCGCTGTAGCAATCGTCCGCGTACAGCAACTTCTTGTCGCCGAGTCAGAACTCGCACGAACCTGTGTGGATGAGACCGTGAGAGAAGATGGCATTGGCAACGCGGCGGGAAACCGATCAATTATGCGATTGGATTGCAGTTGAAAGTCACCGTAGCTCTTGCAGATCGAAGTTTGATAGGAAAATGTGATAAACCTTAGATATTTCTCCTCGCGAACACTACCAGTAGTAATGTCAGCAAAACGAGGCTATCGCCGAACAAATATAATCCAAGCTTATTGTTAATCATTCTTACGTCCTAGCTGCTTACTTGCTCGTACACGCGCGCGATAGCGCATTTCGTTTTCAAACGTGCAAGATGCCGGTCATCGTCATCGCACGTGCATCGCTTGGGCACTTTTCCGCTGCTGGGAAGTTCGTCGCGGTTCTCCAAGGCGCTTCACGTGGTGTAATCGGCTGTAGAATTGGCGTGACGGGGCACGAGGTGAAGCAACTCACGCTGTCAACAGAAAGTAGCGCCCTGGACATCACGAAGGACACGGCCTCGCGGTTCTGGAGCAACGCGGCAATGGGCTCGACAAAGTCCATGCGCTCCACGACGTGAGCGATCAGTCCTGTGTCGGTCTCGATCGTGAATGACAGCGTTGACGGAACAACAATCACACTCCCGGCCAGTGTTGCGACCAACGGCCTGTTTGTCAGCACGTGCGGGAACGCCAACTCGATGCTGCGCAGCGTTAGCTGGATCGTTTAAGTCGCACTAGAGCGAATGACGCACGTATCCTCCTGGTCGTTGTACTCGATGGTCGACGCCCTGTTGCTCTGCTTGAACTCGAGCACGTCGAAGCACTGGCAAAGTGCCCGCCATCTCGCCTGGACGTTGTTTCCATCGCCTGCTTGTGGGTTTTCCATTCTGGGAGGCACAAATATCTGCGAGATAAAAACTGCCTGGACGTGTTCTTGGTTGGCGGCACTTCGATATCCATTCGCAAACACGAGATAGTAGTCGGCCATGATCCGCTGAAACAGCGCGTCGTTGTGGATACGTAGGGGTTTACTCGGCAGGAAGACCGACAGACCGCGCGGAATTGCTGCATCAACCTTCGCGATACTCCGCAGTTCTTTCAGCTCCCCCACAAGGCGATTGCGCTCGTCTTCGAAGGCTATTTCCAGAGAAGAACAGGCTTGAATGGGAGGGTCTTTGGGCTCATTCAGGACGCCAAACATGCAGTTCTCGGCGATCAGCGCTCTCCCAAGCAACATCTCCAGCTTCTCTGCGTCCTTGACTATACTCGCAAAAGTGTCCACATAGTCGAGATCCATTTCGTATCGGCAGCACTTGCCGTCCGAGTTGAAGAAGAACGTGAGGCTGATGGAAGGCTCCACCTCCTGCCCCACCAACTGCGCCACCAGGCATTCGTCACCAATAATATGAGGGAAAATCCTCTCGATCGTGTTCCTCGACACCTGAAACCTCAGCGTCCCTTGCGTTTTGATGATGACCGAGTCCTCAGCCGTCACGATCTCGGACGATTGCAGCGTTGTTCGAATGAACCGGATGAAAGTCGAGTACATGAGGATCTGCTCGGCCATGACGTCCAGGCCTCGCAGACCGTTGTCCACGTCCACCTCCGGGTCCATGACGCTGTGCAGGAACTGCCTCTGGTCCTGCTCTCCCATCCGCCTCTTACGTCCGACCTCCTGCACGGCCCAGCCCGTCCTAAACACGTGAAAATACTCCTTCACCACGTGGAACAGCGAGCCTTCGGGCGAGTAACGCCGCGGCATTGTTCTGGTACTGAGCACGTCTCGGAGGGTGGTGAGGTCCCGCACTTGCTGCTGCAGGTTCTGCACGTCGAGCGTTAGGTTGAAGTCGACGGATCTCTCCTTGAGCACGGACTGGAAGGGCCCCCAGCCGCGCGATTTCTTTGTGGTGGTGCTGGATGAGACGATCTTCTTGGACTTCCTCCTATGCTTCGTGGACGGTGTGGGGCGATTCGGACTTGGCTGTCGAAGGGCAACGGGATCCGGGACGGGGTCGCAACTGCTCATTGGAGCTTGAGGGGGTCTTTTCGGGAATGAAGCGAGCGACCGCGTGGACGGCTCGGGAGTGGACGGAGGGGGGGGGGCGTTTTTAGGCGATAAATCGCGTTGAGCGTTGGGCGTATTCGTAAGTGGCCGGACTGTTCGACCTGCTGAAGAGAGCAGGCGCACTGTGGGGCGAGTGCATGGCCCCACAGACTTGGCAAACAACTCTCGAAAATGGGAAGTGGAGAAGCCATATCTGAGGGTTACAGGCCTGACTAAACGTGGACGACAAGTTGCACCCCGCAACTTGCTCGTTGAGACAACCGGTACCTTTAAGGCGCTCGAGTATATGGCACCGTGTGGGTTGATGACCAAGTACCTATTGAATGTGACGCGGTGTTTTGAGATCACCACGCAGATTTGTCGAGATCCAAGCTGGTTCACTGTGGTCCCTTTCCGGTGCGTGAAGAGGCCAAGTCGAGCGCGATAACGCTTGTTCCAATCACCTCGTCTCGATCGCGTGCTAGCGTTAGAGGCCGTTTCAGCCGCCACTTTCGGCATAACCACGCAAACGACGTCCCAAGACTCGAGCGGTAGTGAACAGAATGGCACTTAGCCTACTAGCCACAAGGGCTATTGGCTGCGGGCAGCAGCTAGTACATAGTCCATTGTACTGAACGGTGCGTGATAGTTGATACACAAGAAGACATGATGCGACAGTAACTCAAGAATTATGTTAGTTCATACTTAGTATGCATCTTTTGACAATCTTCGATTCAGAATTTCACACTAGTGATGCAGATCTGCTTCACCACCACACAAGCAGGATATCAGCCATGCTCATCCGGGACTTCACAGCAGTCTTAGGTACTGGGCTTGCATTGGATCTCTCCCAGGCTGATCCCTGGCAGGCCAGCGGTGGCACAAGTGCAGCAGCTTCGTGTGGATGATAGTGACTGACTCCATCAAGCGAAAGCAGGGCTCGTGACATCACACAGCTCAACTCTTCTTTATCCTGGAGCAGTGCCGCAATGGGAGTGACAAAGTCCATACGTTCCGAGATGTTCAATACACGCCCTGTATCCATCTCGATCGAAAACACAAGCTGCGACGGCACCTCAATCGTACTCCCTGAAAGTCTGGCAACCAGCGACCTGTACGGCAGTGCGTGTGGAAACACGGTCTCGAGCGTGTAGGGCGTGATTCGAAGCGTGTAGTTCGCAGAGGAAGAAATTTCACAAAAACCTTTGTGGTCGCAGTATTCAACAGCTCCCGTGCTGTGTTGTCGAAACGAAACCACGTCGAAGCACTCGCCCAACGCTGCCACCTCTCGAGAACGTAGTCACTACCAGGAACAAACATTTGAGAAATAAAGTCGCCTTGAGGGTGGCCATTCACGTTATTAGGCCTTTGGAAACCATGCTGAAACACGTGGTAGTAGTCGTGCACGATCTCCTCGAAGAACAAATCAATGTGAGGGCGATGACGCTTGCTCGGTGGGTGGGCAGGAGCTTGGTCCGGTGAGAATGTTCGATGTGTCTTGCTTAACAGTTTTTGATAACATTGCTGTACATGTACTGAAAAAATATTTTGAAAAAGGAATCTCCTTAGTCTTCGGTCGTGACGGTAAGAAGATCGTTCTTGAGTTTGAGGGCGGTAAGCTGTATCCTTCCTAAAAGATTAAAGCTATACCACTAGTGAGTTACGCTGAAACGATGGAACCGGGGCCACCTTGCTTATTAAACACCTGCATGTAAACAGAACACGCTCGCACGACATTTTACCGTGCGTTTCCTTGTAGGTAGAGAGTGGAGGGCACACGCTTGATATTTTTTTGGAATAACAACTCATAATAGAGGCAAAAACTCGTCGTTAGTGTTTGAAAACTGACGCAACCCCTTCAGCTCTTCCACAAGTCGATCTCGCTCATATTCCAGGACACCGGCGCAAACTGATTGCACGCCAGGAGTCTTAAAGGACAGAAAAGGAAGACCACTGAGAAGAGTCGACAGCGCCGGAGACTCGAGTCCTTTGAGGAAGGTATACTTGAGAATGAGAACACACTTGGAGCAGAGGCTCCGTACGAACATGGATAGGGGAATTCCCCTTGGAGACGTGGGGCTAGATCTCTAACCTAGCTACGCTTGTTGCCTGTCCTACTGCTGGACAGAATGAGCACTCGCAATGACACATGTCACCTCATTGGTAACATATCACCGCTGAGTAATGCTTGCAAGGTTTTCCTACTTGCTACAGTCTGCACCTCCACGTTCTTTTGAATCGGCTCGTCGATGACCCCAAACATGCAGTTGTCAGCGATCAGCGCTCTCCCGAGCATAATTTCCAGCTTCTTCGGATCCTTGACAATGGTAGCAAAGGCCTCGACGAAGTTCAATTCGACCTGGTACTTGCAGCATTTGCCCTCGGAATTAAAGTAAACGGTGATCCCGATTGGAGGCTCCACTTCTTGACCCACGAGTTGAGATACAAGACACTCGTCCCCAATGATATGAGGGAAAATCATCTCGATCGTATTCCTCGACACCTGAAACCTCAGCGTCGCTTGTGTCTTGATAATGACCGAATTATCGGCCACCATGATATCGTAGGACTGTAGCGTTGTTCGAATGAACCGGATGAAAGTCGAGTACATGAGGATCTGCTCGGCCATGACGTCCAGGCCTCGCAGACCGTTGTCCACGTCCACCTCCGGGTCCATGACGCTGTGCAGGAACTGCCTCTGGTCCTGCTCTCCCATCCGCCTCTTACGTCCGACCTCCTGCACGGCCCAGCCCGTCCTAAACACGTGGAAATACTCCTTCACCACTTGGAACAGCGAGCCTTCGGGCGAGTGACGCCGCAGCATCGTCCTGGTACTGAGAACATCTCGGAGGGTGGCGAGGTCCCGCACTTGCTGCTGCAGGTTCTGCACGTCGAGCGTTAGGTTGAAGTCGACGGATCGCTCCTTGAGCACGGACTGGAAGGGCCGCGTGAATTCTTAATACTGGATGAAGTTGTCTTCTTCTTTTTCTTGGGCGCTGGCTTAGTTGTCGGCAAGGTAGGAGGTGCAAGTGCGCTCATGCTTGGGGGATCTTCGAGGGATTTTCGAGAATGACGACGGTGGTCTCAGAGCGAGTCTTTCGCTTTGGTCTCAGAAGATTGGCAGTCGCGTTTCGGTGCACGCTCAGTACGGAAGGGTGTATTCTTGGCGGGAGTCTCTGGACAGTTCTTGCATGCTATATCGAAGAGCGAGAAGCAGAGAAGTTTTTTCTTGACGCTGGACCGCTCGAGACACCGATCAAGCACTGAGCAATAGTATACATGTAGTGTAGTATACTACTTTAATCTGTATACCAAATAAAAAAACCTTTGAAAAATCCAGCGAATCGTTAAAAATCTCTGCCTCCCATTGGTCCATTCTTTCTTCTCTCCATCAGTATCAGAAAAGCTTTGGCAACAACAGACCGCAACAATGGACCCCCAGAAGCCGCAGAAGACCGTGGACGCGGCGTCCAGCTACGCTTCGGCTGCGGGCCAGCCTGTGCAAGTCGACGCCTACGGCCGCCCGATCGTGCAGGCCGTGCCCGCGCCGCCCGGCAGCATCCCGCAGGCTGCAGTACACACGCGCGTGGTGCCCAACAACTCGAACATTCGCCGCGACGCGCAGGGCAACGCTCTGTGTAACCGGTGCTCGGCGCCGTACCCCCTGCCGGCGGGCTGCACCAGCTGGAGATGCCGCAGTTGCGGGGAGCTCAACAACGCCAGCGTGTACGGCAACGAGTGGTGCAACATTCTCTAAGGAGAGAGTGGAGGCGTTTTTTTAAGGTAGTGTTAACGAGAGAAGGTGACTCACCTTTTTTTTCCTTCTCTTCCTTGGCACGGTTAACACCATAGTGAGTTTCAGTCCTAGTCGACGCACAGTGACTTGAGATTTAGCACTGGCGCAACAATCTACATCTCCCACCGCAACAAACCTTGCAGCGTGTCTGCCGCATTGCGATGCGCGTCCTCTTCCGTGCAGTAGTCGGTTCTCCCAGCCCAGATCACTTGCTGGTAGTGTTCCCCCGTGGTAGAATCCACAACGTCGTAGGGGGTAGTCCGTTGCAATGCTCTGCGTGCCCAACACGTATCCTGTGCCCGTGAGAATTTCTGTCCCAGCTGGAAATTCCCTCGAGGCTTCGGCCAGGTAGTGCACGAAGACGGACCGAAAGACGGCAATGTCGCCAACTGATTTCACGTCGCGCACAAACACGACGGCATTCGAGTTGATCTCTTGCAACAGTTGGAGGCGCGAGGTCTCGGCCTTGACTGTCTTGAAGCGAGCGAGCTGGAGATCGTTGGTCGCATGACGTCGAACACGTTGAGGTTACTAAACCTTTTGGCGAAGACGAACTCCATGACGCTGCCCTCCACACGCTACACGATGTCCCAGCCGAAGGCTTGCATGCGATGATTTCTCCTGTCGTTGAGGTCGGAGGGGAGGTGGGGGCGGCTCTCAACGTGTTGAAGGACTCGTTTGTTCTCGAGAATGGAGCGAGTGAGGTCCCAATCAGTGAGCGGGTGGAATCCGAGTTCTTCTCGGGCCAGAGCTTCGTCCACGCTCTCGAGGTCGGTGAGCGTCTGTTGCGTTTGCTGGGGGTGGAAGTGTTACTCTGCGGCAAAACTGCTGGGCTCGAAGTCCAGGACGCGCTGGATCCGCAGCGCCCACGCGATTTTCTGCTTGAGCATGTCTTGCAGTTGGAGCTTTTCGGCCCCAAGACGCTTGGCCAGCACCGCCAAGTTGTGGCCGTCGTCTTGATCGGTGAGGACAGAACGGGAAACTGCCAACACGGCGTTCTTCCCGGCTTCAGCAGCACGACGAGTTAATTCAGCGTAGTGCTGCTCGAGCTCGACCAGCATTATTCTCATCTGAAGCAGTTCTTGGCGCTGACGTAAGCGAGCCTTGTGCATGCCCTCGCGGTTCTTCATGCGGCGAGCCTCAATGCTGGGCTGGACTCAACCTGCGTCGGTACATTGGAGGCTTGTCCGCAACGAAAATGCTTGTACCTCAGGCAACATTTAAACAACATCTCGCCACACCATACTCACACAATCGTACATCATACCTACACAAATATAGCCATATCGACATACCACACAAAGCCAATTGACAATGAAATGAGGACAGCGTTAGCGACAAGAGAATGCAGGATGACCAATCAGCCTACAACTACAGTGTATTGCATAGTTCCTAGTAACTGACGGATAACTGAGGATGTCTTACGTCCACACAGCTGAGCTCTTGGCCTGCAAATTAAACCTGTCCGCCTGGATCTCGGGCACCCTCGCTGGCATTACACCTTTTCAACTTCAAAATGGCAAATTGCTAGTTCAAAATGACAAAACGTAAGTTCAAACTGTCACGAATAGAGCTCACAATCTTTTTACGAGCACGATTGGCTGATACAGCTCACTGTCAGCCAATAGATATTCGACACTCTGTATTTCTATATATCCCACTATTACAAACAGGTCTAAGTATCGGTTTACAAAGTATTGCCGTTTTGATTTTACATTTTGAAGTATTGAATTTTCTTTTTGCCATTTTGAAGTTGAAAAGGTGTAGATCATTGGCTCCATATAAAAAATGGTGGTCGGCGCTGCAAACGCTTACCGCAATTCGCATGTAGAGAGCTGCACCCTATGTTCACCCCGGTAATGTTGATCTGTATTCGTACTTAAAAGTATCATATACAAAATTCAACATGTTGTATTGTGGAAACCGATTAGATTGTCTAATTGGGATATAAATCGGTTGATTAAGCAGATGATTAAGCTTAATCGGGTCTGATTTGCTAAATCCGACCTCCTAATTAGATCGAAGATTTGTACTCTGATTTGACAGAGCGGGTCATTTCTCATCAGCATTAGCGTTTGTCGGTTTTACGTTATATCGGCCACCGAATGCCGTGTGGGTGTCGGACATTCGGGCTGATTAGCATGCAAATCAGCCGTCCCGGGCTTTGTAAGCCGTGGAGCAGCTAAATCAGCTTGCCACATGGCGTTGTAGGCACAACTGACAGCGCAAATACATGACTTCAGAACTTGATAAATAGAATGCAGTACACATCGAAGCTCACAGAAGCGTATTTAATGCACGCGATGCTATTTCTCGTTAGTAGGTATGCGAATCACTCAGCTCGTGGCGGTAAGTCTTTATCAGCTAATCCGCTCGGGCAATCTAATCGGTTTCCACAATATAAGTCACAACTGTAATATTGGGGTTATATCTTATTTGCCGGGTATAATAATGGTCGGATTGGATAAAAATATGTATATCGCTTCATATGATTGGTCGATGTAGGTGCATCCCATAAGCGGGTGCAGCTGCGAATTGCGGTACGTCCTTAGCTCTTGGCCTACAAACTATAAAATCTGTCCGGTAGCGGCAGTAGATAGTTGGCTCCATATAAAAAAGGAAAATTCCGGAATATGACTCAAAATGAAATTTTGTGCAAAAGGTGAGACAAGGCTTTGTGCCAAGTGCATTTGGCCACCGATAGCGGCCAGCACCTGAATGCCATGCACGTCGCTGAATGCACCAATTGTGTCAGTATAGCACTGGGTAAACGCGAAGGCGGTGCCGGTGTAGGCATCGCCCTCTGCTGATAGTTATTCTGGTGGAGTACGGTCGCCTTCTGTGTCGCTTAAGCGACACTGCCCACACTGCATAAAGCACCACCGACGGCTTGGATGCCTTACTCCCCATGTCGCCGCTGGAGGCAACAATGTCGTGGCCCAATGCCCTAGCAAATGCTGCTGAACCTGAAATATGTGCTCTCGACACAAATCCATCTATCACCTTTTGCACAAATTTTAATATTGAGTCACCTTCCTGAAATTTCCCTAAGAAAAATGATGGTAGGCGCTGCAAATGAGGGGCTATGCCCCTCATTTGCTACTTGCATGTGAACATAGTACGTAACCACTGTTTGGTACTGCTAGTGCATGTATTGATGGTTGTTGTTTTGGATTTGGGTTAGCTTTCTAGTGGCGCCAAAACACTCGACCACTCCGTAGGCGAAGTATTAGCACAAGACTTGGCTACTTCGTAGCCAAAGAATACATCTATTAGTTTCTTCAAAGTGTTCCAGTATGGAAGATATAGTTGTACCCCAGTTGGTAAAATCGAGCTAACGTTAGATACAACCGAGCATACTTTTTGGAATTTAAAGTAGTCCTCCCAGCCTAACGCAACGCACCCTTGTTAATGATCGCAATGAGTGATCTCGCTCCTTTGCTAATGCTGCGCAACGTGATTTTCCCGAGATTTCTCCAAGACATGGCCATAGCTAGACACGACAACTCGTCACTTCTATCCAAGATCTCTCAATTGCTTAACAGACACAGCTAAAGTTGTTGCCTAAAAGAACACAATCCGTTCATTCATGGTTACATGTATGCCTGTATCTCCCTCCACCTGTCCACGGTGGTCTACATGTAGCCCACCGCGCCGTGTCCCATTACAAACCAGGCCACGGGTGACGCCGTGGGCCCTCCTGGTAGTCATAGCCTGCGATACTGGCAGGTCACCAGATCGTCGGGTGTGCGGCACTCCAACGTGCGCACACCCTCCACAGCACTCGTAGTGACGCGCGGGAGCATGCTGTCAGTCAACGTGGCCTGCGCTACATGGAGCTGGCTGCGACGGGGTGGTCCTCTCATGGTGCACTCATGGCGCGGCGGGGCGAAGAAAATCGCAGTGGCAGAGACCCAGATACGGCTGACTCGGGGAAGGTGACGACACGTCGCCGCATAAAGCGCTGCTGGGGCGCTCGCTGGTGGCCTGCAACACATTGGGAAGAAGGAATGCAAGTCGGCCCAGGAAAATGCAGTGGAGAACTCAAGCTTCGGAGGGCAGGCGCTGCTGAAGGAGCAGCGGGACCGCGTTCGCTGTCCGCGGTACCAAATCGACGGAAGTCGAGTAGACCGTTTCAACTATTCGGCGGGGCATCGGGAGATATGAGCTCGGTGTTGACGGTGGATGCGTCGGTCGTTATCTTAGTTAGGATAATGAACTCAATCTAACCTCAACCTTGAAATGAAAAATGTATCTCCCTCCACCTGCCATGTAACCTCAGTCAAGACAGAGCGACTTGAGATTGAGTGCTGGGGCAACAATCCGCATCTCCCACCGCAGCAAGCCTTGTAGTGTATCCGCCGCATTGCGATGCGCGTCCTCTTCCGTGCAGTAGTCGGTTCTCCCAGCCCAGATCACTTGCTGGTAGCGTTCTCCCGTTGTAGAATCCTCAACATCCTACGCTTCGGAGGTCAAGGCTTGGTCGGCCCAAGCGACTTTCCTCCCAGCCTCGTCAATTTCCACCGCGTGTGGCTGGCGGTCTGTTGCAATGCTCTGCGTGCCCAACACGTATCCTGTACCCGTGACCGTGCCGCCCTCCTGGTCCGGAAACTCCTTCGTCGCCTCCACTAGGAAGTGCACGAAGACGGATCGGAAGATTGAAAAATCTCTGGGGGAATCTACGTCACGAACGAAGACAAACGCGTTCGGGTTCATTTCTTGGAGCACTTCGAGGCGGGAGGTCTCAGCTTTGACCGTCTTGAAGCGACTCAATTTGATGTCGTTGCTCCACGTCTTGTGCATGACGTCGAGAACGTTGAGGTTCGTGAACCTTTTCGCGAAGAGAAACCCCATGACGCTTCCTTCCACTCGCTGCACACTTTCCCAGCCGAACACCTCCCTCCGATGCGTGCGCTTGTCGTTGAGCGCGGCTAAGAGACCTGTCGATGGCTGCAGGCGACTTTCAACGCGGCAAATCTCTCGCTTGTTGGCGAGAATGGCGCGAGTGAGATCCCACTCGGTCAAGGGATGAAACCCGAGCTCTTCTTCGGCCTGGGCTTCGTCGATTGTATCCAACTCGACGGTCGTTGCCTTCTTGAACTGCTGAGCTGCTGCTAAACTGCTCGACTCGAAATCCAACGCGCGTTGGATCTGCCGTCTCCACGCTGCTTTTTGCTGGAGCATGTCGAGCAGAAGCAGCCGAGGTGCTTGGCCGTCACCACCGCATCCGCGTAATTCCGCTCCTGAGGAGTGGTTCTAGGTAAGCTTATCGTTAACTCTGTCACTGGTTCGGTTTGCTTTCCAGCATGCTGGCACAGTTCATCGTACTGAGTCTCGAGCTGGACGATGGTGGTTTTTAGCTCCAGCAACTCTTGACGCTGGCGCTGGCGGATTTTCCGCATGCCCTCGCGGTTCTTCACTCGACGGGCTTCCTTTTGTTCGGGGGTGAACTTGCGGCGGCGGATCATTCTTTAAGCTGGAGGCGGATTTGCCAACGTCGAAATGAAACTCAAAGTGATGAGGGGGAGATACGAACGGACGAGGTGTCGGTCGTCACGACTCGTGACTCACGAGCACCACATCATCAATGATGATCATTATGGCGGCTCTATTCGTGGTTGAGGTGGGCTTAGTAAGCCCGTGGCAGCTTCTGAATGGGCAAAAACTCCTTGAAGCACGTTTTCATCATGATTGTCGTAGCACTACACGTGGTTCACAGGTGGCGTACTGTAGTGACACTTGGCGCACGTAACCATGATGTCGGCAAAAGCAAGAACGTGAAACGTGAATGACATACAAGAGTTCTATCCCTATCCAGGCTCCAAAGAGGCACATATCTACGCATCACAAGTGCCGCGAGCTTAAGCGCCGGGGCGATCGCCAGCATCTCCCACCGTAACATGGCCTGGAGCGTGTTTGAGGCATTTCGTTGCGCGTGCTCTTCGCTGCAGTAGTCGGTGCATCCCACCCAGCGAATATGTTGGTACGTCTCTCCTGTGATCGGGTCGACCACGTTGAAAGCCTCGAATGTCTGGGCGAGGTCGGCCCACGCGAGTCTCCCGTGCGGATCTTCCGCTAGGAGACAGCGAGGCCAATCGATGCTTACGCTCTCCGTGCCCAGCAAGTACCCCGTGCCTACTCGTAGCCGTGATCTCCTTGGTGGATTCGACCAGGAAGCGCACGAATACCGATCTAAATGTCGCAATGTCGCTCGGGGAGAAGGCGAACACGTACGCGTTCAGGTTGATGTGCTGCAGCGCCTGCAAGCGTCGAGTCTCGGCCTCCACCTTCTTGAACTCCTGCAACTTCATAACGTTGGCCCACGACTTCTGCACCACGTCAAGCACGTCGAGACCGTGGAAGCGCTTCGTGTAGACGAACTGCCGTCCACGCGCTGCACGATGTCCCAGCCGAACGCTTGCATTCGATAAGTGCGTGAGTCGTCAAGTGCGGGGGCGAGGAGAAGGCGCTTCTCGACGTGACTGACGTCCCGCTTGTTGTTGAGAATGATCTGTGTGAGGCGGCTGGAACCCAAACTCCTGCACTGCTTGGAGCTCGTCCATGACTTCGATCACGACTTCAGGGACGCCCTGGAGCTGTGGTTCGTGGTGGACGCTGCTGGCTTCAAAGTCGATGATGCGCTGCAGTTGAAGCCTCCACGCGGCCTTTTGCTTGAGCATGGACAGGAGGAGGAGCTTTTCAGCTCCGAGTCGCTTGCTGTCGGTCAGTGCTTGAGCTAGACTACGGTGCTTGCTGTGAGTTGGCAGATAGACGATTGTGTCGGACGTTGAAGCGGCTGTGTGTGGGCGATTGGTTAACTCATCGCACTGCTCTTCGAGTTGTTGCACCGTCGTTCTCATTGCTTGCAGCCGTTGACGCTGGCTTTGTCTCGCCTTACGCATACACTGCCGGCTTCTCACGCGGTGAGCCTCGACTCGCGTCGAGCTGACAGTCTGAGGACGATGCGCTTGGAGGACGGAAGATAAAATGACGAATGCCCCACGTCAATCATAAAAGATGGCGCCAGCGCAGTTTCCTGTATCCGCAGCTGATCGCTGTGTGTTGTAAAAAAATTTTCGTTTCAAGCTGAGGTGCATTACAGTCATTTAGAGTCCCTAACGACCTAGAAAATGCCCGACCCTCTTATGCTTACAGATCATCTGAGGGTTTGCTAGCTACCGCTACTGGTGCCAGCAAATGCGTACCACTGGTACAGGCTTCGTCAAACTAGGATATCCGTCCTAGTGCCTATATTACCTTAATGAAGGAAGGCTGGGGACCCTTAATATAGGATGCATCTCTACTCGATACTTAATGAAGCGGATGAAGCCTAATCAACGACTGCGCTGTGCGCTACTTTCACTAGCTCCAAGTACTGCGAAGCATGTAGCTCGTCTTCTGGCGAGAAATCGGTGAGTTGACCCCAACGCTCGCTCTTCATGCGTTTCAGGATCGAGATCTCCCCATGTCTCGGTTGTTTTGTGCTTAGATAGGCGGTCGACATTGTTTCCAAACCTTCTATCGACTTGATACTCTTCCTTCAAGCTACGATGCTGGGCCCAAATTTTCCCTACCACCGAATCGCCGTACTGCCTGGTAAATCGGTCTTCATGCCTGTTAAACGACTCGGCAAACGCGCCATGAGTGATAAGAGCAGATTCTTTACGAGACGCCATGGCGTACACTGTGTCCTGGGCGGACAACGTAATGCCCAGGACCCCGTCAATAGATCCTTGTTCAGCATCACGAACTACGAGAACCAAGCCAAACTGTCTCGCATCTCTTAAATTAAAGTTCACTCGAAAACAATGACGCCTTACACTCAGTCTTCGCCCACTTAAGCATCAGGGCGGTTCTGGAGCGTTGTCACTAGCTTATTGCGGGCCGAGTACAGTACTGCTCGGATACAGTGGCATGTTTGTACTGCAGTTACTCAAATCATAACTTGGCTGGCCGCGCGAGATCCGTGACCACAAACAAATTATCCACCTCAAACTGATCGAAAGCGAGCAACCCTTTTCTTTTTGCAGTGCAACCGATTATAATAGTTGCGCTTGAGTGCCAAAGACTCGCAGAAGTCATAGATAGATTCCCACCGGGTTTCACATGGTGAAGACAGCTCCCTGCACTACGTTTGGTAGACACGTGCGTATGCGTGAAATACATCTCTGAACCTAGGATCGTGCGAAAGTCACAACAAAGCTGTCTAAAACCAAGAGCAATTGGTTCATGGCCAGGTATAGTTCATAACGGAAGCCCCAATAGTCTAGATCACTACAATTGGTATGTAGCCATCCTGTTAATACAGGACGCTGGCAGAGCCTTAATTAGGAAGTGCGCCCAATTTATGCTCATCCTTCCTATGCCTGGCGTACCAGCTACGGTGCGCCACGACGAGCGGGAGAGCCGGGCTCCTGGGCTCTTGGGTGAACCCAAAAAGTCGCGAGCTCGGGCTCCTGGGCTCTTGAGTTCAATAGGTTAAGTGAAAGGAGCCCTCCAGAACTGTGAGCCCTCGTTAAGGGCTCCCCCTCACCTGTGTTAAATATCTCGCTGATGATTGGCCGTCATTGAAGTATCTCCAGGTTCTAACCTGAAAAGGCATAGGAAAGAGGGCTTCTCCTTGAGGGGAAGGAAGGACGATCGGCGACGCTGGGGTGGCCTCGGAGCGGCTGTCCACATATGAGCGGCGCGAGATCTTCTAGTGTGGTGATCTTTGAGCTCGATCTTCTAGCGTGGCGCATCAATCACGCGAAGTTGCTCGCCTTAAGTCTAGGTAAAATTGGCCAATCAGATATTACTATTAAGAGCCCGTCATAGATTTGAAGCTAAATTTGGGGAGCCCTGGAGGGGAGCCAATGGGGAGCCCGAACCAGGGCTCCTTGATCTCGTACTTACCATGAGGGAGCCCGTTTTGTGCGACTTTTGGCTCTCATATTAGGGGGAGCCCACTTTTGAAGTTGACGGGCTCCGGCTCGTAGAAGGTGTGGTCCAGTGTGTTGTAAATTGTACGAACGCGATCAAATACGCGGCGGGAACGACGTGATCCACGTGCTATGCAAAAACTTACACAAGTGTTCGAACGCGATCAAAATTCGCGCAATAGGTGTGGATTAGGTGGTATTAATACACGCACAGTACCTCGCGCTTGATGATACAGAACACTTTACTTAAGTATTCTGCTCAGGGGGGCACCTATGGGAGCTTCCCGTGTTGGGCTATGTATGCAAACCGTAGCTAAATGAAGGGAGATCTCTTGGAAGCTTATTGAGGGTTGCTGGTCTTGGGTACTGTGTACCAGTTGTACCCATTAACCGGTTAACCCGAACCGGTCCAATCCGAACCCACGTTGATTATGGTGATTACGGTAAGTTGTTTACGCCACCGATGATTAGACGAGTAGGATGATTGGATGAACACCGGTGAGTGATGGTTGATTAGATGCACTAGGTGATAGGACGCAGGGTCGCGTGTCTATAACAGTAGGGTGTAAGCTCCAACAATTCAATCACTTTCGAATCTTCATTCTACCCCTCAAGTGCCTTCGCTCCGGTCCCGCCGTCTGCGACGTCCCTCCCTCCGCTTCGTCCGAGCTTCGTGTCCAAGATCCATACCTTCCATCAGGTTATGAGCCCAAGCACCATGTCCTCTGCCCAAGACGCCTCGACCAAGGTCTCCATTGATAAGTTCAACGGGGACGACTACGCGACGTGGAACCGCTACATGTGTGGCGTGTTCCTGACCAAGTCGACGTGGCATGTCGTGAACCGAGAGACGACGCGGAGCTTCACGGACTCGCGGGCCAAGGACGACTACGTCAAATCGAGCAACATCGCGTTCGGACTGATGTTGCTCCACATGGACGCGGACTACCACCATGTGGTCGACGACTGCGAGGAAGCGTGGGTTGCGTGGACGCGCCTGAAGACGCTGTACGGTGGTTCGCAGAAGGCTGGACGCATCTACCTGAAGCGCCAACTCTTCAGCATGGAGATGCCGGAAGGCGGCAACGTCTTGCATCATTGCAACAAGGTCCTCAACATCAGCGCCAAGCTCAGCAGCATCGGCGCCAAATTGGAGGATGAGGACGTGGCGATCTGCCTGTTCCGCAGCCTCCCCAAGAGCTACGAGAACGTCGTGCTGAACTTGGAGATGAGCAGAGCTGAACTACGATCGCAAGACGTCGTGAAGGTGCTGACGAATGAGCACATCAAGAGACAAGGCGAGAAGACGGCGACGGTGAAGACGGAGAATGCGGCCAAGGCGTTCAACACCGACCGAGAGTCTCGCCAGTGTACGTACTGCGGGAAATTGGGGCACACGATTGACAAGTGCTGGACCAAGCAGAAGGACGAGAATCGGGGCCCAAGACGCGGCGGCAATGGCAATGGCCGTGGACGCGGGGCCAACAATGCCCAGTGGAGGAACGACGACGCCAGCTACAACTACGACTACGGCTATGATCGAGTGGCGTTCGCGGTCTCACTGGAGTGTGGCATTTCGACGGGCAAGAATGTGTCCGGGTTGTGGGCGGTCGACAGCGGCGCAACGCACCACATCTGCAACGACAAGGCCAAGTTCGCTCATTTGATTGAGCGGAATGAAGGCGAACTTTCGGTGGCCGACGGCAACAAGGCGGCCATCGTGGGTGTGGGGACCATCGTGGAAGAGTGGTTCTGCCCAACGGCGACGAGCGCGACATCGAGATCAAGAACGCGCTGTACGTCCCAAGCATGAGCAAAAATCTGCTTTCGGTGCCACAGATCAACAAGAGTGGTCTGTTCTAAGTCGTGTTCGACAGCACCAAGATGCAGATTGCGCACAAGGGCTCCAAGCAAGTGGTGGCGACGGCAAACCTCGTGGATGGACTCTACTGGCTCCAGACGCCTCAGCGATCGGCGAATGCGGCGACCAGTGGGAAGACGGTCGATTTACACGCGCGTATGGGTCACGCTCCGGTGGAGGTGCTTCGCAAGATGGTCGACAACAACATGATCAAGGACGCGAAGGCACCTTCCAAGTCGAGTGGACCAAGCGTGTGTCGCGGCTGCCTGCAAGGAAAAATGGTCCAGAAGCCGTTCCCAAGCAACCGTGACAAGCGTCACTACGACACGTTCGAGCTGCTCCACTTCGATGTGTGCGGCCCCATGGAAGAAGAGTTACTGGGTGGCAGCAAGTATCTGCTGCTGATCGTGGACGAAGCCAGCGGATGCATGAAGGGGTTCTGCCTGCGTGCCAAGTCGGAGAGCGAGGACTGCATCAAGATGTACGTCACGAAGGTGCAGACGCAGTTCGGCAAGAAGGTCAAGTTTGTGCGGCACGATGGAGCCCGTGAGTTCGCGACCAACTCGCTCAAGGCCTTCTACGAAGTCGAAGGCATCGAGCAGCAAACCACGGTTCCGTACGCGCACCAGACCAACGGCACGGCAGAACGCGCCATCCGGACCATCGTCACGATTGGCCGCAGCATGCTGCATCACGCCAAGCTGGACAAGAGCTTCTGGGCTGAGGCGGCCATGACAGCCATCTACGTGAAGAATCGTCTGCCATCACTCAAGATCGAACACAAGACTCCGTTCGAGATCGTTTACAAGTCCAAGCCGAGTGTGAAGCACATGCGTGTGTTCGGATGCCAGACGTACATCCTGACGCCGAAGGAAAGACGGCGCAAGTGGGACCCCAAGGCTCGCGCCGGGCTGTTCCTCGGCTACGAAGAAGTGTCCAAGGCGTATCGAGTTTATGACATCGAGGCGGGGCAGGTGGTTATCAGTCGCGATGTCAACTTCGATGAGTCGACCTTTGGACTTTCGACGCATACTTCGGATGAAGACGTCGATGATGCTGTGCTGGACTTGGACGCGCTGGACCTGGACGACAACGATGGACCGCGCCAAACGAGCTTCCAGCAGGCGGGGAAGCGCAAGTACCGACCGAGTGGCGACGACAACACTGCCAGAAGATCGCGCCCCGTTCGCCACCGAGCTGGCTTAGAAGAAGCAAGTGCGCCGGACGTATCCTCCTCGCGCCGAGCCGACCCCGACGAAGAAGAAACGTCTGGGGACCAAGATGAAGACGACGACTCGACGCCTCCAGTGTTTTGGCGTGCCAGTGCCAACGCTGTGGAAGCAGCAGCCGATCTATCGGAGCCGACGACGTCCCAAGAGGCTGTGAACGGTCCTGATCAAGTGCACTGGCGCAAAGCGATCCGCGCGGAGCTCAAGTCGATGCGACTGCGTGGTGTGTTTCGAGCTGCCAAGTTGCCTAACGGACAACGCGCCATCGATACCAAGTGGGTGTTCAAGATCAAGCGCAAAGCGGACGGCTCGATCGAGAAGTACAAGGCGCGCCTCGTGGCCAAGGGCTTCAAGCAGAAGTACGGCATTGACTACACCGAGACGTTCTCGCCCGTGGTCAAGTATGTGACGCTGCGCATGGTGATCGCGATTGCTAAGTATTTTGGCTGGCCCCTCGACCAACTCGACGTGGTGACAGCATTCCTGTACGGGATAATGAAGGAGGTGGTCTTCTGCGTGGTTCCGGAAGGCGTCGAACTGGATGGTGACTTCGACTGCCTGGAACTGGTGAAGGCCATCTACGGTCTCAAGCAAGCTTCGCGAGTGTGGAACGAGACCTTCGACGAGTTCGTGTGCTCCATCGGCTTCCAAGTGTCGGCCTTCGATCCGTGCCTCTACATCAAGGTGGTGGACGGTCACTGCGTGCTTGTACTGGTGTACGTGGATGACGTACTGATTACCGGGAGTTCGCCCGAGCTGATCGCACGCACGAAGACCGACCTGAAGACGCGCTTCGAGATGACCGACAGCGGCAAGTGCGCGTTTGTTCTTGGGATCGAGTTGGTGGACGGCCCGGACGGCAGCGTGACCATGTGCCAGCGGCGATACGTGGACGACATCCTGAAGCGCTTCGCCATGGACGAGTGCAAGGCCGTGGTGAGTCCGGTGGACATGAGCACTCGACTGGTTCCAAGCGACGCGGCGACCAAGGTGAACGCTCCGTTTCGCGAAGCTGTTGGTGCTCTGATGCACCTGATGACCGCCACGCGCCCAGACATCGCGTACGCCGTTGGCTATGTATCGCGCTTCATGGAGAACCCCCAAGAGGAACACTGGGTTGCGGTCAAGCGTATCTTTCGCTACCTGCAAGGCACCAAGACGCATGGGATCTGCTTCAAGCCGGGCGACAAGATCGACTTTCGTGGCTACTCGGACGCGGACTGGGCCGGGGACCTCGCCGACCGCAAGTCCACTTCAGGCTACACGTTCATGCTCATGAGTGCGCCTGTGAGCTGGGGAAGCAAGAAGCAATCAAGTGTGTCGCTGTCCACGAGCGAAGCGGAGTACATCGCGCTCAGTCTGGCTATCCAAGAAGGTAAGTGGATTCATCGCCTGCTATGCGAGATTCTGGCGGCCGCTAATGAGACTGGACCCGAACTCATGATCCGCGAAGACAACCAGTCGTGCATCAAGATGACGAAGAACCCAGTGAACCACGGTCGCGCCAAGCACATCGACATCAAGTACCACCACATCCGCGATGAAGTCAAGCGCGGCGAAGTCAAGCTCCAGTACTGCGAGACTTCTGTGATGCTAGCGGACATCATGACGAAGGCGCTTGCGGGACCACGCCACACGGATCTGACGGTGGCTCTCGGCATTCGTGGGACTTCGCATTGAGAGGGCGTATTGAGGGTTGCTGGTCTTGGGTACTGTGTACCAGTTGTACCCATTAACCGGTTAACCCGAACCGGTCCAATCCGAACCCACGTTGATTATGGTGATTACGGTAAGTTGTTTACGCCACCGATGATTAGACGAGTAGGATGATTGGATGAACACCGGTGAGTGATGGTTGATTAGATGCACTAGGTGATAGGACGCAGGGTCGCGTGTCTATAACAGTAGGGTGTAAGCTCCAACAATTCAATCACTTTCGAATCTTCATTCTACCCCTCAAGTGCCTTCGCTCCGGTCCCGCCGTCTGCGACGTCCCTCCCTCCGCTTCGTCCGAGCTTCGTGTCCAAGATCCATACCTTTCATCAAAGCTGCGCAAGCGCGCTCGCCACTGATCGCAAGTTGGATACTCGCAACGTGGACTGTCCTGTCTAGCCCTCGGCTACAGTGTACGTAGAGCAGATTACTTTTCGCATTTCGCACAGGTGAGTTGGATAGTCCCCGATATCCACGTGATCGTGACCGATGCGTGTCTGCGAACGGGATACCCAGTGTAATACCGACTCAGCATTCAAATGCGAGCGTTGTGTTCGGTCTCATGCCAGCCGCTGCAGTCCTATGGGTCATCTTAATACAGTTCGATTTGTCAACGTACTTATTATCGGTTGCAGTTGAAGGAGACGTTCAAGGCCAAGACACTGCAAGCGTAGCTTCTCATTATAGGTATTACTGATATAATTGACGCATCGAGTGTTAGTAAATTTTGGTAATCTCACCGTCAGTGATGTTGCCCTTGCCCTCATTGATGGGGCACTGATTAAAGCAACATTGAAATGTTGGCGTTGTGTAACATTGAGCGCAACAATGGTGCCTCTGCCTAACATTGCACAATGTTACGGTATCTCTCGTAGCAGAATATTTGTTTTACCAATGTGACAATAGTGGACACGCGTCGCCACGACAGCTCGACAGCTCGACAGCTCGACAGCTCGACAGCTCGACAGCTCGACAGCTCGACAGCTCGACAGCTCGACAGCTCGACAGCTCGACAGCTCGACAGCTCGACAGCTCGACAGCTCGACAGCATGACAGCACGACAGCACGACAGCGAAGCACCGCTGTATCACTCGGGGCGTACGCCAACAGCTTCCGCCGCTAACGCGGCAAGCGCGTCATGGTGTACGCGCCGAGTCGGCGCCGCCGACACATGCAGCAGGAGAATGGGCTCTACGGGATCTACGCGCAGCTCTACCTGGGCAAACGTGTTGTCTATTCCTAGTTGGCAGGACACTCTCGCGTTGGCTTTCGCCTGCGGACTTAGCGACGGCACTTCGGGGGGGGGGGGGGGGCGCCCCTCTCTCGCTTCGCTCGGGGTGCGCCGCTGTGCGGCCTGCCCCACCCCCTCGTGCCTTACGCTAAGTCCTCGGCTTGGCCAGGCGCGGTGTCTAGAAAAAAAAAAGTATCGGGTTGCAGCGCTCGCCTTCGCTTGCTCGCGCAGACCCGCCCCCGCCTGATCGGCGGGTGTTGACGATCGGTGAACGCGCTCAGCGAGGCTCGCGCTCGCGTTCGCTCGCCCTCCCCCTTTAACCTAACTGCGCTGTTGGCTAGAGGCGCATTAAAAGCGCTTACGCCTGCTTAGAAGGTAGCGCATTCGATTGCATGCAACACGCATCGCACCTGACGCAACGCAACGCACTGGGAAGGCGTTTGCTCCCGCATACGTAGTACACACATGCATATAAGCACCGCAGTAGGACATGCACACATTAGAATAAGGTTGAGCGGGTGACCGCTGCAGACGATCGCACGACGCGGAGGCGGAGCGAGCGCGCGGGCGCTTGCTTCCTACCCGGTAGATTCTGAAATGAGAGATGTTGTGAGCCAGTCGCTCCAAACATGAAATTTCACGTCTGGAAAATCCTAAGAATCAATCAGAAAGACGCGCTGTCCGTCCGTCACAAAATCGTCACGCTTATTCACTAAGTACGAATTACACTAAGTACGAGTAGCTGCCGAGCGCAGCGAAGGCGGCTCCGTCGCCGAAGGCGACCCCCTCATACGATATTGCGGGGCCGCAGGACCCGCCCCGGCCTCTGTAATACTAACCTGACATTGAGAGTAGTGCAGCGAGCCGACGAGGCGAGCGGAACGGGTCCGCCACTGCAGTAGCGAAGCGTAGGCAGTCTGCTCCAATAGCGGAGCGAGCATAGCGAGTGAAGCGCCAACTAACTAAAAATCCCCGCCACGTAGCGGCGGCGCTCGGCTAGTTTACATTGCGTCAATGTTAGCGATCACGCAACATTGGACCCCATCAATGTTATTGATCCCACACATTGAGGCTGATTTTCAATGTTGCTTTAATGACTCTCCATTGATGGCGTGCTCGAGCTAGCGTCAACAGTGGAAGCTAGTTCTCCGATTGCCACGCGTCAGGAGTTTAGTCTCCTGTTGATCAGCTTCACTCTCCTTCTATCCACACCCCACTGCAACCACCAAGAAATTATCATGGCACGCAAACTAAGCCCAGCTCAAGTCGAAGCGCATCGCCAGCAGAACCGAGAGTGCATGCGTCAGGCAAGGCAGAGTCAGCGTCAACGGCTGCAAGAAATGAAGACCACCGTGCAAAACCTCGAGAAGCAGTACAATGACTTAACCAATCGCTCACACACAGCTACTTCAACGTCCGACACGGCCATCTATCAACCAACTGACAGCATGCACCGCTGAATAGCTCAAGCTCTGGCCGTCAGCAAGCGACTCGGGGCTGAAAAGCTCCTCCTCCAGTCCATGCTCAAGCAAAAGGCCGCGTGGAGGCTTCAACTGCAGCGCATCATCGACTTTGAAGCCAGCAGCGTCCACCACGAACCACAGCTCCAGGGCGTCCCTGAAGTCGTGATCGAAGTCATGGACGAGCTCCAAGCAGCGCGGGAGTTCGGATTCCAGCCGCTGACCGAACAGGACCTCACACAAATCATCATGGACAACGAGCGATACGTCAGCCACGTCAAAAATCGCCTGCTATCTGTAGGCGCACAGCGCGAACTACGTACACGCTGCATGCAAGCGTTCGGCTGGGACATCGTGCAGCGCGTGGAGGATAGCGTGTTGGAGTTCGTCTACACGAAGCGCTTCCACGGCCTCAACGTGCTCGACGTGATGAAGAAGTCGTGGACCAACGGCTTGATACTGGAGGAGTTCAAGAAGGTCAAGACCGAGACGCGGCACCTGCAGGCGCTGCAGCGAGTCAATTCAAACGCGTTCGTGCTCGCCCGAGACGTCTTCTCCCCGAGCGATATCTCGACTTTCAGGTCGGTATTTGTGCGCTTCCTAGTTGAAGCAGCCAAGGACATCGCCGTTGAAAGCGGGCCTGCGTCCTCAGGTGAAGTTGTTGTGGGCACGGGATACATACTGGGAACACAAAGCGTCGACCCTGGCTGTCCTCGTCCGCCATCGATGGAGGAGCTCAGCGGGAAACTCGCGTGGGCCGACCTTTCTCTATCAATTGAGGCCTTTGATGTGGTGAACTCTGTCACGGGTGAGTCGTACCAGCAGATCAGCTGGGTCGGACGCACGGACTACTGCAGCGAGGAGCACGCTCGGCGGAACGCTTCAGACACGCTCCAAGGCATGTTGCACTGGGAGGTGCTGGTTATCGCCCCAGCGCTCAAGTTGGTCTCGATCCCCAACTGAATTTACGTTGGAGACATTGAAGTGAGCGATCGATTGATTGGGATGATCATCAGCCGCTAGGAAGTAAGGTACATTCCTCAAGGGAAGAATAGTTAGCTTAAGGAGAAACTTGACCCAAGAAATTTATTGTCGTTTTGCTAGACGACAGTCTCTCCACCAACCCCATCGATCCAGAGCTGGCTCACACGAAATATCACCAAAATAGTATCCCCGACACCAGCAAATTCTAATAACCACCGCGCCAAGTTAAGAGAGGGAACGAGAACTCGAATTCGGAGATTCGAGAATTCATCCTGCCTGGGGACTGCGTTCTTATGATCCTCGTTCACTTTTGACACCTACCAGAAAGCCCCCTCGCTGCCCTAAATTTGTCCACGGCAGGAGGCCAACCGGTGCCTATTTCCTTTCCTTTGCTAGGCGCCTGCTATCTACCAGTGTGGCCTGAATTTAACTCGGCTGGAAGTAGAGGTTACATGCGACCATGACATGGACTTCCTATCTCTGGCCTTGAAGAGGGCAGTTGTGAGTTTGAAGGGCGAATTCCAACTTTAGCTCGCAAGTCGAGTCTCTGATCAATCGAAGTCCAGCCAAGTCGAAGTGAAGAGGAGGTAGTTGCCTGCTCGTCAAACGTACGCTAGGGTGTGACTCGGTCGGTGGGAGCTCAAGATGAGCTTGTTGCTGCCGGAGCCCGATGCCAACGCCAGCGACCACGACAACGCCGTGGCCCCGCCTCTGGGGGAGACGCCCGTCCCTGATGTCTATCGCTCTCTCAACTTCCGCAGCTTGCAGGAGCCGTACAACCACTCGAGCCACGACACGATGGCCAGTCGCTACAGCACGCTGGAAGCCGACAACCTCGAAGTCATGCTCAACGGCGGACTGAAGTGGTTCTACAAGAAATACCACCACCTTTCGCGCAAGATCAACCTCCAGTTGCCCACTCCCGAAGTGCGCTTCCAAGACTTGTCCTTCTCAGTAGGCGTCCCGGCAACCAACGGCAGCTACAACACCGTGGGGTCCTACCTGGCCAAGATCTTCACGCCGTGGAAGCGGCCTCCGACGGTGACCAAGCACGCGCTGCACCCCATGACCGGAATCATCAAGCCCGGCTCCATGACGCTGATCCTGGCGAACCCTGGCGCCGGCAAGTCGACGTTCCTCAAGGCGCTGGCCGGCAAGCTGCAGAGGAACTCCAAGACGGAGATCGGAGGCGAGATCCTGTACTCGGGCTTCCGCGGCGACGAGATCGAGCTCACGAAGCTCGTGGGGCTCGTGGACCAGACGGACAACCACATCCCGACTCTAACGGTGCGCGAGACGTTCAAGTTCGCAGATCTGTGCGTGAATGGGCTTCCGGAAGACCAACACGACGAGATGCGCGACATCGCCGCGTTACGTACCGAGCTGTTCCTGCAGCTTCTGGGCCTTGAAGGTTGCGCCAATACCGTCGTGGGCAACGCGTTGCTGCGTGGTGTTAGCGGTGGTGAACGCAAGCGCGTGACGGTGGGGGAGGTGCTGGTGGGTGGACAGAGTCTGTTCCTCTGCGACGAGATCTCGACGGGTCTGGATAGTGCTGCGACGTTCGACATCATGAAGGCGTTGCGTACGTGGTGCAACACACTGGGAGGGTCCGTCGTTGTGGCGCTGCTTCAGCCGACACCCGAGGTGGTGGAGCAGTTCGACAACATTTTGATGATCCACGAGGGTCACATGGTGTATCACGGCCCGAGGGTCGACATCCTGGACTACTTCCGAGAGCGCGGCTTCACGTGCCCTCCCCGCGTTGACCCCGCGGATTTCTTGATCGAAGTGACTACAGGGCGTGGCCAGCGGTACGCCAACGGAAGTGTACCAACGAACGCTCTGCCCGTGACGCCTGAAGAGTTCAATCTTCTGTTCTGCCAGTCAGCTGTCTACAAGAAGACAACAGACGCCATCGCCAAGGGCTTCAACGAGCATTCGTTTGAGAGTGCAGAGGATTACAAGAAGGCACACAGTGTCGTCAACTTAGTGCGGTCGAAGGATCGATCCGAGTTCGGGCTGGCGTTCATCCCCAGTACAATGCTGCTACTGAACCGCCAAAAGCTCATCTGGCTGCGAGACCCGCCGTTGCTCTGGGGGAAGATCATCGAGGCGATCCTTGTGGGGCTTGTCCTCGGTATGATCTACTTTGAAGTGAGCTCGACGTACTACCTGCGCATGATCTTCTTCAGCATTGCGCTGTTCCAGCGTCAGGCGTGGCAGCAGATTACGATCTCGTTCCAGCTACGCAAAGTCTTCTACAAGCAGCGGCCGCGCAACTTCTTCCGCACGTCCTCGTACGCCATCGCGGAGAGTGTGGTGCAGATCCCCGTGAATCTGACGGTGTCGTTCATCTTGGGCACGTTCTTCTACTTCATGAGCGGCTTGACGCGCTCGTTCGAGAAGTACATCGTGTTTTACCTGGTGCTTGCCTGTTTCCAGCACGCCATCAGTGCGTACATGACGCTCTTGAGTGCATTGTCTCCGAGTATCACCGTCGGCCAAGCTCTCGCGTCTGTATCGGTGAGCTTCTTCCTCTTGTTCTCCGGCAACATCATCCTGGCCGAACTCATCCCGGACTACTGGATCTGGATGTACTGGTTCAACCCGCTGGCCTGGGCGCTGCGCAGCAACATGTTGTCAGAGTTCTCGAGCGACCGCTACACACCCGAGCAAAGCAAGAAGCTCTTGGATACCTTCTCGATCAAGCAGGGCACTGAGTACATTTGGTTCGGCGTGGGGATTCTCCTCGCGTACTACCTGCTCTTCACGACTCTGAACGCGCTAGCGTTGCACTACATCCGATACGAGAAGTATTCGGGCGTTAGCATCAAGACCTCGGCTGATAACGCTGCTAACCACGAGGAGGTTTACGTCGAAGTCAACACGCCGGCTGCAGGGGAAGCCGTGAAGTCTGCGAAAGGCAGCGGGTTGCCGTTCACACCGTCGAACTTGTGCATTAGGGACCTGGAGTACTTCGTGACGCTGCCGTCGGGCGAGGAGAAGCAGCTTCTGCGTGGCATCACCGCTCACTTCGAGCCTGGCCGCATGGTGGCGCTCATGGGGTCCTCCGGAGCTGGCAAGACGACGCTAATGGACGTCATTGCCGGTCGGAAAACGGGTGGTCGCATTGCCGGCGACATTATCGTGAACGGTGAGCCGAAGAACCCGGCCAACTTCAGCCGCATCAC
Source organism: Phytophthora sojae (assembly GCF_000149755.1). NCBI lineage: Eukaryota > Oomycota > Peronosporomycetes > Peronosporales > Peronosporaceae > Phytophthora > Phytophthora sojae. Next base: position 993,632 of record NW_009258128.1, on the reverse strand, counting down.
GGCCTACTGCGAGCAGATGGACATCCACTCGGAGGCGGCTTCTATCTACGAGGCGCTGGTCTTCTCGGCGAATCTACGACTTCCCCCTACGTTCACGACTGAAGAGCGCATGAACCTGGTCAACGAAACTCTAGATCTACTCGAGCTAACTCCCATCGCCAGCTCAATGGTGGGCCAATTGTCGGTGGAGCAGAAGAAACGCGTGACGATCGGTGTCGAGGTTGTCGCGAACCCGAGCATCCTGTTCCTTGACGAGCCCACGAGTGGCCTGGACGCGCGTTCGGCTCTCATTGTGATGCGTGGCGTGCAGTCGATTGCTCGCACGGGCCGTACGGTGCTGTGCACGATCCACCAGCCGAGTATCTCCATCTTCGAGCTGTTTGATGGCCTTCTGCTACTCCAAAAGGGTGGCTACACGGCTTACTTCGGCGATTTGGGTGTTGATTCCGTCAAGATGCTCGAGTACTTCGCCTCGATTCCAGGAACACAAGAAATCCACCCACAATACAATCCAGCGACGTACATGATGGAGGTGATCGGTGCCGGTATCGGCCGCGACGTCAAGGACTACTCGGTGGAGTACAAGAACAGCGAGCTGTGCAAGTCGAACCGTGCGCGCACTCTTCAATTGTGCGAAGTGTCGGACGATTTCGTGCGGCACTCGACGCTCAACTACAAGCCGATTGCCACTGGTTTCTGGAACCAGCTTTGTGCGTTGACCAAGAAGCAGCAGCTCACGTACTGGCGCAACCCGCAGTACAACTTCATGCGCATGTTCCTCTTCCCGCTGTTCGCCGTCATCTTCGGCACGACGTTCTACCAGCTTTCAGCTGCAACCGTCAAGAAGATCAACTCGCACGTTGGACTCATCTACAACAGTATGGACTTCATCGGTGTCATCAACCTCATGACGGTGCTGGAGGTGACGTGCGCCGAGCGCGCCGTGTTCTACCGCGAGCGGATGTCGAACTACTACGGCCCGTTGCCGTACAGTCTGTCGCTGTGGTTCGCTGAGATCCCGTACCTCATCGTGGTGATCATCATGTTTGTGACGATCGAGTACTGGTTGGTGGGCTGGAGCGATGACGCAGGGGACTTCTTCTTCTTCATGTTCATCTTCTTCCTCTACACATCGACGTGCACGTACGTGGGCCAGTGGATGTCCGCATTGATGCCGAACGAGAAGGTGGCGAACGTGGCTGTGGGTGCGCTGTCGTGTCTGTTTAACCTGTTCTCGGGTTTTCTACTGCCTCGGACAGCTATGAAGCCGGGCTACAAGTGGTTCCAATACGTGATGCCGTCGTACTATTCGCTGTCTGCCTTGGCTGGCATCCAGTTCGGCGACGACCAACACATTATCGCCGTGACGACGAAGGCGGGGACGACCAACATGACAGTTTCCGCGTACATCGAGAGGACCTACGACTACCACCCGGAGCGCAAGTACAACTTCATGGCCGCCCTCATCGTGATCTGGGTCGTGCTGCAGATAGCCATCTACCTGACATTCAAGTTCGTGAGCCATCTCAAGAGATAAAACCCTCGTTGAGATCATAGTATTAGCGCACGAGCGTCATGATCGACATGCATTTGATACTTTTTTATTTGCGCCGCGAATATATTGTATTGCATACCCCGCTTGCCTGTAGTGCTACCCCTTCAGGCCGTCAGCACCGTCGACTTCTCTGCTTCAACAAATTCCCACAAACCCTGGAGCTGAGCTTCCTCGTCCTTCGTGACGGGCCAGCGTACGAAAACACCGGGCTGTCCCCATGGCGAGTCAACTGTGACAGTTTGACCTGCTTGAAATTCCTCTCCGCTCCAGAGATGCTTGTACACGACACTCGTAGCGTTGAGTTTGCCGCCTTCACTGTCGATCTCAAGTGGCGGGAGATACACCTCAAGCGAGGAGGCTCTCACATCATAGACAGGGGCCACATACAGTGCCTCGCCCACCCAGAAGCTCTCGTCGATGATGGTACGTGCGACCGAATGGCTCGGAGAGTACACAATCGGGTGTCGGAGTACCGGCCAACCACGAGTTTGATACTCGGTCTGCAGCGCCAACCGATACTTCTTGAGACTGCGGAACAAACGCGTGTTGTACGCGTGATACGCCAGCGTCGAGGCGTTCGTGTACGCCTGCGCGTTGACCTGCGGGATATTGCCCTCATGCGTCCGGAACACAGCATCGCTGAGGGCGCTGAGCTCTCCCCAACGACCCAAAAGTGCCGCGCTGCGCGTGAAGTTGCCGATGGAAGACAGGATGTTGGTGTATCCGCCGACGTCCGAGTGCGTGTGGGCGAAGCCTGAGGCCCCGACGTGGAGTGCACTGCTCACCGCAGCACGCAGGCCGTCCTCTCGAGACTCGTCGATGTTCTGGTCGCCCACCCAGAAGAGGTTGGTGTGCTTGGCCGAGAACGTACCCGCGCTACGGTGGAAGCCAACAGTTTCGTTCGCCAAACCCAGCTCTTCAACCACTTCGCGTAACAAGGTTGCCCAAACTGTGGGGTAGGCATTATGGAACTGGCGCGGGCTCACCGTGCCGTGCGAAAGAGTGACTGAGTCGTCCACTGCGAGATATTCACCGAAGTCCTGCATCATCCCCGAGATCGGCACGGAATAGTACTGCTGCTTCACGAGGTCCTTGAACCAATTAATCGTCGACTGGTTCGACAGGTCTAGAATCCCAGCGTCGATGCCGACTCCACTCGTGATGGTCCACACGCTGTCACCATCACTCTCGGTAGAGGAATTCGCGACGAATCGGCCCTCACCCTTAGCGATGTCGTAGAAGCTGGTGTTGTAGCCCGTGCTCTTGGTGCTGACGTTGGCCAGGAAGGTGTTGACGTAGCTCAAGGTGCGCACGTTGTATTCGTCGCGGAGGTAGGGCACCCACTCGGCCCAGGACGGGTACAGCGTCGTATCGGGCTCCCAGTTCCACCACAAACGGTGGACGTAGATGCCATAAGATCCTGCTTGGAGTCGCGTCCCCGACCAATCCTGCAGCCAGACGCTCGCCAAAGGCAAGCCCGCATTCAGTGCGTCTTGAATGACCTCCTCGACAAAGTCTTGTCCGCCTTGAATGCCCAGGATGGCTCCGTCATTGACCCAGGCGGGCAATTCCGGCTGTCGGCCCGTGATCTTCGTCAATGCACCGGTAGCTTCAAGCAACGGATTCCCATCAGTGGCCCGACCGAGCCAGCCGCTGATCGAATTGCCTTCGTACTGGATCTCCACAGTCGTGGACGACGAGTTCGAGTGGTCACCCTCGACGATGTCGCCCGCCAAGTAGCTCTCCGCAGTATCTTCGAAAGAGGACGTAGCGTTGCTCGCAAGGTCAAACAGCGCGTAGTTGGCGCCATCGAGCACAATCCAGCGTCCCAACGACGACGTCAGAGATGCTATCGCCGTGTACGTGGTCAGCAACGATCCACCGGCAAAGGTGCCGGCAGCAGCAGGATTCGCGTTGAGGACGGAGGTGATCGGCTCTTCACCTCGGCCAGCCCCACCTTCGCGAGTCCAGATGGGCACGCGCCAACCGCGAAGATTGCCGATTCCAGTCTGCTCCCCCAGTCCGAAGAAGGCTTCTTCAGGGGGAGACTCGTAGGCGAGGTAGACGTTGGCGACGTCGCCTCCGGCCACGCTTGCGTTAAACACTAACGCCTGCGAGCTGCCGGGTTCCAAGGAGAACGACAACGTCCACGTCCAGTTGGAACCACCGAATGATCCAGCGATGTCCACACGATCAGAGCTGGAAGATACTTGGCCGATGCTGAGGTTCTGAGCTGGTGTCCCCACGTTCTTGCTACTGATCTCGAAGTTGCCCGAGGACTGCGTGGTGGTCGTGAGTCCCGTTGACGCTGATACGAACGCTCGGTCCGAGGCGGCTAGTGACACATTCGAGGTTAGTTGAGCTTTGCTCCCTCTATTCATTGCATGGCCGACTTACATTTCCAGACGTGGTCTCCAGCAGAGTTGACCACCTCGACCGACGTTGTGCCAGCATCGACTGTGACGGAGAAGGAGCTCCCCAGAGCGTACTCGTCCGCGACGACGTGCTGGCCAGACGTGGCGATCACTGCAACGAGAAGCGCAGTAGTCGGTCGATACAATTGCATCTTCGGTTACCTTCCCCCTTGCTTGGTCTTTTGGTGGAGAATTAATAAGTGACGGCGGCAGTCGGCACAGCACCCAACAACGAAGATTCTGATAGACGCAGGAAGGTCCTGAACTTCCCAACGGGGAAGGCTGATCCGACCGCGCAGTCTTCCATTGCTTTGACACCTTGCCATCTCGGCCGTCCCGGGTTGGCTGGGCCCGTGCTGAGGCCGTGCCAATCATGTCACCCGTAACTACACGCGTGAGGAATTCGGGCTTGGTCACTTGGCAAATGCATGCAAAGAGTGGGAGGAAGCGGGAGACCATTCTTTCGTTATGAACGGTGCGTGCTTACGTCGCCGGAACCACAAGTACTATACATAACATATATTAATAATACAACTAATTTAATAATATCATTCATATTTTACAATATGAGCTCATACTTATCATCTTCAGCTAAGCTTGGTCGATTATGGCGCAAATTGATTCGCCTTTAGCGAAGCCATGACTCATAGTGAACTGGAGCGTCTGTAAGTGTTTGAATGCAGGTTTTGGTAAAGAATAAACGATTAGTGTCAACCTTTGGTAAATAATATGCATAATCTTTGCATTTATCGACGGGTATCATTAAGAAAAGATAGACTCAGTTTGGTACACGGTTTTGGAAAGTTACAAGATTTTTGCCGGGGCCAAGCACAGGTCTTCGACCTGTGAATAATACCACAAATTTATTAATATCATTCGTATTTACAATATGAGTTCATACTCCCTTGTAGGAATAAAATATAAATATACTACTATATTATCTACTTCGCGGGCATGCTACCTCCACGACAATGACCAATGCCAAGGTGCTTGAATGGTTCGACTACCGATTGGGTTTCTGAATTCGTCGCATTCATACTATGAATTTCATAGTAACGGGCTCATGGGCGATGCAATCCACTGTTGTGTGCCGTCAAACTCGCATGCTGTGAAGGACCTGGAGCATTTGTGGCGGTGCGGCAACGAATGATCCAGGTCATGGTCTCGCGACGTCCATTTGCCAAACTTTCCCGACAGAGATGCAAACCCAAAACAAAACAAAAGATGAAGTATGAAAATGAATTCAAGTGTATGTCATGCAAATGACGGAAAGTACCAACCGGTCTTTTCGCTTCTGTGGACGAAAAGAGCGCACAGTGTCTTGCCATCTTCTCCCCAGAGGCTTGGTCGCTTATCTCTTCAAGTGGCTTACGTACTTGAACGTGAGGTAGATGGCAATCTGCAGCACAATCCAGATGACAATGAGGCCGACCATGAAGTCGTACTTCTTGGCCGGCCGGAAGTCGTACGTGTTGGCGATGTAGTCGGACACAGTCATCTGCTTGGTCACGTTGTTCGCGGTCACCGCAATAATATCCTGGTTCTCGCCGAATTGCACACCCACCAAAGCAGCAAGCGAGTAGCTCGACGGCATCACATACTGGAACCACTTGTAGCCCGGCTTCATAGCGGTACGAGGTAGCAGGTAGCCCGAGAACAGGTTGAACAGGCACGACAGCGCACCCACAGCCACGTTCGCCACCTTCTCGTTCGGCATCAGCGCGGACATCCACTGGCCCACGTACGTGCACGCCGACGTGTACAGATAGAACACGAACATGAAGAAGAAGAAGTCGCCGGCGTTGTCGCTCCAGCCCACCAACCAGTACTCGATCGTCACAAACATGATGATCACCACGATGAGGTACGGGATCTCAGCGAACCACAGCGACAGACTGTACGGCAACGGGCCGTAGTAGTTCGACATCCGCTCGCGGTAGAACACGGCGCGTTCGGCGCACGTCACCTCCAGCACCGTCATGAGGTTGATGACACCGATGAAGTCCATACTGTTGTAGATCAGACCGATGTGCGAGTTGATCTTCTTGACACTCGCTGCCGATAGCTGGTAGAACGTCGTACCAAAGATGACGGCAAACAACGGGAAGAGGAACATGCGCATGAAGTTGTACTGCGGGTTGCGCCAGTACGTGAGCTGCTGCTTCTTGGTCAACGCACAAAGCTGGTTCCAGAAACCAGTGGCAATCGGCTTGTAGTTGAGTGTCGAGTGGCAGACGAAGTCTTCCGACACTTCAGCCAATTCAAGAGTACGCGCACGGTTCGACTTGTACAGCTCGCTGTTCTTGTACTCCACCGAGTAGTCCTTGACGTCGCGGCCGATACCAGCGCCGATCACCTCAAGCATGTACGTGGCTGGGTTGTACTGAGGGCGGATCTCCATCGTGCCGGGGATTGAAGCGAAGTACTCGAGCATCTTCACCGAATCCACACCGAGGTCACCGAAGTAGGCCGTGTAGCCACCCTTCTGCAGCAGAAGTAGACCGTCAAACAGCTCGAAGATTGAAATGCTGGGCTGGTGGATCGTGCACAGCACCGTACGGCCCGTGCGGGCAATCGACTGAACACCGCGCATCACGATCAGGGCCGAACGCGCATCCAGGCCACTGGTAGGCTCATCCAAGAACAAAATACTCGGGTTCGACACCACCTCCACGCCGATCGTCACGCGCTTCTTCTGCTCAACCGACAGACTGCCCACCATAGCACTAGCGATCGGCGACAGCTCCAGCAGCTCAAGCGTTTCGTGCACCAGGTTCATGCGCTCCTCCGTCGTGAACGTAGGGGGAAGACGCAGGTTCGCCGAGAACACCAGCGCCTCGTAGATAGAAGCCGCCTCCGAGTGAATATCCATTTGTTCACAGTATGCCGTGATGCGGCTGAAGTTGGCCGGGTTCTTCAGCTCACCGTTCACGATGATGTCGCCCACAATGCGTCCGCCAGTCTTACGGCCGGCAATCACGTCCATTAGCGTCGTCTTGCCAGCACCGGTGGCACCCATGAGCGCCACCATGCGGCCCGGCTCGAAGTGCGCCGTGATGCCGCGCAGAAGCTGCTTCTCCTCGCCCGACGGCAGTGTCACGAAGTACTCCAGGTCCTTGATGCACAGGTTAGACGGCGTGAACGGCAGACCGCCTGACTTGACAGCAGTCCCATTGGGGGCACTCGGCGTGCCGACTTCGACGTACACCTCGTCGCTAGAAGTAGCGTTGTTGTTGTCCGTCATGGTCTTCACACTAACGCCCTTGTACTTCTCGTACCGGATGAAGTGCAGCGCCAAGCCGTTCAGCGTCGTGAACAAGAAGTAGTAGAAAGCGAGAACGCCAATGCCGAACCAAATGTAGCCCGTGCCCTGCTTGATCGAGAAGCTCTCGAGGAATTTCTTGCTCTGCTCATCAGTGTAGCGGGCGCTTGAGAACTCGGACAACATGTTACTGCGCAGCGCCCACGAAATCGGAGAGAACCAGTACATCCAGATCCAGTAGTCCGGGATCAGGTCGGCCAGGATAATGTTACCGGAGAACAACAGGAAGAAGCTCACGGAAATCGAAGCCAGGGCCTGGCCAACCGTGATACTCGGTGACAACGCGCTCAGCATGGTCATGTACGCGCTGATGGCGTGCTGGAAGCAGAGCAGCACCAGGTAGAACACGATGTACTTCTCAAACGAGCGCGTCAAGCCGCTCATGAAGTAGAAGAACGTGCCGAGAACGAAAGATACCGCGACGTTCACCGGGATCTGCACCACACTCTCGGCAATCGCGTACGAGGTTGTCCGGAAGAAGTTGCGAGGTCGCTGCTTGTAGAAGACCTTACGCAGCTGGAACGAGATGGTGATCTGCTGCCAGGCCTGTCGCTGGAACAGCGCGATGCTGAAGAAGATCATGCGCAGGTAGTACGTCGAGCTGACGTTGAAGTAGATCATGCCCATGACAAGACCGATAATGAGAGCTTCCAACAACTTGCCCCAGAGCAACGGCGGATCGCGTAGCCAGATGAGTTTCTGCCGGTTCAGCAGCAGCAGAGTGCTCGGGATGAAAGCCAGACCAAACTCCGAGTTCTGCTTCGAGCGCGCCAGGTTGGCCACGCTCTTGGCCTTCTTGAAGTCTTCGGCATTCTCGAACTGGTGTTCGTTGAAGCCCTTGCTGATAGCCTCGTGCGTAGCCTTGTAAATGTCCGACTGGCAGAAGAGATTGTTCATTTCCTCCGGCGTGACCGGCAGATTCTTGGTCTCGACGCTACCGTTCGCGTAGCGGTGGCCGCGGCCCGACGTGACCTCAATCAGGAAGTCAGCAGGGTCGACACGAGGCGGACAACTGAAACCGAGCTTCTCAAAGTAGCTCAAGATCTCCGTCCTTGGCCCGTGGTAGACCATGTGACCCTCGTGGATCATCAAGATGTCGTCGAACATCTCGACCACTTCGGGTGTCGGCTGTAGCAACGCAACGATCACCGAACCGCCGAGGGTCTTGCACCATGTTCGCATGGACTTGACGATATCAAATGTGGCAGCGCTATCCAGACCCGTGGAGATTTCATCACACAGGAACAGGCTCTGACCACCGACAAGCACTTCACCGACCGTCACACGCTTCCGCTCACCGCCACTAACACCACGCAGCAGAGCGTCACCGACAACAGTGTCGGCGCAGTTCTCCAGACCCAAAATCTGCAGGAACAGCTCCGTGCGTAGTGCGGCGATGTCGCGCATCTCCTCCGGTTGGTCTTCCGGTCGGCCGTTGACGCACATGTCGGCGAACTTGAACGTCTCCCGCACCGACAGTGTCGGAATATGGTTGTCCGTCTGATCAACCAGACCCACGAGCTTGATGAGGTCGATCTCGTCGCCACGAAGACCCGAATACAGGATCTCGCCGCCGATCTCCGTCTGCTTGTTGTCCTGCAGCTTGCCGGTCATCGCCTTCAGGAACGTCGACTTGCCGGCACCGGGGTTGGCCAGGATCAGCGTCATGGAGCCAGGCTTGATGATACCAGTCATCGGGTGAAGCGCGTGCTTGGTAGTCATGGGCACCTTTTGCCACGGCGTGAAGATGGAGGCCAGGTGCGAGCCCACAGTGTTGTGGCCTGCGACACTTGCCGGCACTTGCACCGAGAACGACAGGTCCTGGAAACGCACCTCGGGCGTGGGCAGCTGCAGGTTGATCTTGCGCGACAGGTGGTTGTACTTCTTGTAGAAGCGCTCGAGGCCGCCGTTGAGCATGGACTCGAGGTTGTCGGTGCGCAGCGTGCTGTAGTGGCTGGCCATGGTGTCACCACCGCGGTTCGAGTAGGGGTCCTGCAGGCTGCGGAAGTTGAGCGACCGGTACACCTGCGGCACCTCCTCAGTGGCCGCCGGGGCCTCCGGCTGCAACAAACTGCGCTTGTCCTCCGTCGGCATGGCGCTCCTGGGAAACAATTCGACTGTCTGTCGGTGGGTCTCTCTGGAGCTTGAGCTGAACTGGGAGGCTGGCAGGCGCGGAGGAAATCGCAGAGTGAAGCTGTCAGGTGGGTGGCGGAGAGCTGGGGCTCAACAAAACTGCTCGAGGTGGGCGGGTCGTTGCCGAATGGTTTCGCAAGTCTCACTTTGTGTAGTCATACATCCCATTTTTTGGTTTTGGGCATGCGCCTGTCCGAGTATGAACTTCGCTATGGGGCGACAGTTATGACTTCAACTTCCATCAAAGTACGGCGCCGGATCGTCGCAAGCAGCACCAGCATTTGCCACCTCCACTCGTCGTCTTGCCGTACAACCATACTTTTTGTAAACAGACGACACGACTCAGGCGTGGGTCCTCGCATTGCGAGTCGCAAGACATCCGATAGCTGTGGTGAGCATTCATGATACAAGACAATGGCGATCTTCGACAAACAACCCTTGATGCAGTGCTTCTGGCAACATCCGCGCATAATTACAGGTGCGATGCAGTCGCCACTCTCAAATACTGGGTTCGCTCTCGACTTTTTTTTGCAGACCCCGCCCTCCGTTCATCCGACAAAGCTAAAACGAGCTAGGAAGGTGGTGCCCGTCGCAGGCATGACGGAACGGACAGCTCATGAAACTGCTTCCGACCCTCATCGTCGCAATACTACCGCAGTCGTGCTGCTGGGGTTGGTTTTCGATGTAACCATACAGGTGATCCCGAGGATGTTGAGGGTCTCGATGATTCATCGGCCTGAACTTCAGGTGAAGGTGACCGTCGTACGTGCAGACGATTGGTATCAGCAATAAGTTGCGAGCCAATGACCGCATGAGCTCACATGCCGATTCTTAGCCAGCTATAGGCCTGCGTCACTGCCAAATGAGAAATACGACCGAACTTCTCTTTAGAGGCAAGAAAAGGAGCTGTACTGGCCCCAACTCCTTCATACATACTACATCATGTAGTCTACCTGCAGTATCCATCGACAACTTTCCGAACTCGCACCGGCCCGTACAGCTTTGGCTATCTTGTGCCGATCGGCTCAGAAGAACTTAGGTTGGCGACATAAATCTTGCACTTGCTATCGTGTTAGTAGTTTCTAGGTGATCTCAGCCCGCCAGCAGTCGGCAAGTCACACAACCAGAAGTTGCCCGCGACTGCAAAGGGATACGGGCGCACCCCCAACGCCAGAGGGGTGTCCTCTTAATTGTGCTGCAGCGCAGACTCTTGACCGGTCAACACCGACTTGCGATCACATGCACGAGTACCATATATGTGGTACATGAATGTATACAGTGGTTGAGGTATACCGTATACATCGACTCTTTTGTGACTAGGGCTCCGCGAAGGCTGGGATAGGAGGTTTTTGTGATAAAGCCCTTTATTACTTTTTTACGATATTTTTTGTTATGATCCACGGTCATCTCCTGCGGCTGCGAAGCAGGCGCAGCATCTGCTCAAGGGCGAAGAGCAAGATACGACTTGGTAGTTTTTTTTAGACAGTAATGAAACGAACCTTGCTCGAGATCTGCTTGTAGCTCGTAGAGAAATGAAATGCTTGCTACTAGAGTAGTCCGTCCGCTTCAATCATTCATTTTACTTCACTCCATCCGGTTCGATATATGTTACTGACTCATACCGGTTCAAACTGCCCATGGAGGGCCCAGTGCGGCACCGGAGTCGTACCGGTTTCAAGAAAATATACCAGTTAAATGTCAAGAGGGGTCAACGTACCACGGATAACGTACCACGGATACTAGATCGCTAGCGCTTAAACCGGGAGGGCGTTTCTCAAGTGAAAACATGAAGTGGCTAGATGTATATTTTTTTTAGCTTTTGCTGGATCTAATGGTGGTGCCAATAACGTCGTCTCGGATGTCCATGATCCACTCGTAAATTACGTAGCTGGGTAATTTACCACACCGTTTGGCTTCGATCACACACAGGCCCACACACAGAGTGGGCCATCGCACCTTTGTTTCTGGGAGGTTTAGGCGGAACCATGTAATATGTGACGTGTGATGTCACAGTTGAGCGAAGGCTGCCAAAGGTGTCATGGGATAGTACAGCGAATGTTAGGTACCTGTAACTCAGTCGACATTTTTTGAACGAAATAAAGCTGGTGGTGCCCTACAGGCTACTACGTAGCCCTCCCGGTATAATCCGATTTGTCTGCGATAGCAGCACTAACGTCGCTTCCTATCCCATTATTAATCCTCGACCTAATTACTACAAATTTTGTAGTAATTAGGTCGAGGATTTACAGACAAGTCCAAAGCCACCAACATGTACTATGATAGTAATGCTTATGTCTTCTGCTGCTGTTTGGGTAAACCCCAACTGACTGCCCCACCTCCATCAGCAAATTTCACATCTATCGATTAAATTTGCTGCTAGCGATCGACAAGATAGTGGCAGCCATGGAAGCGCCATTAATATCAGCATCAAGGTTACGCCTGGCACAAACGCTATAGTGCCAATTCTACCTACGGACCAACACGGAAGCGGCGCTAAAGAGTCTCACGAGATCGTGCTCATGAACGGCTACGAAATGATTCGACTGGGGTATATCGTCTACGAAGACAGGTATTTGATAAATTTCGATGAATGGGATCTCCTATCTGCGATGGCTCCGTTCAGAGCCTTCTGCCACTTCTGGAACCATCGCGTGGATGGCGACGCGGAATTTACTGGTTGACGAGCACTCGAGTCAACAGAGCCAGAAATCTGGCGTCTTGACAATCCGCGGTTGCAAGAAATTCGTTGGTGGCGAGTCTCGGCTTGCAGCGTGCAATGCTGATCGGGCAGTTTTGTATGAGGATGTTGGCCGAAATCCTTATCCCATTGAATACAGGATAAGGAAATATATGTGGGCTGAATACTGTTGCTCAATTCGAGACTAATGAAAAAGAATGAAGATGATTAACTGGGGAGGTAGAGTTGTCGTAGTACTAGGCGAAGCGATAACCAAACGGTATATAATGCTTCTGAGGTATTCATACAATCGTGTAGCTGCGAGTTGAACGCCATCCTCCCCCGACTACCGGTACTATGATTGGACTCTATTCGACTCTAACTAAGAGTCACTTTAGACGATAAAAACCGTCGATGTGGTAGGGAATTCACCTCGAAGAGTGGCCTGCCAGACACAAACGCACCAAGAATGGTTATTTTGAACACGACTGGAAGTAAGATACACCACATGCCTAAGATCTTGACGCTAGAAATCGTTAAACCATTACCACCTGTAAATTGGTAGGAACGACAAGAGATTCGATCTGTCCGGCTGATTGGTTTGGTTGTATCAAAGAGTTGTAATCTAAAAGCGCAAACTGGCTGAGGCTCCGACAGCAGGAAAGTCGCCTCTGCCCGCACTTACATACGTGTTAGTTTTTGCATCAAAGATATTTTGCAGATGGCATCATAAGACTGCCGCGGGAAACACTCGCGCGCCAATGAGACCAAAGATACCAGGACGAATGCTCTCCGTCCCTCCTTCTGACAGCGGGGTGCGGGTAGACCCAGTCGACCTCGACCTACACCGCTTGAGAGTTAACCGCGCGCTCGACAGCTCCTTAAAATCCTCACTCCCGGATTCCCCTCGGCCGACCGAGGACCCACCCGCCCCGTTCGGCTCACCACCCAGCCGAACGACCCACCCGCCGCGACACCTCTCTCTACCTGTCAACCAGTTCGTCTCCTTTGCCTCGATCATCCCGACGGAGTCGACGTCCAAGATGAGTCTGCTGCAACCAGAGGCGAACGATGCTGGCGAAGAGGTCCCCGGCGTGTACCGCTCGCTCAACTTCCGCAGTCTGCAGGACCCGTACTCGAACCGCGGCGGTGACACCATGGTCAGTCGGTACAGTACGCTGCGGGCTGACAACCTCGAGACGATGCTCAACGGCGGCCTCGAGCGCTTCTACAAGAAGTACAACCACCTGTCGCGCAAGATCAACCTGCAGCTGCCGACGCCCGAGGTGCGCTTCGAGAACCTGTCCTTCTCGGTGCAGGTTCCGGCTGAAGCTGGCGCTTACGGCACAGTGGGGTCGCACCTGGCCTCCATCTTCACGCCGTGGCAGAAGGTGCCCATGACCACCAAGCACGCGCTGCACCCGATGAGCGGCATCATCAAGCCTGGCTCCATGACGCTGATCCTGGCCAACCCTGGCGCCGGCAAGTCGACGTTCCTGAAGGCTTTGGCCGGCAAGCTGCAGGACAACAAGCAGACGGAGATCAGCGGCCAGATCCTGTACTCGGGTCTTCGTGGCGAGGAGATTGATCTCATCAAGCTCGTGGGTCTGGTCGACCAAACGGACAACCACATCCCGACGCTGACGGTGCGCGAGACGTTCAAGTTCGCCGACCTGTGCGTCAACGGCCGGCCGGAGGACCAACCGGAGGAGATGAGAGAGATCGCTGCGCTGCGCACGGAGCTGTTCCTACAGATTTTGGGTCTGGAGAGCTGCGCCGATACGGTGGTGGGCAACGCGCTGCTGCGAGGTGTGAGTGGTGGCGAACGCAAGCGCGTGACTGTGGGTGAGGTGCTGGTCGGTGGCCAGAGCCTGTTCCTGTGTGACGAGATCTCTACGGGCCTGGACAGCGCTGCTACGTTCGACATCATCAAGGCGCTTCGTACCTGGTGCAAGACGCTGGGCGGGTCGGTGATCGTGGCGCTGCTGCAGCCGACGCCCGAGGTGGTGGAGCAGTTCGACGACATCCTGATGGTCAACGAGGGCCACATGGTGTACCACGGCCCGAGGACGGAGATCTTGGACTACTTCGAGGAGCGCGGCTTCAGCTGTCCTCCGCGCGTGGATCCGGCCGACTTCCTGATCGAGGTCACGTCGGGGCGTGGCCACCGCTACGCGAACGGCAGGGTGGAGAAGCGGGACTTGGCCGTGACGTCGGAGGACTTCAACAACCTCTTCTGCCAGTCCAGCATTTACAAGAAGACGCACGAGGCCATCAGCAAGGGTTTCAACGAGCACCAGTTCGAGAACGCGGAGGACTTTCAGAAGGCTAAAAGCGTGGCCAACTTGGCCCGTTCGAAGCAGAAGTCGGAGTTCGGACTTGCGTTCATTCCGAGCACGCTGCTGCTGCTGAACCGGCAGAAGTTGATCTGGCTGCGCGATCCTCCGTTGCTGTGGGGCAAGCTGTTCGAGGCGCTGATCGTTGGTCTCGTGCTCGGCATGATCTACTTCAACGTGAGCTCGACGTACTACCTGCGCATGATCTTCTTCAGCATCGCGCTGTTCCAGCGTCAGGCGTGGCAGCAGATTACGATTTCGTTCCAGCTGCGAGGCGTGTTCTACAAGCAGCGTCCTCGCAATTTCTTCCGGACGATGTCGTACGCGATCGCGGAGACCGTGGTGCAGATTCCGGTGAACCTGTCGGTGTCGTTCATCCTGGGCACGTTCTTCTACTTCATGAGCGGGTTGACGCGCACGTTCGAGAAGTACATCGTGTTCTTCCTGGTGCTCGTGTGCTTCCAGCACGCGATCGGCGCCTACATGACGATGCTGAGCTCGCTGTCTCCGAGTATCACGGTGGGCCAGGCGCTGGCAGGTATCTCGGTGAGCTTCTTCTTGCTGTTCTCGGGCAACATCATCCTGGCGGACCTGATCCCGGACTACTGGATCTGGATGTACTGGTTCAACCCGCTGGCCTGGGCGCTGCGCAGCAACATGCTGTCGGAGTTCTCGAGCGACCGCTACTCGCCTGCGCAGAGTCAGAAGTTCCTCGACAGCTTCTCGATCTCGCAGGGCACGGAGTACGTCTGGTTCGGCATCGGCATTCTGTTGGCCTACTACCTGTTCTTCACGACGCTAAACGGTCTGGCACTTCACTTCATCCGCTACGAGAAGTACAAGGGCGTGAGCGTCAAGGCGATGACAGACAACTCGAGCGAGGAGGACAACGTGTATGTGGAGGTGCGCACGCCTGGTGCGGGCGACGTCGTACAGACGAAGGCGCGCGGTGCGGGTCTCCCGTTCACGCCGTCTAACCTGTGCATCAAGGACCTGGAGTATTTCGTGACGCTGCCGTCGGGTGAGGAGAAGCAGCTCCTGCGCGGCATCACGGCGCACTTCGAGCCGGGCCGCATGGTGGCGCTCATGGGCGCCACCGGTGCCGGTAAGACGACGCTGATGGACGTGATTGCCGGCCGTAAGACTGGCGGACGCATTGTGGGCGACATCATCGTGAACGGTGAGCCGAAGAACCCGGCTAACTTCAGCCGCATCACGGCTTACTGCGAGCAGATGGACATTCACTCGGAGGCCGCGACGATCTACGAGGCGCTGGTGTTCTCGGCGAACCTTCGCCTGCCGCCGACGTTCTCTGAGGAGGAGCGCATGAACCTGGTGAACGAGACGTTGGAGTTGCTGGAGTTGTCGCCGATTGCTGGCGAGATGGTTGGCCGCTTGTCGGTGGAGCAGAAGAAGCGCGTGACGATCGGCGTGGAGGTGGTCGCCAACCCGAGCATTTTGTTCCTTGATGAACCGACGAGCGGTCTGGATGCGCGTTCGGCTCTGATCGTGATGCGCGGTGTGCAGTCGATCGCCCGCACGGGCCGTACGGTGCTGTGCACGATCCACCAGCCCAGCATTTCGATCTTCGAGCTGTTTGACGGTCTGCTTCTGCTGCAGAAGGGTGGCTACACGGCGTACTTCGGTGACCTCGGCGTGGACTCGGTCAAGATGTTGGAGTACTTCGAGTCGATTCCGGGCACGGAGCAGATTCGTCCGCAGTACAACCCGGCCACGTACATGCTGGAGGTGATCGGCGCTGGTATCGGTCGCGACGTGAAGGACTACTCAGTGGAGTACAAGAACAGCGAGCTGTGCAGGTCGAACCGCGAGCGTACGCTGGAGCTCGCCAAGGCGTCGGGCGACTTTGTGTGCCACTCGACGCTCAACTACACGCCGATCGCGACGGGTTTCTGGAACCAGCTCGGACACTTGGCCAAGAAGCAGCAGCTCACGTACTGGCGCAACCCGCAGTACAATTTCATGCGCATGTTCCTCTTCCCGCTGTTCGCCATCATCTTCGGCACGACGTTCTACCAGTTGTCGGCGGGCAGCGTGAAGAAGATCAACTCGCACATTGGTTTGATCTACAACAGCATGGACTTCATCGGCGTGATCAACCTCATGACGGTGCTGGAGGTGACGTGCGCCGAGCGCGCCGTGTTCTACCGCGAGCGGATGTCGAACTACTACGGCCCGCTGCCGTACAGTCTGTCGCTGTGGTTCGCCGAGGTGCCGTACCTGATTGTGGTGATCGTGCTGTTTGTGACGATCGAGTACTGGCTGGTGGGGTGGAGCTCGAGTCCGGGTGACTACTTCTTCTTCATGTTTGTGTTCTATCTGTACACGTCGGCGTGCACGTACGTGGGCCAGTGGATGTCTGCTTTGATGCCGAATGAGAAGGTGGCGAACGTGGCTGTGGGCGCGCTGTCGTGCTTGTTTAACCTGTTCTCGGGGTACCTGCTGCCGCGCACAGCGATGAAGGCGGGCTACAAGTGGTTCACGTACCTGATGCCGTCGAGCTACTCTCTTGCGGCGCTGGTGGGCGTGCAGTTCGGCGACAACCAGGACATCATTGCCGTGACTTCGGGCAACATTACGACCAACATGACGGTGGCGCACTACATCGAGAAAACGTACGACTTCCGTCCTGAGCGCAAGTACAGCTTCATGGCTGGTCTGCTGGTGATTTGGGTCGTGCTGCAGGTGGCCATCTACCTCACGTTCAAGTACGTGAGCCACCTCAAGAGATAGAGTGATGGAGTAGGCGACACTGAACAAGCTATGCTTAGCATAGGATAGTGGTGCTCGCTGGATCTGTGTTTGTAATACATTTTGACGTGATGTCCTTGCAAGAGTGAGTTTTTAACGCAATACAGTTCAGCTACTGTATTAATGTCAATTGTTAAAAATTTTACACCGGGCTTAGAATGTAAGGTGTACTCTATTGTGCCTTTCTGCCAAAACGCCCTCCGATTTGAACTCCTACGTAGTACTTTTGCTCAATACATGTTTTGCACTTGGCCACCGCAACATAAAAAATGTTCAAATAAAGAAGGTGGTTGTATGTAGGGTGGGGATTTTTGGACTATCAGTGATACTGGTACTAATACTCAGCACTGAGCTACTACAGTATCACTGATACTGATACTACTGCTCTACCGACAAGCGATTACAATAATAGTGATATCATCACTGATATTCACAAGAAGTGCAGTTTCCTTGCGCCTGATGAGGAGCCAGGTACACTGACTGTTTCGCCTCGCTGTGTTCATGACATATTCCTAGGACCCCGGATACGAGCCCATAGCAGAAATCAATGCAGCGATACAGCTCTTAGGTTTCGCTCGCCTGAAACGGGAGGGGGGGGGGGGGGTCGGGGACTTGATGCACTCACCAAAACAGGCTTTTGGCTTAGAGAAATTATACGTTGATACCCACACAAGTCCAGAGGAGACGGAAGGCTGGCGAATTATCTCGCAGGCCACACTAGCCCTTCGATTTATGTACCAGACTAGACATGCGCTTGTCTTGATGGTGACGGTACTAGTACTAATAAACACGACTTCTATAAATCTCTGAAGCATGCTTTTTTAAAGGCATCCAATAGCCGTCGACAATGTGCTGATAAACTATTGAGATCTACCGATATACTCACAAAGATCAAATCTCACACGATAAAAGAAGGCGCGATCAGGGTCAGTTAACACTAGCGGAGCTGGTGGCTAAGTATATGAACTGGTCCGCTTGATGCAGCTCGCAGATTTCGCTTTACTCAGTGACGAGGTTGTGGAGCAGTTCGACGACATCCTGATGGTCAACGAGGGCCACATGGTGTACCACGGCCCGAGGACGGAGATCCTGGACTACTTCGAGGAGCGCGGCTTCAGCTGTCCTCCGCGCGTGGAATCGGCCTTCGCAAGCGTTTAAGGCTGTGACTGACGCAGGCAGATCGACGCAGGCATAGCAAGGAGATGTCTCCGCGGAGTCTCTTGGTGACAATGGATCTCGTTCTTTTCGCCGGTGGTGTTTTTGGAAGATGAGAAAGACGCATTAGCGACGAAAGCGCGAAGACGAAGGATGTCGGACATTTGCCCTGGTGAAACAATTGCCCTGGTGAAACATTTGCCCTGGCGAAACGATTGAAAATATCTGTGATGTTATTACTACTACCAGTCCGTTCCAAATCTATCGATATGTACCACTATTTAGCTTGTTCCTAAACTATAGGAAAATACTAGTACTAGTTTCACTATGACTAGGATCTGCAGATCGATCGAGAGGAGGCAGAAATGAGGCAGTAGTAACAGAGCACTTGATGCACCGTGGAAGTCGTCCCTCCCGCGCAAGCTTCGACTTCGAAATGTGTCGAATCTTGAATGTGTTGTCACCACAAGCAGCAACACAATCGTTCATCACGCATTGGAGCGTCAAGAAGCCCGCGTCCAGTGTTGCCGGCGGCAGCTCGTCCAGCGCCACCTTCACGTTGGCCACCAGGTCGTCGAGGGTGTGGGCGGCCATTCGCTCTTGTCGCGACTGTAGGGCGTTGAAGACAGCAAGATCCAATACGTTCATATCAGGGCTGTTAGGCGGTTGGAACCGCAAGTGTACATCGCACCCGGAGGCGTTTACTGCCTGCCTCCACGCCACGTCGTCTGGCTGGATATGCGGGGAGGCGTTGTCTTGCTGCACGGTGACACGCCTCCCGTCCGCCGCACCCGGAAACTTTGCTTGGATCGACGGGAGCACGTGCTCCACCAGCATCTTGCGGTAGGCCTCCTTGTTGACGACCACCGGATATGGCACCAGCGTTCCAGCGGGGCGATTGCGGCTGCTTCGTTTCGCTGGCTCGTGTATCAAAAACGCCCAGACCCCCAGCTTTCCATCAAAGAACTTGCCCGTGATGGGGTCATGGCGGGGCGGGCTACTGCTGCTAGCATCATCACCTTGGGAATATGACGCTTGCTCTTGAGTCGATGCACAGGCTTGGGCTCGTCCGGTAGAAGCACGAAGCGACGCTTCACCTTGCAGAGATAGAAGAGTTTTTCATCCACGTGGACTACATCTTCCATGTCACTGAAATGATGCGTTGCTGCACTTACGTGCCCCACACTAGATGCAATCCTCGACTTCTTGTTGTCGTCCGACAGCATGGGCTTGGCAACGGACGTCTCCACACGGAGCTTCCCGATGCTCACCTGTCGGAACAGCGTAGGAAACAGACTTGAGCGGCTGCACGGATGGTGCTCCGGCGCACCGGATCGACCGCGCGGAGGCGCTCCAGCTCGCGGGAACGGTCGACACGTCTGCGCCCAGTGCTGCGCATTCTTGTGGGCGATGCGTACACCCCGGTGCGTTGAAAGTTGCCCAGGGCCCAGCGCCAGACACGGCTGATGGTCTGAGCGCTGACCCCGAAGGTGTCTGCAGCAGCAGACAGCGCACCACGCGGTAGGGCACCGACTGTCGCTCGGTTGAGGAGGGCCGACACCACGAGGGCACGTTCCGCGTCCGAAAGGTGCTTGGTCTTGGGGTGCGAGGTCTTGTTGGGGTGCGACATCGAGTAGCTTGTTGGGTTTGGTAGGTGGGTGCTTGGTCGGGGAGGGGCGAAATCGTTAATGGCAGTGGTGGCTTCTTCATCGATGAAAGCATCATTGGAGCTTAAGCGCTTCCCCTGGCGCCAATTTTTCGAGCTGTGCGGAGCTCTGCACATCAGTCAAACCGCTATGAGCAGGCGGTTGCATTACTACCAATCACACGGGCATACAACTATTTTTAACCAATTGCGAGCCAAACGTGCTCAAACCTCCAGTAGATCTGGAACGGACTGGTAGTCGTGATTTTTGCGAATATTAATTCTATCACTGATATTGGCTCAGAGACGATGATATTTTAATAATTATATTAGTATCAGTGAGATTATCACTGCTACTAGTGACATTCTGATTGAACACTGGTTGTTAAGAAGCCACTCCAACAATGGCCGTGTACGCGTGGTAACTCGAATGTTGTTTGCATGAACACCACAGTATCGGATTAGATAGAGCACGGCAGCATCGCGGTCCTCGGACTCGGTTCTAGCTAGAACGAGGCGGATCCCAATATGCGGGTACCACCAACCCGAATTTCTACGCAGGCTTGATCCAGCGAACTGGAAGAAGATCCCGCCCGCCAGCAGCGTCACCACCGCCGCTACGTTACCCAGAGATTGACTCAAGACTAGCAGACCGGTTTGGTTGCATCAGAGATGAAATCTGGTGGCTTAATGCTAAACATCCGACAGTAGGAAAGCCGCCTCTGCCCTCCAGCGTCTTACTTGCATGCTTCTAGGTACTTAAGCTGTGAGGCAAAGATATTTCGCAGATGGCAACGATGGACGGACATATTCTTGGTCGTTAGCTATGTAGCCTAAAAGACTGAAATGAAACCTCACTTAAAACGAGTTTCGCAGATGGCATCATAAGACTGCCGCGGGAAACACTCGCGCGCCAATGAGACCAAAGATACCAGGACGAATGCTCTCCGTCCCTCCTTCTGACAGCGGGGTGCGGGTAGACCCAGTCGACCTCGACCTACACGGCTTGAGAGTTAACCGCGCGCTCGACAGCTCCTTGAAATCCTCACTCCCGGATTCCCCTCGGCCGACCGAGGACCCACCCGCCCCGTTCGGCTCACCACCCAGCCGAACGACCCACCCGCCGCGACACCTCTCTCTACCTGTCAACCAGTTCGTCTCCTTTGCCTCGATCATCCCGACGGAGTCGACGTCCAAGATGAGTCTGCTGCAACCAGAGGCGAACGATGCTGGCGAAGAGGTCCCCGGCGTGTACCGCTCGCTCAACTTCCGCAGTCTGCAGGACCCGTACTCGAACCGCGGCGGTGACACCATGGTCAGTCGGTACAGTACGCTGCGGGCTGACAACCTCGAGACGATGCTCAACGGCGGCCTCGAGCGCTTCTACAAGAAGTACAACCACCTGTCGCGCAAGATCAACCTGCAGCTGCCGACGCCCGAGGTGCGCTTCGAGAACCTGTCCTTCTCGGTGCAGGTTCCGGCTGAAGCTGGCGCTTACGGCACAGTGGGGTCGCACCTGGCCTCCATCTTCACGCCGTGGCAGAAGGTGCCCATGACCACCAAGCACGCGCTGCACCCGATGAGCGGCATCATCAAGCCTGGCTCCATGACGCTGATCCTGGCCAACCCTGGCGCCGGCAAGTCGACGTTCCTGAAGGCTTTGGCCGGCAAGCTGCAGGACAACAAGCAGACGGAGATCAGCGGCCAGATCCTGTACTCGGGTCTTCGTGGCGAGGAGATTGATCTCATCAAGCTCGTGGGTCTGGTCGACCAAACGGACAACCACATCCCGACGCTGACGGTGCGCGAGACGTTCAAGTTCGCCGACCTGTGCGTCAACGGCCGGCCGGAGGACCAACCGGAGGAGATGAGAGAGATCGCTGCGCTGCGCACGGAGCTGTTCCTACAGATTTTGGGTCTGGAGAGCTGCGCCGATACGGTGGTGGGCAACGCGCTGCTGCGAGGTGTGAGTGGTGGCGAACGCAAGCGCGTGACTGTGGGTGAGGTGCTGGTCGGTGGCCAGAGCCTGTTCCTGTGTGACGAGATCTCTACGGGCCTGGACAGCGCTGCTACGTTCGACATCATCAAGGCGCTTCGTACCTGGTGCAAGACGCTGGGCGGGTCGGTGATCGTGGCGCTGCTGCAGCCGACGCCCGAGGTGGTGGAGCAGTTCGACGACATCCTGATGGTCAACGAGGGCCACATGGTGTACCACGGCCCGAGGACGGAGATCTTGGACTACTTCGAGGAGCGCGGCTTCAGCTGTCCTCCGCGCGTGGATCCGGCCGACTTCCTGATCGAGGTCACGTCGGGGCGTGGCCACCGCTACGCGAACGGCAGGGTGGAGAAGCGGGACTTGGCCGTGACGTCGGAGGACTTCAACAACCTCTTCTGCCAGTCCAGCATTTACAAGAAGACGCACGAGGCCATCAGCAAGGGTTTCAACGAGCACCAGTTCGAGAACGCGGAGGACTTTCAGAAGGCTAAAAGCGTGGCCAACTTGGCCCGTTCGAAGCAGAAGTCGGAGTTCGGACTTGCGTTCATTCCGAGCACGCTGCTGCTGCTGAACCGGCAGAAGTTGATCTGGCTGCGCGATCCTCCGTTGCTGTGGGGCAAGCTGTTCGAGGCGCTGATCGTTGGTCTCGTGCTCGGCATGATCTACTTCAACGTGAGCTCGACGTACTACCTGCGCATGATCTTCTTCAGCATCGCGCTGTTCCAGCGTCAGGCGTGGCAGCAGATTACGATTTCGTTCCAGCTGCGAGGCGTGTTCTACAAGCAGCGTCCTCGCAATTTCTTCCGGACGATGTCGTACGCGATCGCGGAGACCGTGGTGCAGATTCCGGTGAACCTGTCGGTGTCGTTCATCCTGGGCACGTTCTTCTACTTCATGAGCGGGTTGACGCGCACGTTCGAGAAGTACATCGTGTTCTTCCTGGTGCTCGTGTGCTTCCAGCACGCGATCGGCGCCTACATGACGATGCTGAGCTCGCTGTCTCCGAGTATCACGGTGGGCCAGGCGCTGGCAGGTATCTCGGTGAGCTTCTTCTTGCTGTTCTCGGGCAACATCATCCTGGCGGACCTGATCCCGGACTACTGGATCTGGATGTACTGGTTCAACCCGCTGGCCTGGGCGCTGCGCAGCAACATGCTGTCGGAGTTCTCGAGCGACCGCTACTCGCCTGCGCAGAGTCAGAAGTTCCTCGACAGCTTCTCGATCTCGCAGGGCACGGAGTACGTCTGGTTCGGCATCGGCATTCTGTTGGCCTACTACCTGTTCTTCACGACGCTAAACGGTCTGGCACTTCACTTCATCCGCTACGAGAAGTACAAGGGCGTGAGCGTCAAGGCGATGACAGACAACTCGAGCGAGGAGGACAACGTGTATGTGGAGGTGCGCACGCCTGGTGCGGGCGACGTCGTACAGACGAAGGCGCGCGGTGCGGGTCTCCCGTTCACGCCGTCTAACCTGTGCATCAAGGACCTGGAGTATTTCGTGACGCTGCCGTCGGGTGAGGAGAAGCAGCTCCTGCGCGGCATCACGGCGCACTTCGAGCCGGGCCGCATGGTGGCGCTCATGGGCGCCACCGGTGCCGGTAAGACGACGCTGATGGACGTGATTGCCGGCCGTAAGACTGGCGGACGCATTGTGGGCGACATCATCGTGAACGGTGAGCCGAAGAACCCGGCTAACTTCAGCCGCATCACGGCTTACTGCGAGCAGATGGACATTCACTCGGAGGCCGCGACGATCTACGAGGCGCTGGTGTTCTCGGCGAACCTTCGCCTGCCGCCGACGTTCTCTGAGGAGGAGCGCATGAACCTGGTGAACGAGACGTTGGAGTTGCTGGAGTTGTCGCCGATTGCTGGCGAGATGGTTGGCCGCTTGTCGGTGGAGCAGAAGA